>NC_091306.1:21759256-21849256 GCF_038502225.1 Cherax quadricarinatus | reverse complement strand
AGTACTACAAGGTGTGGCACAGTACTACAAGGTGTGGCATAGTACTACATGGTGTGGCACAGTACTACAAGGTGTGGCACAGTACTACATGGTGTGGCACAGTACTACATGGTGTGGCACAGTACTACATGGTGTGGCACAGTACTACATGGTGTGGCACAGTACTACATGGTGTGGCACAGTACTACAAGGTGTGGCACAGTACTACATGGTGTGGCACAGTACTACATGGTGTGGCACAGTACTACATGGTGTGGCACAGTACTACATGGTGTGGCACAGTACTACATGGTGTGGCACAGTACTACAAGGTGTGGCACAGTACTACATGGTGTGGCACAGTACTACAAGGTGTGGCACAGTACTACATGGTGTGGCACAGTACTACATGGTGTGGCACAGTACTACATGGTGTGGCACAGTACTACAAGGTGTGGCACAGTACTACATGGTGTGGCACAGTACTACAAGGTGTGGCACAGTACTACAAGGTGTGGCACAGTACTACAAGGTGTGGCACAGTACTACATGGTGTGGCACAGTACTACATGGTGTGGCACAGTACTACAAGGTGTGGCACAGTACTACAAGGTGTGGCACAGTACTACATGGTGTGGCACAGTACTACATGGTGTGGCACAGTACTACATGGTGTGGCACAGTACTACAAGGTGTGGCACAGTACTACAAGGTGTGGCACAGTACTACAAGGGGTGGCACAGTACTACATGGTGTGGCACAGTACTACATGGTGTGGCACAGTACTACAAGGTGTGGCACAGTACTACAAGGTGTGGCACAGTACTACATGGTGTGGCACAGTACTACAAGGTGTGGCACAGTACTACATGGTGTGGCACAGTACTACAAGGTGTGGCACAGTACTACATGGTGTGGCACAGTACTACATGGTGTGGCACAGTACTACATGGTGTGGCACAGTACTACAAGGGGTGGCACAGTACTACAAGGTGTGGCACAGTACTACATGGTGTGGCACAGTACTACAAGGGGTGGCACAGTACTACAAGGTGTGGCACAGTACTACATGGTGTGGCACAGTACTACATGGTGTGGCACAGTACTACAAGGTGTGGCACAGTACTACAAGGTGTGGCACAGTACTACAAGGTGTGGCACAGTACTACAAGGTGTGGCACAGTACTACAAGGTGTGGCACAGTACTACAACGTGTGGCACAGTACTACATGGTGTGGCACAGTACTACAAGGTGTGGCACAGTACTACATGGTGTGGCACAGTACTACAAGGTGTGGCACAGTACTACATGGTGTGGCACAGTACTACATGGTGTGGCACAGTACTACAAGGTGTGGCACAGTACTACATGGTGTGGCACAGTACTACATGGTGTGGCTGGCACAGTACTACATGGTGTGGCACAGTACTACATGGTGTGGCACAGTACTACATGGTGTGGCACAGTACTACATGGTGTGGCACAGTACTACATGGTGTGGCACAGTACTACAAGGTGTGGCACAGTACTACAAGGTGTGGCACAGTACTACATGGTGTGGCACAGTACTACATGGTGTGGCACAGTACTACAAGGTGTGGCACAGTACTACATGGTGTGGCACAGTACTACACAGTACTACAAGGTGTGGCACAGTACTACAACGTGTGGCACAGTACTACATGGTGTGGCACAGTACTACATGGTGTGGCACAGTACTACATGGTGTGGCACAGTACTACAAGGTGTGGCACAGTACTACATGGTGTGGCACAGTACTACATGGTGTGGCACAGTACTACATGGTGTGGCACAGTACTACAAGGTGTGGCACAGTACTACATGGTGTGGCACAGTACTACATGGTGTGGCACAGTACTACAAGGTGTGGCACAGTACTACAAGGTGTGGCACAGTACTACAAGGTGTGGCACAGTACTACATGGTGTGGCACAGTACTACATGGTGTGGCACAGTACTACAAGGTGTGGCACAGTACTACATGGTGTGGCACAGTACTACAAGGTGTGGCACAGTACTACATGGTGTGGCACAGTACTACAAGGTGTGGCACAGTACTACAAGGTGTGGCACAGTACTACAAGGTGTGGCACAGTACTACAAGGTGTGGCACAGTACTACAAGGTGTGGCACAGTACTACAAGGTGTGGCACAGTACTACAAGGTGTGGCACAGTACTACAAGGTGTGGCACAGTACTACAAGGTGTGGCACAGTACTACAAGGTGTGGCACAGTACTACAAGGTGTGGCACAGTACTACAAGGTGTGGCACAGTACTACATGGTGTGGCACAGTACTACAAGGTGTGGCACAGTACTACAAGGTGTGGCACAGTACTACAAGGTGTGGCACAGTACTACAAGGTGTGGCACAGTACTACAAGGTGTGGCACAGTACTACAAGGTGTGGCACAGTACTACAAGGTGTGGCACAGTACTACAAGGTGTGGCACAGTACTACAAGGTGTGGCACAGTACTACAAGGTGTGGCACAGTACTACAAGGTGTGGCACAGTACTACAAGGTGTGGCACAGTACTACAAGGTGTGGCACAGTACTACAAGGTGTGGCACAGTACTACATGGTGTGGCACAGTACTACAAGGTGTGGCACAGTACTACAAGGTGTGGCACAGTACTACAAGGTGTGGCACAGTACTACAAGGGGTGGCACAGTACTACACGGTGTGGCACAGTACTACACAGTACTACATGGTGTGGCACAGTACTACATGGTGTGGCACAGTACTACATGGTGTGGCACAGTACTACAAGGTGTGGCACAGTACTACAAGGTGTGGCACAGTACTACAAGGTGTGGCACAGTACTACAAGGGGTGGCACAGTACTACAAGGTGTGGCACAGTACTACATGGTGTGGCACAGTACTACATGGTGTGGCACAGTACTACAAGGTGTGGCACAGTACTACAAGGTGTGGCACAGTACTACAAGGTGTGGCACAGTACTACAAGGTGTGGCACAGTACTACAAGGGGTGGCACAGTACTACAAGGTGTGGCACAGTACTACAAGGTGTGGCACAGTACTACAAGGTGCGGCACAGTACTACAAGGTGTGGCACAGTACTACAAGGTGTGGCACAGTACTACAAGGTGTGGCACAGTACTACAAGGTGTGGCACAGTACTACAAGGTGTGGCACAGTACTACAAGGTGTGGCACAGTACTACAAGGTGTGGCACAGTACTACAAGGTGTGGCACAGTACTACAAGGTGTGGCACAGTACTACAAGGTGTGGCACAGTACTACAAGGTGTGGCACAGTACTACAAGGTGTGGCACAGTACTACAAGGTGTGGCACAGTACTACAAGGTGTGGCACAGTACTACAAGGTGTGGCACAGTACTACAAGGTGTGGCACAGTACTACAAGGTGTGGCACAGTACTACAAGGTGTGGCATGGCACAGTACTACAAGGGGTGGCATAGTACTACAAGGGGTGGCACAGTACTACAAGGTGTGGCACAGTACTACAAGGTGTGGCACAGTACTACAAGGTGTGGCACAGTACTACAAGGTGTGGCACAGTACTACAAGGTGTGGCACAGTACTACAAGGTGTGGCACAGTACTACAAGGTGTGGCACAGTACTACAAGGTGTGGCACAGTACTACAAGGTGTGGCACAGTACTACAAGGTGTGGCACAGTACTACAAGGTGTGGCACAGTACTACAAGGTGTGGCACAGTACTACAAGGTGTGGCACAGTACTACAAGGGGTGGCACAGTACTACAAGGTGTGGCACAGTACTACAAGGTGTGGCACAGTACTACAAGGGGTGGCACAGTACTGTGGCACAGTACTACAAGGTGTGGCACAGTACTACAAGGTGTGGCACAGTACTACAAGGTGTGGCACAGTACTACAAGGTGTGGCACAGTACTACAAGGGGTGGCACAGTACTACAAGGTGTGGCACAGTACTACAAGGTGTGGCACAGTACTACAAGGGGTGGCATAGTACTACAAGGGGTGGCACAGTACTACAAGGTGTGGCACAGTACTACAAGGTGTGGCACAGTACTACAAGGGGTGGCATAGTACTACAAGGGGTGGCACAGTACTACAAGGTGTGGCACAGTACTACAAGGTGTGGCACAGTACTACAAGGTGTGGCACAGTACTACAAGGGGTGGCATAGTACTACAAGGTGTGGCACAGTACTACAAGGTGTGGCACAGTACTACAAGGTGTGGCACAGTACTACAAGGGGTGGCATAGTACTACAAGGGGTGGCACAGTACTACAAGGTGTGGCACAGTACTACAAGGTGTGGCACAGTACTACAAGGTGTGGCACAGTACTACAAGGTGTGGCATAGTACTACAAGGTGTGGCACAGTACTACAAGGTGTGGCACAGTACTACAAGGTGTGGCACAGTACTACAAGGTGTGGCACAGTACTACAAGGTGTGGCACAGTACTACAAGGGTGTGGCATAGTACTACAAGGTGTGGCACAGTACTACAAGGTGTGGCACAGTACTACAAGGTGTGGCACAGTACTACAAGGTGTGGCACAGTACTACAAGGTGTGGCACAGTACTACAAGGTGAGGCACAGTACTACAAGGTGTGGCACAGTACTACAAGGTGTGGCACAGTACTACAAGGTGTGGCACAGTACTACAAGGTGTGGCACAGTACTACAAGGGGTGGCACAGTACTACAAGGTGTGGCACAGTACTACAAGGTGTGGCACAGTACTACAAGGTGTGGCACAGTACTACAAGGTGTGGCACAGTACTACAAGGTGTGGCACAGTACTACACGGTGTGGCACAGTACTACAAGGTGTGGCACAGTACTACAAGGTGTGGCACAGTACTACAAGGTGTGGCACAGTACTACAAGGTGTGGCACAGTACTACAAGGTGTGGCACAGTACTACAAGGTGTGGCACAGTACTACAAGGTGTGGCACAGTACTACAAGGGGTGGCACAGTACTACAAGGTGTGGCACAGTACTACAAGGTGTGTGGCACAGTACTACAAGGTGTGGCACAGTACTACAAGGTGTGGCACAGTACTACAAGGTGTGGCACAGTACTACAAGGTGTGGCATAGTACTACAAGGTGTGGCACAGTACTACAAGGTGTGGCACAGTACTACAAGGTGTGGCACAGTACTACAAGGTGTGGCAAAGTACTACAAGGTGTGGCACAGTACTACAAGGTCTGGCACAGTACTACAAGGTGTGGCACAGTACTACAAGGTGTGGCACAGTACTACAAGGGGTGGCACAGTACTACAAGGTGTGGCACAGTACTACAAGGTGTGGCACAGTACTACAAGGTGTGGCACAGTACTACAAGGTGTGGCACAGTACTACAAGGTGTGGCACAGTACTACAAGGTGTGGAATAGTACTACAACATAGTACTACAAGGGGTGGCACAGTATTACACGGTGTGGCACAGTACTACAAGGTGCGGCACAGTACTACAAGGTGCGGCACAGTACTACAAGGTGTGGCACAGTACTACAAGGTGTGGCACAGTACTACAAGGTGCGGCACAGTACTACAAGGTGTGGCACAGTACTACAAGGTGTGGCACAGTACTACAAGGTGTGGCACAGTACTACAAGGTGTGGCACAGTACTACAAGGTGTGGCACAGTACTACAAGGTGTGGCACAGTACTACAAGGTGTGTACTACAAGGTGTGGCACAGTACTACAAGGTGTGGCACAGTACTACAAGGTGTGGCACAGTACTACAAGGTGTGGCACAGTACTACAAGGTGTGGCACAGTACTACAAGGTGTGGCACAGTACTACAAGGTGTGGCACAGTACTACAAGGTGTGGCACAGTACTACAAGGTGTGGCACAGTACTACAAGGTGTGGCACAGTACTACAAGGTGTGGCACAGTACTACAAGGTGTGGCATAGTACTACAAGGTGTGGCACAGTACTACAAGGTGTGGCACAGTACTACAAGGTGTGGCACAGTACTACAAGGTGTGGCATAGTACTACAAGGTGTGGCACAGTACTACAAGGTCTGGCACAGTACTACAAGGTGTGGCACAGTACTACAAGGTGTGGCACAGTACTACAAGGGGTGGCACAGTACTACAAGGTGTGGCACAGTACTACAAGGTGTGGCACAGTACTACAAGGTGTGGCACAGTACTACAAGGTGTGGCACAGTACTACAAGGTGTGGCACAGTACTACAAGGTGTGGCACAGTACTACAAGGGGTGGCATAGTACTACAAGGGGTGGCACAGTATTACACGGTGTGGCACAGTACTACAAGGTGCGGCACAGTACTACAAGGTGCGGCACAGTACTACAAGGTGTGGCACAGTACTACAAGGTGTGGCACAGTACTACAAGGTGCGGCACAGTACTACAAGGTGTGGCACAGTACTACAAGGTGTGGCACAGTACTACAAGGTGTGGCACAGTACTACAAGGTGTGGCACAGTACTACAAGGTGTGGCACAGTACTACAAGGGGTGGCATAGTACTACAAGGGGTGGCACAGTATTACAAGGTGTGGCACAGTACTACAAGGTGCGGCACAGTACTACAAGGTGTGGCACAGTACTACAAGGTGTGGCACAGTACTACAAGGTGTGGCACAGTACTACAAGGTGTGGCACAGTACTGACCAACGCTGAACACGTTTTGGTAAGTTCTTCGCTGTGGTACCAGGTTGTTATAACAGCAGCAATTAGTTTCTCCACAGTTGAACAATGATTTATCGATCCTGTATTTGGTTATTGCCTAAAGATTCTCAATAGGGTTGAGGTCAGGAGAGTTTCCAGGGTAATTTAGAACGCTTAGCTCACTCTCTTCGAAGAATGTCAGCATTTTTCTGGACGTGTGGCAATGAGCAAGATCCTGCTGGTAGATGTCTTCTCCATTAGGAAAGTTAATGTCCATAATAGAAAGCAAATGAGTTGCCAGAATTGCTTTTTATTTGTCACTATTCATCGTTTCTTCAACAATAAAAGCTGTCCAGGGCCTTTAGCAGTAAAATTACACAATAACATCGTCTTAGTTGGGTGTTTTGGCGCTTGCTGAATGTGTCTATTTTCCTTTGCTCCGTCTTACTACCACTGATCTGTAAACATGTACTTCAAAATTCGACACATCTGAAAATATAACTTGTCTCCATTCATCTGTCGTCCATCCCTTATAATCGAGTGCCCACCGAAGCCGTTTTTTCTTCATAGCAGCAGTCAATAATTGTCTCTTTACCGGCTTTCTGGCAGTTCTACTAACTTCAACGAGCCTTCGTCGAACACCTGAAGAATCAACATTTACGTGAACTGAAGCCAAATCTCTCTGTAGGTCTTTGCTGGTTTTCTTGCAATCCTTCACACTCTTTCTTATGATAACCTCGTTGTCATGACCAGGTTATCATGCTCCTTGTTAGGCTCAGATTTTCTGCGATCTGTCTGATACTCACATCAGCATGTTTTCTAAGAGCCACAATACTTGCACGCTCCTAAGTGTAACATCAATCATGAATTTCAGCAGTAATCATGAACTGAAGGGGAGAGTTTAGCGAAACGACATTCACTCACGGAGCACGCTTCCAAGAATAGCCTTACAGAACAACAGCTGTCATAGCACTGACGAGTCGCAGGTCTGGTCACAGACCGGGCCGAGGGGGCGTTGACCGCTGAAACCTTCTCCAGGTATTCAGCTGGATGGTTGCCAGAAGTCGGTCGCAAAGTCTTGCGAAAAGAAAAGAACCCAAACTACATTAATTAAACCGGAGACTGAGACATATTATGAGATAATTACAAATTTTACTCCTGTCCCAATTAATTTGCACAGTACTCTATCATAAAGAATATGGCTGCAGCACACTGCAGATATATCCAATTTTGCTAAATAAAAAAAAACAAGTGTGGTAGGACATGACAATAAACCGACACTGGTGCTAGTGTGAGGTGTCTATCAGCAAGGTCCTGCCCAGAACACAATTCCACCACAACCTTTTCTTCTGATATTTCCAAACTATTTGTGGTGTCACTTGTTGCGCGGTACGACCACCTCCCCAGGGAGGATCACTGTCGGCAACATCACTACTGCTCCAACGCACGTGCCAGACGTAGGCGCCAAGTCTTCCTCCACAAAGTTGGCACTTACCAACATATATCCTCCCAGGGACCCCCAGAGAGCCTCACTTTACACCCCAGAGGATGAACTATAATGTAACAGTCTATCTTGAGGCTTTATTATTAAATATAAGGAAGAGCAAGGACAGCTGTTATATTATTGTGTTGTGAGGTTATGAGGCGGTGATGAAGGTACCTCTGGAGGTTATGAGGCAGTGATGAAGGTACCTCTGGAGGACATGAGGCAGTGATGAAGGTACCTCTGGAAGTTATGAGGCAGTGATGAAGGTACCTCTGGAGGTTATGAGGCAGTGATGAAGGTACCTCTGGAGGTTATGAGGCGGTGATGAAGGTACCTCTGGAGGTTATGAGGCGGTGATGAAGGTACCTCTGGAGGACATGAGGCAGTGATGAAGGTACCTCTGGAAGTTATGAGGCAGTGATGAAGGTACCTCTGGAGGTTATGAGGCAGTGATGAAGGTACCTCTGGAGGACATGAGGCAGTGATGAAGGTACCTCTGGAAGTTATGAGGCAGTGATGAAGGTACCTCTGGAGGTTATGAGGCAGTGATGAAGGTACCTCTGGAGGACATGAGGCAGTGATGAAGGTACCTCTGGAGGTTATGAGGCAGTGATGAAGGTACCTCTGGAGGTTATGAGGCAGTGATGAAGGTACCTCTGGAGGACATGAGGCAGTGATGAAGGTACCTCTGGAAGTTATGAGGCAGTGATGAAGGTACCTCTGGAGGTTATGAGGCAGTGATGAAGGTACCTCTGGAGGTTATGAGGCAGTGATGAAGGTACCTCTGGAGGACATGAGGCAGTGATGAAGGTACCTCTGGAGGTTATGAGGCAGTGATGAAGGTACCTCTGGAAGTTATGAGGCAGTGATGAAGGTACCTCTGGAGGTTATGAGGCAGTGATGAAGGTACCTCTGGAGGTTATGAGGCAGTGATGAAGGTACCTCTGGAGGACATGAGGCAGTGATGAAGGTACCTCTGGAAGTTATGAGGCAGTGATGAAGGTACCTCTGGAGGTTATGAGGCAGTGATGAAGGTACCTCTGGAGGACATGAGGCAGTGATGAAGGTACCTCTGGAGGTTATGAGGCAGTGATGAAGGTACCTCTGGAGGTTATGAGGCAGTGATGAAGGTACCTCTGGAGGTTATGAGGCAGTGATGAAGGTACCTCTGGAGGACATGAGGCAGTGATGAAGGTACCTCTGGAAGTTATGAGGCAGTGATGAAGGTACCTCTGGAAGTTATGAGGCAGTGATGAAGGTACCTCTGGAGGACATGAGGCAGTGATGAAGGTACCTCTGGAGGTTATGAGGCAGTGATGAAGGTACCTCTGGAAGTTATGAGGCAGTGATGAAGGTACCTCTGGAGGTTATGAGGCAGTGATGAAGGTACCTCTGGAGGTTATGAGGCAGTGATGAAGGTACCTCTGGAGGACATGAGGCAGTGATGAAGGTACCTATGGAAGTTATGAGGCAGTGATGAAGGTACCTCTGGAGGTTATGAGGCAGTGATGAAGGTACCTCTGGAGGACATGAGGCAGTGATGAAGGTACCTCTGGAGGTTATGAGGCAGTGATGAAGGTACCTCTGGAGGTTATGAGGCAGTGATGAAGGTACCTCTGGAGGTTATGAGGCAGTGATGAAGGTACCTCTGGAGGTTATGAGGCAGTGATGAAGGTACCTCTGGAGGTTATGAGGCAGTGATGAAGGTACCTCTGGAGGTTATGAGGCAGTGATGAAGGTACCTCTGGAGGTTATGAGGCAGTGATGAAGGTACCTCTGGAGGTTATGAGGCAGTGATGAAGGTACCTCTGGAGGTTATGAGGCAGTGATGAAGGTACCTCTGGAGGCTATGAGGCAGTGATGAAGGTACCTATGGAGGTTATGAGGCAGTGATGAAGGTACCTATGGAGGTTATGAGGCAGTGATGAAGGTACCTATGGAGGTTATGAGGCAGTGATGAAGGTACCTCTGGAGGTTATGAGGCAGTGATGAAGGTACCTCTGGAGGTTATGAGGCAGTGATGAAGGTACCTCTGGAGGTTATGAGGCAGTGATGAAGGTACCTCTGGAGGTTATGAGGCAGTGATGAAGGTACCTCTGGAGGTTATGAGGCAGTGATGAAGGTACCTCTGGAGGTTATGAGGAAGTGATGAAGGTACCTCTGGAGGTTATGAGGCAGTGATGAAGGTACCTCTGGAGGTTATGAGGCAGTGATGAAGGTACCTCTGGAAGTGAGAAGGCGGTGATGAAGGTACCTCTGGAGGTTATGAGGCAGTGATGAAGGTACCTCTGGAGGTGAGGAGGCAGTGATGAAGGTACCTCTGGAAGTGAGGAGGCAGTGATAAAGGTACCTCTGGAGGTGAGGAGGCAGTGATGAAGGTACCTCTGGAGGTGAGGAGACAGTGATGAAGGTACCTTTGGAGGTGAGGAGGCAGTGATGAAGGTACCTCTGGAGGTGATGAGGCAGTGATAAAGGTACCTCTGAAGGTGAGGAGGCAGTGATGAAGGTACCTCTGGAGGTGAAGAGGCAGTGATGAAGGTACATCTGGAGGTGAGGAGGCAGTGATGAAGGTACATCTGGAGGTGAGGAGGCAGTGATGAAGGTACCTCTGGAGATGAGGAGACAGTAATGAAGGTACCTCTGGAGGTGAGGAGGCAGTGATAAAGGTACCTCTGGAGGTAGCTGACGAGGCAAGGCAGTGATGAAGGTGCCTCTGGAGGTAGCTGGCGAGGCAGTGATGAAAGTACCTCTGGAGGTAGCTGGCGAGGCAAGGCAGTGATGAAGGTGCCTCTGGAGGTAGCTGGTGAGGCAAGGCAGTGATGAAGGTGCCTCTGGAGGTAGCTGGCGAGGCAAGGCAGTGATGAAGGTGCCTCTTAAGGTAGCTGGTGAGGCAAGGCAGTGATGAAGGTGCCTCTGGAGGTAGCTGGCGAGGCAAGGCAGTGATGAAGGTGCATCTGGAGGTAGCTGGCGAGGCAAGGCAGTGATGAAGGTGCTTCTGGAGGTAGCTGGCGAGGCAAGGCAGTGATGAAGGTGCCTCTGGAGGTGGCTGGCGAGGCAAGGCAGTGATGAAGGTGCCTCTGGAGGTAGCTGGCGAGGCAAGGCAGTGATGACGGTGCCTCTGGAGGCAGCTGGCGAGGCAAGGCAGTGATGAAGGTGCTTCTGGAAGTGGCTGGCGAGGCAAGGCAGTGATGAAGGTGCCTCTGGAGGTGGCTGGCGAGGCAAGGCAGTGATGAAGGTGCCTCTGGAGGTAGCTGGCGAGGCAAGGCAGTGATGAAGGTGCCTCTGGAGGTAGCTGGCGAGGCAAGGCAGTGATGAAGGTGCCTCTGGAGGTAGCTGGCGAGGCAAGGCAGTGATGAAGGTGCCTCTGGAGGTAGTTGGCGAGGCAAGGCAGTGATGAAGGTGCCTCTGGAGGTAGCTGGCGAGGCAAGGCAGTGATGAAGGTGCCTCTGGAGGTAGCTGACGAGGCAAGGCAGTGATGAAGGTGCCTCTGGAGGTAGCTGGCGAGGCAAAGCAGTGATGAAGGTGCCTCTGGAGGTAGCTGACGAGGCAAGGCAGTGATGAAGGTGCCTCTGGAGGTAGCTGGCGAGGCAAGGCAGTGATGAAGGTGCCTCTGGAGGTAGCTGGCGAGGCAAAGCAGTGATGAAGGTGCCTCTGGAGGTAGTTGGCGAGGCAAGGCAGTGATGAAGGTGCCTCTGGAGGTAGCTGGCGAGGCAAGGCAGTGATGAAGGTGCCTCTGGAGGTGGCTGGCGAGGCAAGGCAGTGATGAAGGTGTCTCTGGAGGTAGCTGGCGAGGCAAGGCAGTGATGAAGGTGCCTCTGGAGGTAGCTGGCGAGGCAAGGCAGTGATGAAGATGCATCTGGAGGTAGCTGGCCAGGCAAGGCAGTGATGAAGGTGCCTCTGGAGGTAGCTGGCGAGGCAAGGCAGTGATGAAGGTGCCTCTGGAGGTAGCTGGCGAGGCAAGGCAGTGATGAAGGTGCCTCTGGAGGTAGCTGGCGAGGCAAGGCAGTGATGAAGGTGCCTCTGGAGGTAGCTGGCGAGGCAAGGCAGTGATGGTGCCTCTGGAGGTAGCTGGCGAGGCAAGGCAGTGATGAAGGTGCCTCTGGAGGTAGCTGGCGAGGCAAGGCAGTGATGAAGGTGCCTCTGGAGGTAGCTGGCGAGGCAAGGCAGTGATGAAGGTGCCTCTGGAGGTAGCTGGCGAGGCAAGGCAGTGATGAAGGTGCCTCTGGAGGTAGCTGGCGAGGCAAGGCAGTGATGAAGGTGCCTCTGGAGGTAGCTGGCGAGGCAAGGCAGTGATGAAGGTGCCTCTGGAGGTAGCTGGCGAGGCAAGGCAGTGATGAAGGTGCCTCTGGAGGTAGCTGGCGAGGCAAGGCAGTGATGAAGGTGCCTCTGGAGGTAGCTGGCGAGGCAAGGCAGTGATGGTGCCTCTGGAGGTAGCTGGCGAGGCAAGGCAGTGATGGTGCCTCTGGAGGTAGCTGGCGAGGCAAGGCAGTGATGGTGCCTCTGGAGGTAGCTGGCGAGGCAAGGCAGTGATGAAGGTGCCTCTGGAGGTAGCTGGCGAGGCAAGGCAGTGATGAAGGTGCCTCTGGAGGCAGCTGACGAGGCAAGACAGTGATGAAGGTGCCTCTGGAGGTAGCTGGCGAGGCAAAGCAGTGATGAAGGTGCCTCTGGAGGTAGCTGACGAGGCAAGGCAGTGATGAAGGTGCCTCTGGAGGTAGCTGGCGAGGCAAAGCAGTGATGAAGGTGCCTCTGGAGGTAGTTGGCGAGGCAAGGCAGTGATGAAGGTGCCTCTGGAGGTAGCTGGCGAGGCAAGGCAGTGATGAAGGTGCCTCTGGAGGTGGCTGGCGAGGCAAGGCAGTGATGAAGGTGTCTCTGGAGGTAGCTGGCGAGGCAAGGCAGTGATGAAGGTGCCTCTGGAGGTAGCTGGCGAGGCAAGGCAGTGATGAAGATGCATCTGGAGGTAGCTGGCCAGGCAAGGCAGTGATGAAGGTGCCTCTGGAGGTAGCTGGCGAGGCAAGGCAGTGATGAAGGTGCCTCTGGAGGTAGCTGGCGAGGCAAGGCAGTGATGAAGGTGCCTCTGGAGGTAGCTGGCGAGGCAAGGCAGTGATGAAGGTGCCTCTGGAGGTAGCTGGCGAGGCAAGGCAGTGATGGTGCCTCTGGAGGTAGCTGGCGAGGCAAGGCAGTGATGAAGGTGCCTCTGGAGGTAGCTGGCGAGGCAAGGCAGTGATGAAGGTGCCTCTGGAGGTAGCTGGCGAGGCAAGGCAGTGATGAAGGTGCCTCTGGAGGTAGCTGGCGAGGCAAGGCAGTGATGAAGGTGCCTCTGGAGGTAGCTGGCGAGGCAAGGCAGTGATGGTGCCTCTGGAGGTAGCTGGCGAGGCAAGGCAGTGATGGTGCCTCTGGAGGTAGCTGGCGAGGCAAGGCAGTGATGGTGCCTCTGGAGGTAGCTGGCGAGGCAAGGCAGTGATGAAGGTGCCTCTGGAGGTAGCTGGCGAGGCAAGGCAGTGATGAAGGTGCCTCTGGAGGTAGCTGGCGAGGCAAGGCAGTGATGAAGGTGCCTCTGGAGGTAGCTGGCGAGGCAAGGCAGTGATGAAGGTGCCTCTGGAGGTGGCTGGCGAGGCAAGGCAGTGATGAAGGTGCCTCTGGAGGTAGCTGGCGAGGCAAGGCAGTGATGGTGCCTCTGGAGGTAGCTGGCGAGGCAAGGCAGTGATGGTGCCTCTGGAGGTAGCTGGCGAGGCAAGGCAGTGATGGTGCCTCTGGAGGTAGCTGGCGAGGCAAGGCAGTGATGAAGGTGCCTCTGGAGGTAGCTGGCGAGGCAAGGCAGTGATGAAGGTGCCTCTGGAGGTAGCTGGCGAGGCAAGGCAGTGATGAAGGTGCCTCTGGAGGTAGCTGGCGAGGCAAGGCAGTGATGAAGGTGCCTCTGGAGGTGGCTGGCGAGGCAAGGCAGTGATGAAGGTACCTCTGGAGGTAGCTGGCGAGGCAAGGCAGTGATGAAGGTACCTCTGGAGGTAGCTGGCGAGGCAAGGCAGTGATGAAGGTACCTCAGGAGGTAGCTGGCGAGGCAAGGCAGTGATGAAGGTGCCTCTGGAGGTAGCTGGCGAGGCAAGGCAGTGATGAAGGTACCTCAGGAGGTAGCTGGCGAGGCAAGGCAGTGATGAAGGTGCATCTGGAGGTAGCTGGCGAGGCAAGGCAGTGATGAAGGTACCTCAGGAGGTAGCTGGCGAGGCAAGGCAGTGATGAAGGTGCCTCTGGAGGTAGCTGGCGAGGCAAGGCAGTGATGAAGGTACCTCAGGAGGTAGCTGGCGAGGCAAGGCAGTGATGAAGGTGCCTCTGGAGGTAGCTGGCGAGGCAAGGCAGTGATGAAGGTACCTCAGGAGGTAGCTGGCGAGGCAAGGCAGTGATGAAGGTGCATCTGGAGGTAGCTGGCGAGGCAAGGCAGTGATGAAGGTACCTCAGGAGGTAGCTGGCGAGGCAAGGCAGTGATGAAGGTGCATCTGGAGGTAGCTGGCGAGGCAAGGCAGTGATGAAGGTACCTCAGGAGGTAGCTGGCGAGGCAAGGCAGTGATGAAGGTGCATCTGGAGGTAGCTGGCGAGGCAAGGCAGTGATTAAGGTACCTCAGGAGGTAGCTGGCGAGGCAAGGCAGTGATGAAGGTGCATCTGGAGGTAGCTGGCGAGGCAAGGCAGTGATGAAGGTACCTCAGGAGGTAGCTGGCGAGGCAAGGCAGTGATGAAGGTGCATCTGGAGGTAGCTGGCGAGGCAAGGCAGTGATGAAGGTACCTCAGGAGGTAGCTGGCGAGGCAAGGCAGTGATGAAGGTGCATCTGGAGGTAGCTGGCGAGGCAAGGCAGTGATGAAGGTACCTCAGGAGGTAGCTGGCGAGGCAAGGCAGTGATGAAGGTGCATCTGGAGGTAGCTGGCGAGGCAAGGCAGTGATGAAGGTGCATCTGGAGGTAGCTGGCGAGGCAAGGCAGGCAGAAAGTGAAAGAGGAAACATGGAAGAGAGGAAATAAGAGGGACGGGGAAAATAAGGAATTTGAGGGGCGCCACATTCTCATTCATTACCATTCATTTCCCCAAGCATTATACAGCTTCATTTTCTCAACATTTCCTGTTTGGTTGAGTTAGGTTATATTAACTTAGGTTTAACTTCAGACTCGAGACATAATTAAGGATCCAGGAAGATCAATGTTAATAACATTGTCTGATTTTTCGTATTTTTCTCCCCTTCCTCAAAGTTTTCAGTGTTATTTCGCTCATAACTCGATAACGTCTCATCCAATCGCCTTCAACTTTCCAAGACTTGTGTACGGTAACAAGGACCAAATTCTGAGAATAACTGGCATCGTTCCCAGCATCCTGAAAGAATTTAGATAACTTTCAAAATCCTCAGTGGCGGAGCTTCAAATATTTACCTTGCCTTTGATATACCTTTGATGAGTTCCGAGAGTTCTTCTACTTCCGGAGCCCGGCCACCGACCAGGCTCGTCTGGTGCTTACCTGGTCAACCAGGCTGTTACGTCTGGTGGTCCGCTGACTAACGTATCCGTCAGCGACGACTGAGAACGTGTCAGCGCCGCCGCAGATATTATCACTTTATGTGTAAAATAGTGAAATTTTTTATACCTGTTGGATCACGTTAAATAATTTTCAGTTTGCTGATTCTGAATATCTTCAATATTTAATGGTTGATCCATTAAACATTGCGTGAAGGCAAGTTGTTGGTGAAGAACACAAAGGCACAATACCGTCACTGGAACAATACATAATAACCCGCACGTGGGAGGAGCTTATCGCGACGTTTCGGTCGAACTTGGACCATTTACAAGTCACACTGTGACTGTAAATGATCCAAGTTAGACCGAAACGTCGCTATAAAGTTTACTCTCTGCTATGTGCGAGTTATTTGTGAAAATTGTTGTTACAGTGCAGGAAGAGCTGTATTCTGGGTAATAACACAACAGTCCCTCAGATCGGCATCAAGTTGTCACCACAACCGTCGACAAAAATGGCTGCCATAAATCCCATTTTGTCAGCTTTATTACGTAAATTGATGCAAGTGTTACACCTAGAGAATGCCTACTCCGATCGTCTTCAAACCGTAAATCCTGGTGTACCTTAATTAGAAGTATTTTTGTAATAATTTTGGGCTGTATGGATGAAAGTTTCCCAATTATTTTTTTTTGTAAATTGTGCCAAATTGGAATTTAAAAAAAATGAGAAAAAAAGCACTGCAAAAAAAACTGTGAAGTTTATTTTGTTTTAAGGTTTAATCAGACAAATTTCCTATTTCTAGCAGAGTTTTCTGCAATATTTTCTTTTAATTACTCACAAATTTTCGATCATTACTGGGAAACATTTAATTTGATCGTCTTCAAACCGTGGACGCTCGTGTACTGTGTCTGGGGTAACACTGACCGCACTGTTTACATGCCAGGCTGACCTGTGTACCAGGACGGCTGATAAATATTGTTTGTGTGACAGGTGGAGACAGACTCCTGGTGACCGTCACACTGCAACACTGGTGACCTCCACACTACAACACTGGTGACCTCCACACTGCAACACTGGTGACCTCCACACTGCAACACTGGTGACCTCCACACTGCAACACTGGTGACCTCCACACTGCAACACTGGTGACCTCCACACTGCAACACTGGTGACCTCCACACTGCAACACTGGTGACCTCCACACTGCAACACTGGTGACCTCCACACTGCAACACTGGTGACCTCCACACTGCAACACTGGTGACCTCCACACTGCAACACTGGTGACCTCCACACTGCAACACTGGTGACCTCCACACTGCAACACTGGTGACCTCCACACTACAACACTGGTGACCTCCACACTGTAACACTGGTGACCTACACACTACAACACTGGTGACCTCCACACTGCAACACTGGTGACCTCCACACTGCAACACTGGTGACCTCCACACTGCAACACTGGTGACCTCCACACTGCAACACTGGTGACCTCCACACTGCAACACTGGTGACCTCCACACTGCAACACTGGTGACCTCCACACTGCAACACTGGTGACCTCCACACTGCAACACTGGTGACCTCCACACTGCAACACTGGTGACCTCCACACTGCAACACTGGTGACCTCCACACTGCAACACTGGTGACCTCCACACTGCAACACTGGTGACCTCCACACTACAACACTGGTGACCTCCACACTGTAACACTGGTGACCTACACACTACAACACTGGTGACCTCCACACTGCAACACTGGTGACCTCCACACTGAAACACTGGTGACCTCCACACTGCAACACTGGTGACCTCCACACTGCAACAGTGGTGACCTCCGCACTGCAACACTGGTGACCTCCACACTACAACACTGGTGACCTCCAAACTGCAACAGTGGTGACCTCCACACTGCAACACTGGTGACCTCCACACTGCAACACTGGTGACCTCCACACTGCAACAGAGGTGACCTCCGCACTGCAACACTGGTGACCTCCACACTTTAACACTGGTGACCTCCACACTGCAACACTGGTGACATCCACACTGCAAGAGTGGTGACCTCCACACTGCAACAGTGGTGACCTCCGCACTGCAACACTGGTGACCTCCACACTGCAACACTGGTGACCTCCAAACTGCAACACTGGTGACCTCCACACTGCAACAGTGGTGACCTCCGCACTGCAACACTGGTGACATCCACACTGCAACACTGGTGACCTCCACACTGCAACACTGGTGACCTCCACATTGCAACAGTGGTGACCTCCGCACTGCAACACTGGTGACCTCCACACTGCAACACTGGTGACCTCCACACTGCAACACTGGTGACCTCCGCACTGCAACAGTGGTGACCTCCACACTGCAACAGTGGTGACCTCCACACTGCAACACTGGTGACCTCCACACTGCAACACTGGTGACCTCCACACTGCAACACTGGTGACCTCCACACTGCAACACTGGTGACCTCCACACTGCAACACTGGTGACCTCCAAACTGCAACACTGGTGACCTCCAAACTGCAACACTGGTGACCTCCACACTGCAACACTGGTGACCTCCACACTGCAACACTGGTGACCTCCACACTGCAACACTAGTGACCTCCGCACTGCAACACTGGTGATCTCCACACTGTAACACTGGTCACTTCCACACTGCAACACTGGTGACCTCCACACTGCAACACTGGTGACCTCCACACTGCAACAGTGGTGACCTCCACACTGCAACACTGGTGACCTCCACACTACAACACTGGTGACCTCCACACTGCAACACTGGTGACCTCCACACAACACTGGTGACCTCCACACTACAACACTGGTGACCTCCACACTGCAACACTGGTGACCTCCACACTGCAACACTGCTGACCTCCACACTGCAACACTGGTGACCTCAACACTGTAACACTGGTGACCTCCACACTGCAACACTGGTGACCTCCACACTACAACACTGGTGACCTCCACACTGCAACACTGGTGACCTCCACACTACAACACTGGTGTCCTCCACACTACAACACTGGTGACCTCCGCACTGCACCACTGGTGACCTCCACACTGCAACACTGGTGACCTCAACACTGTAACACTGGTGACCTCCGCACTGCAACACTGGTGACCTACACACTGCAACACAGGTGACCTCCACACTGCAACAGTGGTGACCTCCGCACTGCAACACTGGTGACCTCCACACTGCAACACTGGTGACCTCCACACTGCAACACTGGTGACCTCCATACTACAACACTGGTGACCTCCACACTGCAACACTGGTGACCTCCAACCTACAACACTGGTGACCTCCACACTCCAACACTGGTGACCTCCACACTGCAACAGTGGTGACCTCCACACTGCAACACTGGTGACCTCCACACTGCAACACTGGTGACCTCCACACTGCAACACTGGTGACCTCCACACTGCAATACTGGTGACCTCCACACTGCAACACTGGTGACCTCCACAGAGCAACACTGGTGACCTCCACACTGCAACACTGGTGACCTCCACACTGCAACACTGGTGACCTCCACACTGCAACACTGGTGACCTCCACACTACAACACTGGTGACCTCTACACCGCAACACTGGTGACCTCCACACTGCAACACTGGTGACCTCCACACTAACAGTGGTGACCTCCACACTGCAACACTGGTGACCTACACACTGCAACACTGGTGACCTCCACACTGTAACACTGGTGACCTCCACACTGTAACACTGGCGACCTCCACACTGCAACACTGGTGACCTCCACACTGCAACACTGGTGACCTCTACACTGCAACACTGGTGACCTCCACACTGTAACACTGGTGACCTCCACACTGTAACACTGGTGACCTCCACACGGTAACACTGGTGACCTCCACACTGTAACACTGGTGACCTCCACACTGCAACACTGGTGACCTCCACACTGTAACACTGGTGACCTCCACACTGCAACACTGGTGACCTCCACACTGCAACACTGGTGACCTCCACACTGCAACATTGGTGACCTCCACACTGTAACACTGGTGACCTCCACACTGTAACACTGGTGACCTCCACACTGCAACACTGGTGACCTCCACACTGTAACACTGGTGACCTCCACACTAACACTGGTGACCTCCACACTGTAACACTGGTGACCTCCACACTGCAACACTGGTGACCTCCACACTGCAACACTGGTGACCTCCACACTGTAACACTGATGACCTCCACACTGTAACACTGGTGACCTCCACACTGTAACACTGGTGACCTCCACACTGTAGCACTGGTGATCTCCACACTACAACACTGGTGACCTCCACACTGTAACACTGGTGACCTCCACACTACAACACTGGTGACCTCCACACTGTAACACTGGTGACCTCCACACTGCAACACTGGTGACCTCCACACTACAACACTGGTGACCTCCACACTGTAACACTGGTGACCTCCACACTACAACACTGGTGACGTCCACACTACAACACTGGTGACCTCCACACTGCAACACTGGTGACCTCCACACTTACACTGGTGACCTCCACACTGTAACATTGGTGACCTCCACACTAACACTGGTGACCTCCACACTGTAACACTGGTGACCTCCACACTGTAACACTGGTGACCTCCACACTGCAACACTGGTGACCTCCACACTGTAACACTGGTGACCTCCACACTAACACTGGTGACCTCCACACTAACACTGGTGACCTCTACACTACAACACTGGTGACCTCCACACTGTAACACTGGTGACCTCCACACTACAACACTGGTGACCTCCACACTGTAACACTGGTGACCTCCACACTGCAACACTGGTGACCTCCACACTACAACATTGGTGACCTCCACACTGTAACACTGGTGACCTCCACAATACAACGCTGGTGACGTCTGCACTACAACACTGGTGACCTCCACACTGCAACACTGGTGACCTCCACACTACAACACTGGTGACCTCCACACTACAACACTGGTGCCCTCCACACTGCAACACTGGTGACCTCCACACTACAACACTGGTGACCTCCACACTACAACACTGGTGAAATCCACACTGCAACACTGGTGACCTCCACACTGCAACACTGGTGACCTCCACAATACAACACTGGTGTCCTCCACACTGCAACACTGGTGACCTCCACACTGCAACACTGGTGACCTCCACACTGCAACAGTGGTGACCTCCACACTGCAACACTGGTGACCTCCATACTACAACACTGGTGACCTCCACACTGCAACACTGGTGACCTCCAACCTACAACACTGGTGACCTCCACACTGCAACACTGGTGACCTCCACAGAGCAACACTGGTGACCTCCACAATACAACACTGGTGTCCTCCACACTGCAACACTGGTGACCTCCACACTGCAACACTGGTGACCTCCACACTGCAACAGTGGTGACCTCCACACTGCAACACTGGTGACCTCCACACTGCAACACTGGTGACCTCCACACTGCAACACTGGTGACCTCCACACTGCAATACTGGTGACCTCCACACTGCAACACTGGTGACCTCCACAGAGCAACACTGGTGACCTCCACACTGCAACACTGGTGACCTCCACACTGCAACAGTGGTGACCTCCACACTGCAACACTGGTGACCTCCACACTTCAACACTGGTGACCTCTACACCGCAACACTGGTGACCTCCACACTGCAACACTGGTGACCTCCACACTAACAGTGGTGACCTCCACACTGCAACACTGGTGACCTACACACTGCAACACTGGTGACCTCCACACTGTAACACTGGTGACCTCCACACTGCAACACTGGTGACCTCTACACTGCAACACTGGTGACCTCCACACTGTAACACTGGTGACCTCCACACTGTAACACTGGTGACCTCCACACTGTAACACTGGTGACCTCCACACTGTAACACTGGTGACCTCCACACTGCAACACTGGTGACCTCCACACTGTAACACTGGTGACCTCCACACTGCAACACTGGTGACCTCCACACTGCAACACTGGTGACCTCCACACTGCAACAGTGGTGACCTCCACACTAACACTGGTGACCTCCACACTGTAACACTGGTGACCTCCACACTGCAACACTGGTGACCTCCACACTGCAACACTGGTGGCCTCCACACTGTAACACTGGTGACCTCCACACTGTAACACTGGTGACCTCCACACTGTAACACTGGTGACCTCCACACTGTAGCACTGGTGATCTCCACACTACAACACTGGTGACCTCCACACTGTAACACTGGTGACCTCCACACTACAACACTGGTGACCTCCACACTAACACTGGTGACCTCCACACTGCAACACTGGTGACCTCCACACTACAACACTGGTGACCTCCACACTGTAACACTGGTGACCTCCACACTACAACACTGGTGACGTCCACACTACAAGACTGGTGACCTCCACACTGCAACACTGGTGACCTCCACACTTACACTGGTGACCTCCACACTGTAACATTGGTGACCTCCACACTAACACTGGTGACCTCCACACAGTAACACTGGTGACCTCCACACTGTAACACTGGTGACCTCCACACTGCAACACTGGTGACCTCCACACTGTAACACTGGTGACCTCCACACTAACACTGGTGACCTCTACAACACTGGTGACCTCCACACTGTAACACTGGTGACCTCCACACTACAACACTGGTGACCTCCACACTGTAACACTCGTGACCTCCACACTGCAACACTGGTGACCTCCACACTACAACACTGGTGACCTCCACACTGTAACACTGGTGACCTCCACAATACAACGCTGGTGACGTCTGCACTACAACACTGGTGACCTAGACACTGCAACACTGGTGACCTCCACACTACAACACTGGTGACCTCCACACTACAACACTGGTGCCCTCAACACTGCAACACTGGTGACCTCCACACTACAACACTGGTGACCTCCACACTACAACACTGGTGAAATCCACACTGCAACACTGGTGACCTCCACACTGCAACACTGGTGACCTCCACAATACAACACTGGTGTCCTCCACACTTCAACACTGGTGACCTCCACACTGCAACACTGGTGACCTCCACACTACAACACTGGTGACCTCCACACTGCAACACTGGTGACCTCCACACTTCAACAATGGTGACCTCCACACTGCAACACTGGTGACCTCCACACTACAACACTGGTGACCTCCACACTGCAACACTGGTGACCTCCACACTACAACACTGGTGACCTCCACACTACAACACTGGTGACTTCCACACTGTAACACTGGTGACCTCCACATTGCAACACTGGTGACCTCCACACTGTAACACTGGTGACCTCCACACTGCAACACTGGTGACCTCCACATTAACACTGGTGACCTCCACACTGTAACACTGGTGACCTCCACACTGCAACACTGGTGACCTCCACACTGTAACACTGGTGACCTCCACACTAACACTGGTGACCTCCACACTGCAACACTGGTGACCTCCACACTGCAACACTGGTGACCTCCACACTAACACTGGTGACCTCCACACTGTAAAACTGGTGACCTCCACACTGCAACACTGGTGACCTCCACACTGCAACACTGGTGACCTCCACACTGTAACACTGGTGACCTCCACACTGTAACACTGGTGACCTCCACACTGTAACACTGGTGACCTCCACACTGTAACACTGGTGACCTCCACACTGTAACACTGATGACCTCCACACTGCAACACTGGTGACCTCCAAACTGCAACACTGGTGACCTCCACACTGTAACACTGGTGACCTCCACACTGTAACACTGGTGACCTCCACACTAACACTGGTGACCTCCACACAGCAACACTGGTGACCTCCACACTGTAACACTGGTGACCTCCACACTGTAACACTGGTGACCTCCACACTGTAACACTGGTGACCTCCACACTACAACACTAGTGACCTCCACACTACAACACTGGTGACCTCCACACTACAACACTGGTGACCTCCACACTACAACACTGGTGACCTCCACACTACAACACTGGTGACCTCCACACTAACACTGGTGACCTCCACACTGTAACACTGGTGACCTCCACACTGTAACACTGGTGACCTCCACACTGTAACACTGGTGACCTCCACACTGTAACACTGGTGACCTCCACACTGTAACACTGGTGACCTCCACACTGTAACACTGGTGACCTCCACACTGCAACACTGGTGACCTCCACACTACAACACTGGTGACCTCCACACTGTAACACTGGTGACCTCCACACTGTAACACTGGTGACCTCCACACTACAACACTGGTGACCTGCACACTACAACACTGGTGACCTCCACACTGCAACACTGGTGACCTCCACACTACAACACTGGTGACCTCCACACTACAACACTGGTGACTTCTATACTACAACACTGGTGACCTCCACACTGCAACACTGGTGACCTCCACACTACAACACTGGTGACCTCCACACTGTAACACTGGTGACCTCCACACTGCAACACTGGTGACCTCCACACTGCAACACTGGTGACCTCCACACTACAACACTGGTGACCTCCACACTACAACACTGGTGACCTCCACACTGCAACACTGGTGACCTCCACACTACAACACTGGTGACCTCCACACTACAACACTGGTGACCTCCACACTGCAACACTGGTGACCTCCACACTACAACACTGGTGACCTCCACACTACAACACTGGTGACCTCCACACTGCAACACTGGTGACCTCCACACTACAACACTGGTGACCTCCACACTACAACACTGGTGACCTCCACACTGCAACACTGGTGACCTCCACACTACAACACTGGTGACCTCCACACTACAACACTGGTGACCTCCACACTACAACACTGGTGACCTCCACACTACAACACTGGTGACCTCCACACTGCAACACTGGTGACCTCCACACTACAACACTGGTGACCTCCACACTGCAACACTGGTGACCTCCACACTACAACACTGGTGACATCCACACTGCAACACTGGTGACCTCCACACTACAACACTGGTGACCTCCACACTACAACACTGGTGACCTCCACACTGCAACACTGGTGACCTCCACACTACAACACTGGTGACCTCCACACTACAACACTGGTGACATCCACACTGCAACACTGGTGACCTCCACACTACAACACTGGTGACCTCCACACTACAACACTGGTGACCTCCACACTGCAACACTGGTGACCTCCACACTACAACACTGGTGATCTCCACACTACAACACTGGTGACCTCCACACTACAACACTGGTGACCTCCACACTGCAACACTGGTGACCTCCACACTACAACACTGGTGACCTCCACACTACAACACTGGTGACCTCCACACTACAACACTGGTGACATCCACACTGCAACACTGGTGACCTCCACACTACAACACTGGTGACCTCCACACTACAACATTGGTGACCTCCACACTGCAACACTGGTGACCTCCACACTACAACACTGGTGACCTCCACACTACAACACTGGTGACCTCCACACTACAACACTGGTGACCTCCACACTACAACACTGGTGACCTCCACACTGCAACACTGGTGACCTCCACACTACAACACTGGTGACATCCACACTGCAACACTGGTGACCTCCACACTACAACACTGGTGACCTCCACACTACAACACTGGTGACCTCCACACTGCAACACTGGTGACCTCCACACTACAACACTGGTGACCTCCACACTACAACACTGGTGACCTCCACACTACAACACTGGTGACCTCCACACTACAACACTGGTGACCTCCACACAGCAACACTAGTGACCTCCACACTACAACACTGGTGACCTCCACACAGCAACACTGGTGACCTCCACACTACAACACTGGTGACCTCCACACAGCAACACTGGTGACCTCCACACAGCAACACTAGTGACCTCCACACTACAACACTGGTGACCTCCACACAGCAACACTGGTGACCTCCACACTACAACACTGGTGACCTCCACACAGCAACACTGGTGACCTCCACACAGCAACACTAGTGACGTCCACACTACAACACTGGTGACCTCCACACAGCAACACTGGTGACCTCCACACAGCAACACTAGTGACCTCCACACTACAACACTGGTGACCTCCACACAGCAACACTGGTGACCTCCACACAGCAACACTGGTGACCTCCACACAGCAACACTAGTGACCTCCACACAGCAACACTGGTGACCTCCACACAGCAACACTAGTGACCTCCACACTACAACACTGGTGACCTCCACACAGCAACACTGGTGACCTCCACACAGCAACACTAGTGACCTCCACACTACAACACTGGTGACCTCCACACAGCAACACTGGTGACCTCCACACAGCAACACTAGTGACCTCCACACTACAACACTGGTGACCTCCACACAGCAACACTGGTGACCTCCACACAGCAACACTAGTGACCTCCACACTACAACACTGGTGACCTCCACACAGCAACACTGGTGACCTCCACACTACAACACTGGTGACCTCCACACTACAACACTGGTGACCTCCACACAGCAACACTGGTGACCTCCACACTACAACACTGGTGACCTCCACACTACAACACTGGTGACCTCCACACTACAACACTGGTGACCTCCACACTACAACACTGGTGACCTCCACACAGCAACACTGGTGACCTCCACACTACAACACTGGTGACCTCCACACTACAACACTGGTGACCTCCACACTACAACACTGGTGACCTCCACACTACAACACTGGTGACCTCCACACTACAACACTGGTGACCTCCACACTACAACACTGGTGACCTCCACACTACAACACTGGTGACCTCCACACTACAACACTGGTGACCTCCACACTACAACACTGGTGACCTCCACACTGCAACACTGGTGACCTCCACACTACAACACTGGTGACCTCCACACTACAACACTGGTGACCTCCACACTACAACACTGGTGACCTCCACACTACAACACTGGTGACCTCCACACTACAACACTGGTGACCTCCACACTGCAACACTGGTGACCTCCACACTACAACACTGGTGACCTCCACACTACAACACTGGTGACCTCCACACTACAACACTGGTGACCTCCACACTGCAACACTGGTGACCTCCACACTACAACACTGGTGACCTCCACACTACAACACTGGTGACCTCCACACTACAACACTGGTGACCTCCACACTGCAACACTGGTGACCTCCACACTACAACACTGGTGACCTCCACACTACAACACTGGTGACCTCCACACTGCAACACTGGTGACCTCCACACTACAACACTGGTGACCTCCACACTACAACACTGGTGACCTCCACACTACAACACTGGTGACCTCCACACTACAACACTGGTGACCTCCACACTACAACACTGGTGACCTCCACACTACAACACTGGTGACCTCCACACTACAACACTGGTGACCTCCACACTACAACACTGGTGACCTCCACACTACAACACTGGTGACCTCCACACTACAACACTGGTGACCTCCACACTACAACACTGGTGACCTCCACACTACAACACTGGTGACCTCCACACTACAACACTGGTGACCTCCACACTACAACACTGGTGACCTCCACACTACAACACTGGTGACCTCCACACTACAACACTGGTGACCTCCACACTACAACACTGGTGACCTCCACACTACAACACTGGTGACCTCCACACTACAACACTGGTGACCTCCACACTACAACACTGGTGACCTCCACACTACAACACTGGTGACCTCCACACTGCAACACTGGTGACCTCCACACTACAACACTGGTGACCTCCACACTACAACACTGGTGACCTCCACACTACAACACTGGTGACCTCCACACTGCAACACTGGTGACCTCCACACTACAACACTGGTGACCTCCACACTACAACACTGGTGACCTCCACACTACAACACTGGTGACCTCCACACTACAACACTGGTGACCTCCACACTACAACACTGGTGACCTCCACACTACAACACTGGTGACCTCCACACTACAACACTGGTGACCTCCACACTACAACACTGGTGACCTCCACACTACAACACTGGTGACCTCCACACTACAACACTGGTGACCTCCACACTGCAACACTGGTGACCTCCACACTACAACACTGGTGACCTCCACACTGCAACACTGGTGACCTCCACACTACAACACTGGTGACCTCCACACTACAACACTGGTGACCTCCACACTACAACACTGGTGACCTCCACACTACAACACTGGTGACCTCCACACTACAACACTGGTGACCTCCACACTACAACACTGGTGACCTCCACACTACAACACTGGTGACCTCCACACTACAACACTGGTGACCTCCACACTACAACACTGGTGACCTCCACACTACAACACTGGTGACCTCCACACTACAACACTGGTGACCTCCACACTACAACACTGGTGACCTCCACACTACAACACTGGTGACCTCCACACTACAACACTGGTGACCTCCACACTACAACACTGGTGACCTCCACACTACAACACTGGTGACCTCCACACTACAACACTGGTGACCTCCACACTACAACACTGGTGACCTCCACACTACAACACTGGTGACCTCCACACTACAACACTGGTGACCTCCACACTACAACACTGGTGACCTCCACACTACAACACTGGTGACCTCCACACTACAACACTGGTGACCTCCACACTACAACACTGGTGACCTCCACACTACAACACTGGTGACCTCCACACTACAACACTGGTGACCTCCACACTACAACACTGGTGACCTCCACACTGCAACACTGGTGACCTCCACACTGCAACACTGGTGACCTCCACACTACAACACTGGTGACCTCCACACTGCAACACTGGTGACCTCCACACTACAACACTGGTGACCTCCACACTACAACACTGGTGACCTCCACACTACAACACTGGTGACCTCCACACTACAACACTGGTGACCTCCACACTACAACACTGGTGACCTCCACACTGCAACACTGGTGACCTCCACACTACAACACTGGTGACCTCCACACTACAACACTGGTGACCTCCACACTGCAACACTGGTGACCTCCACACTACAACACTGGTGACCTCCACACTACAACACTGGTGACCTCCACACTACAACACTGGTGACCTCCACACTACAACACTGGTGACCTCCACACTACAACACTGGTGACCTCCACACTACAACACTGGTGACCTCCACACTGCAACACTGGTGACCTCCACACTACAACACTGGTGACCTCCACACTACAACACTGGTGACCTCCACACTACAACACTGGTGACCTCCACACTACAACACTGGTGACCTCCACACTACAACACTGGTGACCTCCACACTACAACACTGGTGACCTCCACACTGCAACACTGGTGACCTCCACACTACAACACTGGTGACCTCCACACTACAACACTGGTGACCTCCACACTACAACACTGGTGACCTCCACACTACAACACTGGTGACCTCCACACTACAACACTGGTGACCTCCACACTACAACACTGGTGACCTCCACACTACAACACTGGTGACCTCCACACTACAACACTGGTGAGCTCCACACTACAACACTGGTGACCTCCACACTACAACACTGGTGACCTCCACACTACAACACTGGTGACCTCCACACTACAACACTGGTGACCTCCACACTAACACTGGTGACCTCCACACTGTAACACTGGTGACCTCCACACTGTAACACTGGTGACCTCCACACTGTAACACTGGTGACCTCCACACTGTAACACTGGTGACCTCCACACTGTAACACTGGTGACCTCCACACTGCAACACTGGTGACCTCCACACTGCAACACTGGTGACCTCCACACTACAACACTGGTGACCTCCACACTGTAACACTGGTGACCTCCACACTGTAACACTGGTGACCTCCACACTACAACACTGGTGACCTCCACACTACAACACTGGTGACCTCCACACTGCAACACTGGTGACCTCCACACTACAACACTGGTGACCTCCACACTACAACACTGGTGACTTCCATACTACAACACTGGTGACCTCCACACTGCAACACTGGTGACCTCCACACTACAACACTGGTGACCTCCACACTGTAACACTGGTGACCTCCACACTGCAACACTGGTGACCTCCACACTGCAACACTGGTGACCTCCACACTACAACACTGGTGACCTCCACACTACAACACTGGTGACCTCCACACTGCAACACTGGTGACCTCCACACTACAACACTGGTGACCTCCACACTGCAACACTGGTGACCTCCACACTACAACACTGGTGACCTCCACACTACAACACTGGTGACCTCCACACTGCAACACTGGTGACCTCCACACTACAACACTGGTGACCTCCACACTACAACACTGGTGACCTCCACACTGCAACACTGGTGACCTCCACACTACAACACTGGTGACCTCCACACTACAACACTGGTGACCTCCACACTACAACACTGGTGACCTCCACACTACAACACTGGTGACCTCCACACTGCAACACTGGTGACCTCCACACTACAACACTGGTGACCTCCACACTGCAACACTGGTGACCTCCACACTACAACACTGGTGACATCCACACTGCAACACTGGTGACCTCCACACTACAACACTGGTGACCTCCACACTACAACACTGGTGACCTCCACACTGCAACACTGGTGACCTCCACACTACAACACTGGTGACCTCCACACTACAACACTGGTGACATCCACACTGCAACACTGGTGACCTCCACACTACAACACTGGTGACCTCCACACTACAACACTGGTGACCTCCACACTGCAACACTGGTGACCTCCACACTACAACACTGGTGATCTCCACACTACAACACTGGTGACCTCCACACTACAACACTGGTGACCTCCACACTGCAACACTGGTGACCTCCACACTACAACACTGGTGACCTCCACACTACAACACTGGTGACCTCCACACTACAACACTGGTGACATCCACACTGCAACACTGGTGACCTCCACACTACAACACTGGTGACCTCCACACTACAACATTGGTGACCTCCACACTGCAACACTGGTGACCTCCACACTACAACACTGGTGACCTCCACACTACAACACTGGTGACCTCCACACTACAACACTGGTGACCTCCACACTACAACACTGGTGACCTCCAGACTGCAACACTGGTGACCTCCACACTACAACACTGGTGACATCCACACTGCAACACTGGTGACCTCCACACTACAACACTGGTGACCTCCACACTACAACACTGGTGACCTCCACACTGCAACACTGGTGACCTCCACACTACAACACTGGTGACCTCCACACAACACTGGTGACCTCCACACTACAACACTGGTGACCTCCACACTACAACACTGGTGACCTCCACACAGCAACACTAGTGACCTCCACACTACAACACTGGTGACCTCCACACAGCAACACTGGTGACCTCCACACTACAACACTGGTGACCTCCACACAGCAACACTGGTGACCTCCACACAGCAACACTAGTGACCTCCACACTACAACACTGGTGACCTCCACACAGCAACACTGGTGACCTCCACACTACAACACTGGTGACCTATACACAGCAACACTGGTGACCTCCACACAGCAACACTAGTGACCTCCACACTACAACACTGGTGACCTCCACACAGCAACACTGGTGACCTCCACACAGCAACACTAGTGACCTCCACACTACAACACTGGTGACCTCCACACAGCAACACTGGTGACCTCCACACAGCAACACTAGTGACCTCCACACAGCAACACTAGTGACCTCCACACAGCAACACTGGTGACCTCCACACAGCAACACTAGTGACCTCCACACTACAACACTGGTGACCTCCACACAGCAACACTGGTGACCTCCACACAGCAACACTAGTGACCTCCACACTACAACACTGGTGACCTCCACACAGCAACACTGGTGACCTCCACACAGCAACACTAGTGACCTCCACACTACAACACTGGTGACCTCCACACAGCAACACTGGTGACCTCCACACAGCAACACTAGTGACCTCCACACTACAACACTGGTGACCTCCACACAACAACACTGGTGACCTCCACACTACAACACTGGTGACCTCCACACTACAACACTGGTGACCTCCACACAGCAACACTGGTGACCTCCACACTACAACACTGGTGACCTCCACACTACAACACTGGTGACCTCCACACTACAACACTGGTGACCTCCACACTACAACACTGGTGACCTCCACACAGCAACACTGGTGACCTCCACACTACAACACTGGTGACCTCCACACTACAACACTGGTGACCTCCACACTACAACACTGGTGACCTCCACACTACAACACTGGTGACCTCCACACTACAACACTGGTGACCTCCACACTACAACACTGGTGACCTCCACACTGCAACACTGGTGACCTCCACACTACAACACTGGTGACCTCCACACTGCAACACTGGTGACCTCCACACTACAACACTGGTGACCTCCACACTACAACACTGGTGACCTCCACACTACAACACTGGTGACCTCCACACTACAACACTGGTGACCTCCACACTACAACACTGGTGACCTCCACACTACAACACTGGTGACCTCCACACTACAACACTGGTGACCTCCACACTACAACACTGGTGACCTCCACACTACAACACTGGTGACCTCGACACTACAACACTGGTGACCTCCACACTACAACACTGGTGACCTCCACACTGCAACACTGGTGACCTCCACACTGCAACACTGGTGACCTCCACACTACAACACTGGTGACCTCCACACTACAACACTGGTGACCTCCACACTACAACACTGGTGACCTCCACACTACAACACTGGTGACCTCCACACTACAACACTGGTGACCTCCACACTACAACACTGGTGACCTCCACACTACAACACTGGTGACCTCCACACTACAACACTGGTGACCTCCACACTACAACACTGGTGACCTCCACACTACAACACTGGTGACCTCCACACTACAACACTGGTGACCTCCACACTACAACACTGGTGACCTCCACACTACAACACTGGTGACCTCCACACTACAACACTGGTGACCTCCACACTACAACACTGGTGACCTCCACACTACAACACTGGTGACCTCCACACTACAACACTGGTGACCTCCACACTACAACACTGGTGACCTCCACACTACAACACTGGTGACCTCCACACTACAACACTGGTGACCTCCACACTGCAACACTGGTGACCTCCACACTGCAACACTGGTGACCTCCACACTACAACACTGGTGACCTCCACACTGCAACACTGGTGACCTCCACACTGCAACACTGGTGACCTCCACACTACAACACTGGTGACCTCCACACTGCAACACTGGTGACCTCCACACTACAACACTGGTGACCTCCACACTACAACACTGGTGACCTCCACACTGCAACACTGGTGACCTCCACACTACAACACTGGTGACCTCCACACTACAACACTGGTGACCTCCACACTACAACACTGGTGACCTCCACACTACAACACTGGTGACCTCCACACTACAACACTGGTGACCTCCACACTGCAACACTGGTGACCTCCACACTACAACACTGGTGACCTCCACACTACAACACTGGTGACCTCCACACTACAACACTGGTGACCTCCACACTACAACACTGGTGACCTCCACACTACAACACTGGTGACCTCCACACTACAACACTGGTGACCTCCACACTACAACACTGGTGACCTCCACACTACAACACTGGTGACCTCCACACTACAACACTGGTGACCTCCACACTACAACACTGGTGACCTCCACACTACAACACTGGTGACCTCCACACTACAACACTGGTGACCTCCACACTACAACACTGGTGACCTCCACACTACAACACTGGTGACCTCCACACTACAACACTGGTGACCTCCACACTACAACACTGGTGACCTCCACACTACAACACTGGTGACCTCCACACTACAACACTGGTGACCTCCACACTGCAACACTGGTGACCTCCACACTACAACACTGGTGACCTCCACACTACAACACTGGTGACCTCCACACTACAACACTGGTGACCTCCACACTACAACACTGGTGACCTCCACACTACAACACTGGTGACCTCCACACTACAACACTGGTGACCTCCACACTACAACACTGGTGACCTCCACACTACAACACTGGTGACCTCCACACTACAACACTGGTGACCTCCACACTACAACACTGGTGACCTCCACACTACAACACTGGTGACCTCCACACTACAACACTGGTGACCTCCACACTACAACACTGGTGACCTCCACACTACAACACTGGTGACCTCCACACTACAACACTGGTGACCTCCACACTACAACACTGGTGACCTCCACACTACAACACTGGTGACCTCCACACTACAACACTGGTGACCTCCACACTACAACACTGGTGACCTCCACACTACAACACTGGTGACCTCCACACTACAACACTGGTGACCTCCACACTGCAACACTGGTGACCTCCACACTACAACACTGGTGACCTCCACACTACAACACTGGTGACCTCCACACTGCAACACTGGTGACCTCCACACTACAACACTGGTGACCTCCACACTACAACACTGGTGACCTCCACACTACAACACTGGTGACCTCCACACTACAACACTGGTGACCTCCACACTACAACACTGGTGACCTCTGACACTCAACACTGGTGACCTCTGACACACTCAACACTGGTGACCTCTGACACTCAACACTGGTGACCTCTGACACACTCAACACTGATGACCTCTGACACTTAACACTGGTGACCGCTGACACACTCAACACTGGTGACCTCTGACACAACACTGGTGACCTCTGACACACTCAACACTGATGACCTCCACACTACAACACTGGTGACCTCCACACTACAACACTGGTGACCTCCACACTACAACACTGGTGACCTCCACACTACAACACTGGTGACCTCCACACTACAACACTGGTGACCTCCACACTACAACACTGGTGACCTCCACACTACAACACTGGTGACCTCCACACTACAACACTGGTGACCTCCACACTACAACACTGGTGACCTCCACACTACAACACTGGTGACCTCCACACTACAACACTGGTGACCTCCACACTACAACACTGGTGACCTCCACACTACAACACTGGTGACCTCCACAACCCAACACTGGTGACCTCCACACTACAACACTGGTGACCTCCACACTACAACACTGGTGACCTCCACACTACAACACTGGTGACCTCCACACTACAACACTGGTGACCTCCACACTACAACACTGGTGACCTCCACACTACAACACTGGTGACCTCCACACTACAACACTGGTGACCTCCACACTACAACACTGGTGACCTCCACACTACAACACTGGTGACCTCCACACTACAACACTGGTGACCTCCACACTACAACACTGGTGACCTCCACACTACAACACTGGTGACCTCCACACTACAACACTGGTGACCTCCACACTACAACACTGGTGACCTCCACACTACAACACTGGTGACCTCCACACTACAACACTGGTGACCTCCACACTACAACACTGGTGACCTCCACACTACAACACTGGTGACCTACAACACTGGTGACCTCCACACTGCAACACAACACTGGTGACCTCCACACTACAACACTGGTGACCTCCACACTACAACACTGGTGACCTCCACACTGCAACACTGGTGACCTCCACACTACAACACTGGTGACCTCCACACTACAACACTGGTGACCTCCACACTACAACACTGGTGACCTCCACACTGCAACACTGGTGACCTCCACACTACAACACTGGTGACCTCCACACTACAACACTGGTGACCTCCACACTACAACACTGGTGACCTCCACACTACAACACTGGTGACCTCCACACTACAACACTGGTGACCTCCACACTACAACACTGGTGACCTCCACACTACAACACTGGTGACCTCCACACTACAACACTGGTGACCTCCACACTACAACACTGGTGACCTCCACACTGCAACACTGGTGACCTCCACACTACAACACTGGTGACCTCCACACTACAACACTGGTGACCTCCACACTACAACACTGGTGACCTCCACACTACAACACTGGTGACCTCCACACTACAACACTGGTGACCTCCACACTACAACACTGGTGACCTCCACACTACAACACTGGTGACCTCCACACTACAACACTGGTGACCTCCACACTACAACACTGGTGACCTCCACACTACAACACTGGTGACCTCCACACTACAACACTGGTGACCTCCACACTACAACACTGGTGACCTCCACACTACAACACTGGTGACCTCCACACTACAACACTGGTGACCTCCACACTACAACACTGGTGACCTCCACACTACAACACTGGTGACCTCCACACTACAACACTGGTGACCTCCACACTACAACACTGGTGACCTCCACACTACAACACTGGTGACTTCCACACAACACTGGTGACCTCCACACTACAACACTGGTGACCTCCACACTACAACACTGGTGACTCCACACAACACTGGTGACCTCCACACTACAACACTGGTGACCTCCACACTACAACACTGGTGACCTCCACACTACAACACTGGTGACCTCCACACTACAACACTGGTGACCTCCACACTACAACACTGGTGACTCCACACTGCAACACTGGTGACCTCCACACTACAACACTGGTGACCTCCACACTACAACACTGGTGACCTCCACACTACAACACTGGTGACCTCCACACTACAACACTGGTGACCTCCACACTACAACACTGGTGACCTCCACACTACAACACTGGTGACCTCCACACTACAACACTGGTGACCTCCACACTACAACACTGGTGACCTCCACACTACAACACTGGTGACCTCCACACTACAACACTGGTGACCTCCACACTACAACACTGGTGACCTCCACACTACAACACTGGTGACCTCCACACTACAACACTGGTGACCTCCACACTACAACACTGGTGACCTCCACACTACAACACTGGTGACCTCCACACTACAACACTGGTGACCTCCACACTACAACACTGGTGACCTCCACACTACAACACTGGTGACCTCCACACTACAACACTGGTGACCTCCACACTACAACACTGGTGACCTCCACACTACAACACTGGTGACCTCCACACTACAACACTGGTGACCTCCACACTACAACACTGGTGACCTCCACACTACAACACTGGTGACCTCCACACTACAACACTGGTGACCTCCACACTACAACACTGGTGACCTCCACACTACAACACTGGTGACCTCCACACTACAACACTGGTGACCTCCACACTACAACACTGGTGACCTCCACACTACAACACTGGTGACCTCCACACTACAACACTGGTGACCTCCACACTACAACACTGGTGACCTCCACACTACAACACTGGTGACCTCCACACTACAACACTGGTGACCTCCACACTACAACACTGGTGACCTCCACACTACAACACTGGTGACCTCCACACTACAACACTGGTGACCTCCACACTACAACACTGGTGACCTCCACACTACAACACTGGTGACCTCCACACTACAACACTGGTGACCTCCACACTACAACACTGGTGACCTCCACACTACAACACTGGTGACCTCCACACTACAACACTGGTGACCTCCACACTACAACACTGGTGACCTCCACACTACAACACTGGTGACCTCCACACTACAACACTGGTGACCTCCACACTACAACACTGGTGACCTCCACACTACAACACTGGTGACCTCCACACTACAACACTGGTGACCTCCACACTACAACACTGGTGACCTCCACACTACAACACTGGTGACCTCCACACTGCAACACTGGTGACCTCCACACTACAACACTGGTGACCTCCACACTACAACACTGGTGACCTCCACACTACAACACTGGTGACCTCCACACTGCAACACTGGTGACCTCCACACTACAACACTGGTGACCTCCACACTACAACACTGGTGACCTCCACACTACAACACTGGTGACCTCCACACTACAACACTGGTGACCTCCACACTACAACACTGGTGACCTCCACACTACAACACTGGTGACCTCCACACTACAACACTGGTGACCTCCACACTACAACACTGGTGACCTCCACACTACAACACTGGTGACCTCCACACTACAACACTGGTGACCTCCACACTACAACACTGGTGACCTCCACACTACAACACTGGTGACCTCCACACTACAACACTGGTGACCTCCACACTACAACACTGGTGACCTCCACACTACAACACTGGTGACCTCCACACTACAACACTGGTGACCTCCACACTACAACACTGGTGACCTCCACACTACAACACTGGTGACCTCCACACTACAACACTGGTGACCTCCACACTACAACACTGGTGACCTCCACACTACAACACTGGTGACCTCCACACTACAACACTGGTGACCTCCACACTACAACACTGGTGACCTCCACACTACAACACTGGTGACCTCCACACTACAACACTGGTGACCTCCACACTACAACACTGGTGACCTCCACACTACAACACTGGTGACCTCCACACTACAACACTGGTGACCTCCACACTACAACACTGGTGACCTCCACACTGCAACACTGGTGACCTCCACACTACAACACTGGTGACCTCCACACTACAACACTGGTGACCTCCACACTGCAACACTGGTGACCTCCACACTACAACACTGGTGACCTCCACACTACAACACTGGTGACCTCCACACTGCAACACTGGTGACCTCCACACTACAACACTGGTGACCTCCACACTACAACACTGGTGACCTCCACACTACAACACTGGTGACCTCCACACTACAACACTGGTGACCTCCACACTACAACACTGGTGACCTCCACACTACAACACTGGTGACCTCCACACTACAACACTGGTGACCTCCACACTACAACACTGGTGACCTCCACACTACAACACTGGTGACCTCCACACTACAACACTGGTGACCTCCACACTACAACACTGGTGACCTCCACACTACAACACTGGTGACCTCCACACTACAACACTGGTGACCTCCACACTGCAACACTGGTGACCTCCACACTACAACACTGGTGACCTCCACACTACAACACTGGTGACCTCCACACTACAACACTGGTGACCTCCACACTACAACACTGGTGACCTCCACACTACAACACTGGTGACCTCCACACTACAACACTGGTGACCTCCACACTACAACACTGGTGACCTCCACACTACAACACTGGTGACCTCCACACTCCACACTACAACACTGGTGACCTCCACACTACAACACTGGTGACCTCCACACTACAACACTGGTGACCTCCACACTACAACACTGGTGACCTCCACACTACAACACTGGTGACCTCCACACTACAACACTGGTGACCTCCACACTACAACACTGGTGACCTCCACACTACAACACTGGTGACCTCCACACTACAACACTGGTGACCTCCACACTACAACACTGGTGACCTCCACACTACAACACTGGTGACCTCCACACTACAACACTGGTGACCTCCACACTACAACACTGGTGACCTCCACACTACAACACTGGTGACCTCCACACTACAACACTGGTGACCTCCACACTACAACACTGGTGACCTCCACACTACAACACTGGTGACCTCCACACTACAACACTGGTGACCTCCACACTACAACACTGGTGACCTCCACACTACAACACTGGTGACCTCCACACTACAACACTGGTGACCTCCACACTACAACACTGGTGACCTCCACACTACAACACTGGTGACCTCCACACTACAACACTGGTGACCTCCACACTACAACACTGGTGACCTCCACACTACAACACTGGTGACCTCCACACTACAACACTGGTGACCTCCACACTACAACACTGGTGACCTCCACACTACAACACTGGTGACCTCCACACTACAACACTGGTGACCTCCACACTACAACACTGGTGACCTCCACACTACAACACTGGTGACCTCCACACTACAACACTGGTGACCTCCACACTACAACACTGGTGACCTCCACACTACAACACTGGTGACCTCCACACTACAACACTGGTGACCTCCACACTACAACACTGGTGACCTCCACACTACAACACTGGTGACCTCCACACTACAACACTGGTGACCTCCACACTACAACACTGGTGACCTCCACACTACAACACTGGTGACCTCCACACTACAACACTGGTGACCTCCACACTACAACACTGGTGACCTCCACACTACAACACTGGTGACCTCCACACTCCAACACTTCTACACTGGTGACCTCCACACTTCAACACTGGTGACCTCCACACTACAACACTGGTGACCTCCACACTACAACACTGGTGACCTCCACACTACAACACTGGTGACCTCCACACTACAACACTGGTGACCTCCACACTACAACACTGGTGACCTCCACACTACAACACTGGTGACCTCCACACTACAACACTGGTGACCTCCACACTACAACACTGGTGACCTCCACACTACAACACTGGTGACCTCCACACTACAACACTGGTGACCTCCACACTACAACACTGGTGACCTCCACACTACAACACTGGTGACCTCCACACTACAACACTGGTGACCTCCACACTACAACACTGGTGACCTCCACACTACAACACTGGTGACCTCCACACTACAACACTGGTGACCTCCACACTACAACACTGGTGACCTCCACACTACAACACTGGTGACCTCCACACTACAACACTGGTGACCTCCACACTACAACACTGGTGACCTCCACACTACAACACTGGTGACCTCCACACTACAACACTGGTGACCTCCACACTACAACACTGGTGACCTCCACACTACAACACTGGTGACCTCCACACTACAACACTGGTGACCTCCACACTACAACACTGGTGACCTCCACACTACAACACTGGTGACCTCCACACTACAACACTGGTGACCTCCACACTACAACACTGGTGACCTCCACACTACAACACTGGTGACCTCCACACTACAACACTGGTGACCTCCACACTGGTGACCTCCACACTACAACACTGGTGACCTCCACACTACAACACTGGTGACCTCCACACTACAACACTGGTGACCTCCACACTACAACACTGGTGACCTCCACACTACAACACACTCCACACAACACTGGTGACCTCCACACTACAACACTGGTGACCTCCACACTACAACACTGGTGACCTCCACACTACAACACTGGTGACCTCCACACTACAACACTGGTGACCTCCACACTACAACACTGGTGACCTCCACACTACAACACTGGTGACCTCCACACTACAACACTGGTGACCTCCACACTACAACACTGGTGACCTCCACACTACAACACTGGTGACCTCCACACTACAACACTGGTGACCTCCACACTACAACACTGGTGACCTCCACACTACAACACTGGTGACCTCCACACTACAACACTGGTGACCTCCACACTACAACACTGGTGACCTCCACACTACAACACTGGTGACCTCCACACTACAACACTGGTGACCTCCACACTACAACACTGGTGACCTCCACACTACAACACTGGTGACCTCCACACTACAACACTGGTGACCTCCACACTACAACACTGGTGACCTCCACACTACAACACTGGTGACCTCCACACTACAACACTGGTGACCTCCACACTACAACACTGGTGACCTCCACACTACAACACTGGTGACCTCCACACTACAACACTGGTGACCTCCACACTACAACACTGGTGACCTCCACACTACAACACTGGTGACCTCCACACTACAACACTGGTGACCTCCACACTACAACACTGGTGACCTCCACACTGCAACACTGGTGACCTCCACACTACAACACTGGTGACCTCCACACTACAACACTGGTGACCTCCACACTACAACACTGGTGACCTCCACACTACAACACTGGTGACCTCCACACTACAACACTGGTGACCTCCACACTACAACACTGGTGACCTCCACACTACAACACTGGTGACCTCCACACTACAACACTGGTGACCTCCACACTACAACACTGGTGACCTCCACACTACAACACTGGTGACCTCCACACTACAACACTGGTGACATCCACACTGCAACACTGGTGACCTCCACACTACAACACTGGTGACCTCCACACTACAACACTGGTGACCTCCACACTGCAACACTGGTGACCTCCACACTACAACACTGGTGACCTCCACACTACAACACTGGTGACCTCCACACTACAACACTGGTGACCTCCACACTGCAACACTGGTGACCTCCACACTACAACACTGGTGACCTCCACACTACAACACTGGTGACCTCCACACTACAACACTGGTGACCTCCACACTACAACACTGGTGACCTCCACACTACAACACTGGTGACCTCCACACTACAACACTGGTGACCTCCACACTACAACACTGGTGACCTCCACACTACAACACTGGTGACCTCCACACTACAACACTGGTGACCTCCACACTACAACACTGGTGACCTCCACACTACAACACTGGTGACCTCCACACTACAACACTGGTGACCTCCACACTACAACACTGGTGACCTCCACACTACAACACTGGTGACCTCCACACTACAACACTGGTGACCTCCACACTACAACACTGGTGACCTCCACACTACAACACTGGTGACCTCCACTTTTAACCTCCAAATAGTATAATATTATCATTATATTGTTTTACTGTATTAGTTTTGCCTTGAGGCTCGTGAGGTGCTCTTGATCCGAGGAAATGGACTCATTTTTTAATTTTTTGAATCGAATTTGAATGCCTACCATTCCACTGATATTATGTGACCCCTATTGGTTTAGCGCTTTTCAATTAAAATACAACAATTGTGAATTACATCAATGTTGAGTGGTTGATGCATCGTGTCGTGGTTGATGCATCGTGTCGTGGTTGATGCATCGTGTCGTGGTTGATGCATCGTGTCGTGGTTGATGCATCGTGTCGTGGTTGATGCATCGTGTCGTGGTTGATGCATCGTGGTTGATGCATCGTGTCGTGGTTGATGCATCGTGTCGTGGTTGATGCATCGTGTCGTGGTTGATGCATCGTGTCGTGGTTGATGCATCGTGTCGTGGTTGATGCATCGTGTCGTGGTTGATGCATCGTGTCGTGGTTGATGCATCGTGTCGTGGTTGATGCATCGTGTCGTGGTTGATGCATCGTGTCGTGGTTGATGCATCGTGTCGTGGTTGATGCATCGTGTCGTGGTTGATGCATCGTGTCGTGGTTGATGCATCGTGTCGTGGTTGATGCTGTGTTGACACACATCTTGTTGGATTCTCTGCAATAACTGAAAAATGCATCTTCCGGTCAGCTTGAAACTTTTAGCGTTGATGGGTCGTGGTGAGTCATCAATCTCCCGAATTCAAGTTGTGTAAGTTATTATGTGACAATTTTATTAATCAGATTAATTCCTGTGGTATAACTGCAGGCTGTTGCTGCTGGTCAGGAGTATATCTCAGTGTTGGACTTTATCTGGTCGTCTTACCTAGGTTAATTATAATGCATTATAATGTTCATTTATGTGTCTATAACATCTGTGTCCTCAACACCAACATTTATGTGTCTATAACATCTGTGTCCACAACACCAACATTTATGTGTCTATAACATCTGCGTCCCCAACACCAACATTTATGTGTCTATAACATGTGTCCCCAACACCAACATTTATGTGTCTATAACATGTGTCCACAACACCAACATTTATGTATCTATAACATGTGTCCCCAACACCAACATTTATGTGTCTATAACATGTGTGTATCTATAACATGTGTCCCCAACACCAACATTTATGTGTGTCCCCAACACCAACATTTATGTGTCTATAACATGTGTCCCCAACACCAACATTTATGTGTCTATAACATGTGTCCACAACACCAACATTTATGTATCTATAACATGTGTCCCCAACACCAACATTTATGTGTCTATAACATCTGCGTCCCCAACACCAACATTTATGTGTCTATAACATCTGTGTCCCCAACACCAACATTTATGTGTCTATAACATCTGCGTCCCCAACACCAACATTTATGTGTCTATAACATCTGCGTCCCCAACACCAACATTTATGTGTCTATAACATGTGTCCCCAACACCAACATTTATGTATCTATAACATCTGTGTCCCCAACACCAACATTTATGTGTCTATAACATCTGCGTCCCCAACACCAACATTTATGTATCTATAACATCTGCGTCCCCAACCAACATTTATGTGTCTATAACATCTGTGTCCCCAACACCAACATTTATGTATCTATAACATCTGCGTCCCAACACCAACATTTATGTGTGTATAACATCTGCGTCCCCAACACCAACATTTATGTGTCTATAACATCTGTGTCCCCAACACCAACATTTATGTGTCTATAACATCTGCGTCCCCAACACCAACATTTATGTATCTATAACATCTGCGTCCCCAACACCAACATTTATGCGGCTATAACATCTGCGTCCCCAACACCAACATTTATGTGTCTATAACATCTGCGTCCCCAACACCAACATTTATGTGTCTATAACATCTGCGTCCCCAACACCAACATTTATGTGTCTATAACATCTGCGTCCCCAACACCAACATTTATGTATCTATAACATCTGCGTCCCCAACACCAACATTTATGCGGCTATAACATCTGCGTCCCCAACACCAACATTTATGTGTCTATAACATCTGCGTCCCCAACACCAACATTTATGTGTCTATAACATCTGCGTCCCCAACACCAACATTTATGTGTCTATAACATCTGCGTCCCCAACACCAACATTTATGCGGGTATAACATCTGCGTCCCCAACACCAACATTTGTGTGTCTATAACATCTGTGTCCCTAATACCAACATTTATGTGTCTATAACATCTGTGTCCACAACACCAACATTTATGTGTCTATAACATCTGTGTCCCAAACACCAACATTTGTGTGTCTATAACATCTGCGTCCCCAACACCAACATTTATGTGTCTATAACATCTGCGTCCCCAACACCAACATTTATGTGTCTATAACATCTGTGTCCACAAAACCAACATTTATGTGTCTATAACATCTGTGTCCACAACACCAACATTTATGTGTCTATAACATCTGTGTCCACAACACCAACATTTATGTGTCTATAACATGTGTCCACAACACCAACATTTATGTGTCTATAACATCTGCGTCCCCAACACCAACATTTATGTGTCTATAACATCTGCGTCCACAACACCAACATTTATGTGTCTATAACATCTGCGTCCCCAACACCAACATTTATGTGTCTATAACATCTGCGTCCCCAACACCAACATTTATGTGTCTATAACATCTGCGTCCCCAACACCAACATTTATGTGTCTATAACATCTGCGTCCCCAACACCAACATTTATGTGTCTATAACATCTGTGTCCACAAAACCAACATTTATGTGTCTATAACATCTGTGTCCACAACACCAACATTTATGTGTCTATAACATCTGTGTCCACAACACCAACATTTATGTGTCTATAACACGTGTCCACAACACAAACATTGGTATTTCTATAACATGTGTCCACACCAACATTTATGTGTCTATAACGTGTCCACAACAACATTGGTGTGTCTATAACATGTGTCCACAACACCAACATTTATGTGTCTATAACATGTGTCCACAACAACAACATTGGTGTGTCTATAACATGTGTCCACAACAACATCGGTGTGCCTATAACATGTGTCCACAGCAACAACATTAGTGTGTCTATAACATGTGTCCACAACAACAACATTGGAGTGTCTATAACATGTGTCCACAACGACAACATCGGTGTGTCTATAACATGTGTCCACAACAACAACATTGGTGTGTCTATAACATGTGTCCACAACAACAACATTTATGTGTCTATAACATGTGTCCACAACACCAACATTTGTGTCTATAACATGTGTCCACAACACCAACATTTATGTGTCTAACATGTGTCCACAACACCAACATTTATGTGTCTATAACATGTGTCCACAACAACAACATTGGTGTGTCTATAACATGTGTCCACAACACCAACATTTATGTGTCTATAGCATGTGTCCACAACAACAACATTGGTGTGTCTATAACATGTGTCCACAATACCAACATTTGTGTCTATAACATGTGTCCACAACAACAACATTTATGTGTCTAACATGTGTCCACAACACCAACATTTATGTGGCTATAACATGTGTCCACAACAACATTTATGTGTCTATAACATGTGTCCACAACAACAACATTTATGTGTCTATAACATGTGTCCACAACACCAACATTTATGTGTCTATAACATGTGTCCACAACAACAACATTGGTGTGTCTATAACATGTGTCCACAACAACATTTATGTGTCTATAACATGTGTCCACAATACCAACATATGTGTGTGTAACATGTGTCCACAACACCAACATTTATGTGTCTATAACATGTGTCCACAACAACATTTGTGTGTCTATAACATGTGTCCACAACAACAACACTGGTGTGTCTATAACATGTGTACACAACAACATTGGTGTGTCTATAGCATGTGTCCACAACAACAACATTGGTGTGTCTATAACATGTGTCCACAACAACACCGGTGTGTCTATAACATGTGTCCACAACAACAACATTGGTGTGTCTACAACATGTGTCCACAACAACAACATTGGTGTGTCTATAACATTTGTCCACAACAACATTGGTGTGTCTATAACATGTGTCCACAACAACAACATTGGTGTCTATAACACGTGTCCACAACAACAACATTGATGTGTCTATAATATGTGTCCACAACAACATCGGTGTGTCTATAACATGTGTGGACAACAACAACATTGGTGTGTCTATAACATGTGTCCACAACAACAACATTTATGTGTCTATAACATGTGTCCACAACACCAACATTTATGTGTCTATAACATGTGTCCACAACAACAACATTGTTGTGTCTATAACATGTGTCCATAACACCAACATTTATGTGTCTATAACATGTGTCCACAACAACAACATTGGTGTGTCTATAACATGTGTCCACAACAACAACATTGGTGTGTCTATAACATGTGTCCACAACACCAACATTTATGTGTCTATAACATGTGTCCATAACACCAACATTTGTGTGTCTATAACATGTGTCCACAACACCAACATTGGTGTGTCTATAACATGTGTCCACAACACCAACATTTATGTGTCTATAACATGTGTCCATAACACCAACATTTATGTGTCTATAACATGTGTCCACAACACCAACATTTATGTGTCTATAACATGTGTCCATAACACCAACATTTATGTGTCTATAACATGTGTCCACAACACCAACATTGGTGTGTCTATAACATGTGTCCATAACACCAACATTTATGTGTCTATAACATGTGTCCACAACACCAACATTGGTGTGTCTATAACATGTGTCCATAACACCAACATTTATGTGTCTGTAACATGTGTCCTCAACACCAACATTTGTGTCTATAACATGTGTCTACAACACCAACATTTATGTGTCTATAACATGTGTCCATAACACCAACATTTATGTGTCTATAACATGTGTCCACAACACCAACATTTATGTGTCTATAACATGTGTCCATAACACCAACATTTATGTGTCTATAACATGTGTCCACAACGCCAACATTTATGTGTCTATAACATGTGTCCACAACAACATTGGTGTGTCTATAACATGTGTCCACAACAACATTGGTGTGTCTACAACATGTGTCCACAACACCAACATTTATGTGTCTATAACATGTGTCCACAACAACATTGGTGTGTCTATAACATGTGTCCACAACAACATTGGTGTGTCTATAACATGTGTCCACAACAACATTGGCGTGTCTATAACATGTGTCCACAACAACAACATTGGTGTGTCTATAACATGCGTCCACAACAACATTGGTGTGTCTATAACATGTGTCCACAACAACATTAATGTGTCTATAACATGTGTCCACAACAACAACATTGGTGTGTCTATAACATGTGTCCACAACAACAACATTGGTGTGTCTATAACATGTGTCCACAACAACAACATTGGTGTGTCTATAACATGTGTCCACAACAACATTAATGTGTCTATAACATGTGTCCACAACAACAACATTGGAGTGTCTATAACATGTGTCCACAACAACAACATTGGAGTGTCTATAACATGTGTCCACAACAACAACATTGGTGTGTCCATAACATGTGTCCACAACAACAACATTGGAGTGTCTATAACATGTGTCCACAACAACAACATTGGAGTGTCTATAACATGTGTCCAAAACAACAACATTGGTGTGTCCATAACATGTGTCCACAACACCAACATTTATGTGTCTATAACATGTGTCCACAACAACAACATTGGAGTGTCTATAACATGTGTCCACAACAACAACATTGGAGTGTCTATAACATGTGTCCAAAACAACAACATTGGTGTAATTTACACTAAACTCACATAAAATTTATTACATCCAGTACTTAGTTTCTTAAAAGTTGGTCAGTCTTACATGGTGAAAAATTTGGATTGATTCTGACCCCATAAGTCCCAGTTCGTTTTTTTTTTTTGGGGGGGAGGGTGGTAGCGGATTTAAAAATCTGAAACACTACGTTTAATGAGACATTTTCTGAGTGTGGCATCTGATTGCCTTATAGCTTCCATACTGATAACTTAAAAATATAACATTTGAGCGGTTTCAGGCTGAGTATACTTGTATATTTAACAATATTGATCTTTTTGGTATTTAAAAAGTTTGAATTATACCTTCAATGGGTAATATCCTAAATTTACTATTTTTTTTGAAGAAAGTTGGATATTAGTTTCCAAGTGATGACTTGTGACTGTCTCTTCCAAGTCAAGACTAATATTCAACTGTAATGTCAACTTATGCCGCACTCTGCACTATTCCAGTCACTTGCACTGTGGTACAGGGGACTGGTGATATTGAATACAGGGATACCTTCCTCGGATCACTGTAGTACAGGGACTGGTGATATTGAATACAGGAATACCTTCCTCGGATCACTGTAGTACAGGGGACTGGTGACATTGAATACAGGGATACCTTCCTCGGATCACTGTAGTACAGGGGACTGGTGATATTGAATATAGGGATACCTTCCTCGGTTCACTGTAGTACGGGGACTGGTGATATTGAATACAGGGATACCTTCCTCGGATCACTGTAGTACAGGGGACTGGTGATATTGAATACAGGGATACCTTCCTCGGATCACTGTAGTACAGGGGACTGGTGATATTGAATACAGGGATACCTTCCTCGGATCACTGTAGTACAGGGGACTAGTGATATTGAATACAGGGATACCTTCCTCGGATCACTGTAGTACAGGGGACTGGTGATATTGAATACAGGGATACCTTCCTCGGATCACTGTAGTACAGGGGACTGGTGATATTGAATACAGGGATACCTTCCTCGGATCACTGTAGTACAGGAGACTGGTGATATTGAATACAGGGATACCTTCCTCGGATCACTGTAGTACAGGGGACTGGTGATATTGAATACAGGGATACCTTCCTCGGATCACTGTAGTACAGGGGACTGGTGATATTGAATACAGGGATACCTTCCTCGGATAACTGTAGTACAGGGGACTGGTGATATTGAATACAGGGATACCTTCCTCGGATAACTGTAGTACAGGGGACTGGTGATATTGAATACAGGGATACCTTCCTCGGATCACTGTAGCACAGGGGACTGGTGATATTGAATACAAGGATACCTTCCTCGGATAACTGTAGTACAGGGGACTGGTGATATTGAATACAGGGATACCTTCCTCGGATAACTGTAGTACAGGGGACTGGTGATATTGAATACAGGGATACCTTCCTCGGATCACTGTAGTACAGGGGACTGGTGATATTGAATACAGGGATACCTTCCTCGGATCACTGTAGTACAGGGGACTGGTGATATTGAATACAGGGATACCTTCCTCGGATCACTGTAGTACAGGGGACTGGTGATATTGAATACAGGGATACCTTCCTCGGATCACTGTAGTACAGGGGACTGGTGATACTGAATACAGGGATACCTTCCTCGGATCACTGTAGTACAGAGGACTGGTGATATTGAATACAGGGATACCTTCCTCGGATCACTGTAGTACAGGGGACTGGTGAAATTGAATACAGGGATACCTTCATCGGATCACTGTAGTCCAGGGGACTGGTGATATTGAATACAGGGATACCTTCCTCGGTTCACTGTAGTACAGGGGACTAGTGATATTGGATACAGGGATACCTTCATCGGATCACTGTAGTCCAGGGGACTGGTGATATTGAATACAGGGATACCTTCCTCGGATCACTGTAGTACAGGGACTGATGATATTGAATACAGGGATACCTTCATCGGATCACTGTAGTACAGGGGACTGGTGATATTGAATACAGGGATACCTTCATCGGATCACTGTAGTCCAGGGGACTGGTGATATTGAATACAGGGATACCTTCCTTGAATCAGACAACTCTCGAGTTAAAAAAAAATAGGTCGTAATACGTCTAAGTTAACTTATTTGTGGTTAAATACGTTCTATAGTAGGTTTGTGTTCACGAACCTTACCTAGCTCAGTTGAACCTGGCTAAAAGAATGAGGACTTTACCCAGTTGAACCTGGTTTAAAGAATGAGAACCTTACCCAACCCAGTCGAACCTGGGTTACAGATTAAGGACTTCAACCAGTTGAACCTGGCTTAAATAATGAGGACGTTACCTAAACCCAGTTGAACCTGGCTTAAAGAATGAGTACCTTATCTAACCCAGTTGAACCTGACTTAAAGAATGAGGGCCTTGCCTAACCCAGTTGAACCTGGCTTAAAGAATGAGGACCTTACCTAACCCAGTTGAACCTGGCTTAAAGAATGAGAACCTTACCTAACCCAGTTGAACCTGGCTTAAAGAATGAGGACCTTACCTAAGCCAGTTGAACCTGGCTTAAAGAATCAGTAACTTACCTAACTCAGTTGAACCTGGCTTAAAGAATGAGGACCTTACCTAACTCAGTCGAACCTGGCTTAAAGAATGAGGACCTTACCTAACCCAGTTGAACCTGGCTTAAAGAATGAGAACCTTACCTAACACAGTTGAACCTGGCTTAAAGAATGGTACCTTACCTTACTCAGTTGAACCTTGCTTAAAGAATGAGGACCTTTCCTAACTCAGTTGAACCTGGCTTAAAGAATGGGGACCTTACCTAACCCAGTTGAACCTGACTTAAAGAATGAGAACCTTACCTAACCCAGTTGAACCTGACTTAAAGAATGAGAACCTTACCTAAGCCAATTGAAATTGAGTTACAGAATGAGTACTTTTCCAAGTTGAACCTGGATTAAAGAATGAGGACCTTACTTAACCCAGTTGAACCTGGCTTAAAGTTTGAGAACCTTATCTAACCCAGGTGAACCTGGGTTACAGAAAGAGGACTTTACCCAGTTGAACCTGGTTTAAAGAATGAGAACCTTACCCAACCCAGTCGAACCTGGGTTACAGAATGAGTACTTTTCCAATTTGAATCTGGCTTAAAGAATGAGAACCTTATCTAACCCAGGTGAATCTGGGTTACAGAATGAGGACTTTACCCAGTTGAACCTGGTTTAAAGAATGAGAACTTTACCCAACCCAGTCGAACCTGGGTTAAAGAATAAGGACTTTACCCAGTTGAACCTGGCTTAAAGAATGAGGACGTTACGTAAACCCAGTTGAACGTGGCTTAAAGAATGAGAACCTTATCTAACATAGTACAACCTGGCTTAAAGAATGAGAACCTTACCTAAGCCAGTTGAAATTGAGTAACAGAATGAGTGCTTTTCCAAGTTGAACCTGGATTAAAGAATGAGGACCTTACTTAACCCAGTTGAACCTGGCTTAAAGAATGAGGACGTTAACTAAACCCAGTTGAACTTGGCTTAAAGAATGAGAACCTTATCTAACCCAGGTGAACCTGGGTTACAGAATGAGGACTTTACCCAGTTGAACCTGGTTTAAAGAATGAGAACCTTACCCAACCCAGTCGAACCTGGGTTACAGAATAAGGACTTCACCCAGTTGAACCTGGCTTAAAGAATGAGGACGTTACCTAAACCCAGTTGAACCTGGCTTAAAGAATGAGAACTTTATCTAACCCAGTTGAACCTGGCTTAAAGAATGAGGACCTTACCTAACCCAGTTGAACCTGGCTTAAAGAATGAGGACCTTACGTAAGCCAGAATGAGGACCTTACCTAACTCAGTCGAACCTGGCTTAAAGAATGAGGACCTTACCTAACCCAGTTGAACCTGGCTTAAAGAATGAGAACCTTACCTAACCCAGTTGAAGCTGGCTTAAAGAATGAGGACCTTACCTAACCCAGTTGAAGCTGGCTTAAAGAATGAGGACCTTACCTAACACAGTTGAACCTGGCTTAAAGAATGAGGACCTTACCTTACTCAGTTGAATCTGGCTTAAAGAATGAGGACCTTTCCTAACTCTGTTGAACCTGGCTTAAAGAATGGGGACCTTACCTAACCCAGTTGAACCTGGCTTAAAGAATGAGAACCTTACCTAACCCAGTTGAACCTGGGTTACAGAATGAGAACCTTACCTAAGCCAGTTGAAATTGAGTTACAGAATGAGTACTTTTCCAAGTTGAACCTGGCTTAAAGAATGAGAACCTTATCTAACCCAGGTGAACCTGGGTTACAGAATGAGGACGTTACGTAAACCCAGTTGAACCTAGCTTAAAGAATGAGGACGTTACGTAAACCCAGTTGAACGTGGCTTAAAGAATGAGAACCTTATCTAACATAGTAGAACCTGGCTTAAAGAATGAGGACCTTGATGAGAGTTAAGACACTTGTGCAACATCTGGTTATCTTTATTGTAGACGTTTCGCCATCCAGTGGCTTTATCAATACAGATTCTTGGACATAATTAGAAAACAGAAGAACTATATACAAAAGATGAGGTAATCAGTCCCTCAGCCTTGGAGGTGGTGTTTACAACACCGTGGTTGTAGAGATTCTGAAGCACAGGTAAGAGGACTGGCGCTTTTATAGGCGTCAGTGAATAGGGACGTGTAGCAGACGAGGGCATAGTCACTGGTAGGTGGGATTCCCCAGTGGAAGTAGGCCCTTCCCAAATTAATGGGTTAGTTGCAGAAGCCTTGAAGAAGGTCTTGTAGATGTCCTTTGAACCAAGATTCCATGATATTGCAGTGTCTGACAAGTTGTGCAAGACAGGTATACACTACCGACAAGATGAGAGTTAAGGCACATGTACAACATCTGGTTATCATCATGGAATCTTGGTTCAAAGGACATCTACAAGACCTTCTTCACGGCTTCTGCAACTAACCCATCAATTTGGGTAGGACGTACTTCCACTGGGGAATCCCACCTACCAGTGACTATGCCATCGTCTGCTACACGTCCCTATTCACTGACACCTATATAAGCGCCAGTCCTCTTACCTGTGCTTCAGAATCTCTACAACCACGGTGCGGTGAACACCACATCCAAGGCTGAGGGACTGATTACCTCATCTTTTGTATATAGTTCTTCTGTTTTCTAATTATGTCAAAGAATCTGTATTGATAAAGCCACTGGATGGCGAAACGTCTACAATAAAGATAACCAGATGTTGCACAAGTGTCTTAACTCTCATCTTGTCGGTATTATATACCTGTCTTGCACAATGAGGACCTTACCTAACCAAATTAAACCTGGCTTAAAGAATGAGGGCCTTGTCTAACGTAGTTCAACCTGGCTTAAAGAATGAGGACATTACCTAACCCAGTTGAACCTGGCTTAAGGAATGAGGACCTTACTTAACCCAGTTGAGCCTGGCTTAAAGAATGAAGACCGTACCTAACCCAGATGAACCTGGGTTACAGAATGAGGACTTTACCCAGCTGAACCTGGCTTAAAGAATGAGGACCTTACTTAACCCAGTTAAACCTGTCTTAAAGAATGAGAGCCTTGTCTAACCTAGTTGAACCTGGCTTAAAGAATGAGGACATTACCTAACCCAGTTGAACCTGGCTTAAGGAATGAGGACCTTACTTAACCCAGTTGAGCCTGGCTTAAAGAATGAAGACCGTACCTAACCCAGTAGAACCTGGGTTACAGAATGAGGACTTTACCCAGCTGAACCTGGCTTAAAGAATGAGGACCTTACCTAACCCAGTTAAACCTGTCTTAAAGAATGAGGGCCTTGTCTAACCTAGTTGAACCTGGCTTAAAGAATGAGGACATTACCTAACCCAGTTGAACCTGGCTTAAGGAAAGAGGACCTTACTTAACCCAGTTGAACCTGGCTTAAAGAATGAGGACCTTACCTAACCCAGTTGAACCTAGCTTAAAGAATGAGAACCTTACCGAACCCAGTTGAACCTGGCTTAAAGAATGAGGACCTTACCTAACCCAGTTGAACCTGGCTTAAAGAATGAGGACCTTACCTAACCCAGTTGAACCTGGCTTAAAGAATGAGGACCTTACCTAACCCAGTTGAACCTGGCTTAAAGAATGAGGACCTTACCTAACCCAGTTGAACCTGGCTTAAAGAATGAGGACCTTATCTAACCCAGTTGAACCTGGCTTAAAGAATGAGGACCTTACCTAACCCAGTTGAACCTGGCTTAAAGAATGAGGACCTTACCTAACCCAGTTGAACCTGGCTTAAAGAATGAGGACCTTACCTAACCCAGTTGAACCTGGCTTAAAGAATGAGGACCTTACCTAACAAAGTTGAACCTGGCTTAAAGTATGAGAACCTTACCTAACCCAGTTGAACCTGGCTTAAATAATGAGGACCTTACCTAACCCAGTTGAACCTGGCTTAAAGAATGAAGACCTTACCTAACCCAGTTGAACCTGGCTTAAAGAATGAGGACCTTACCTAACCCAGTTGAACCTGGATTAAAGAATGAGGACCTTACCTAACCCAGTTGAACCTGGCTTAAAGAATGAGGACCTTACCTAACCCAGTTGAACCTGGCTTAAAGCATGAGAACCTTACCTAACCCAGTTGAACCTGGCTTAAAGAATGAGGACCTTATCTAACCCAGTTGAACCTGGCTTAAAGAATGAGGACCTTACCTAACCCAGTTGAACCTGGCTTAAAGAATGAGGACCTTACCTAACCCAGTTGAACCTGGCTTAAAGAATGAGGACCTTACCTAACCCAGTTGAACCTGGCTTAAAGAATGAGGACCTTACCTAACCCAGTTGAACCTGGCTTAAAGAATGAGGACCTTACCTAACCCAGTTGAACCTGGCTTAAAGAATGAGGACCTTACCTAACCCAGTTGAACCTGGCTTAAAGAATGAGGACCTTACCTAACCCAGTTGAACCTGGCTTAAAGCATGAGAACCTTACCTAACCCAGTTGAACCTGGCTTAAAGAATGAGGACCTTACCTAACCCAGTTGAACCTGGTTTAAAGAATGAGAACCTTACCTAACCCAGTTGAACCTGGCTTAAAGAATGAGGACCTTACGTAACCCAGTTGAACCTGGCTTAAAGAATGAGGACCTTACCTAACCCAGTTGAACCTGGCTTAAAGAATGAGGACCTTACCTAACCCAGTTGAACCTGGCTTAAAGAATGAGAACCTTACATAACCCAGTTGAACCTGGCTTAAAGAATGAGAACCTTACCTAACCCAGTTGAACCTGGCTTAAAGAATGAGGACCCTACCTAACCCAGTTGAACCTGGCTTAAAGAATGAGAACCTTACCTAACCCAGTTGAACCTGGCTTAAAGCATGAGAACCTTACCTAACCCAGTTGAACCTGGCTTAAAGAATGAGGATCTTACCTAACCCAGTTGAACCTGGTTTAAAGAATGAGGACCTTCCCTAACCCAGTTGAACCTGGCTTAAAGAATGAGGACCTTACCTAACCCAGTTGAAAATGGTTTAAAGAATGAGAACCTTACCTAACCCAGTTGAACCTGGCTTAAAGAATGAGGACCTTACCTAACCCAGTTGAACCTGGCTTAAAGAATGAGGACCTTACCTAACCCAGTTGAACCTGGCTTAAAGAATGAGGACCTTACCTAACCCAGTTGAACCTGGCTTAAAGAATGAGGACCTTACCTAACCCAGTTGAACCTGGCTTAAAGAATGAGGACCTTACCTAACCCAGTTGAACCTGGCATAAAGAATGAGGACCTTACCTAACCCAGTTGAACCTGGCTTAAAGAATTAGGACCTTACCTAACCCAGTTGAACCTGGCTTAAAGAATGAGGACCTTACCTAACCCAGTTGATCCTGGCTTAAAGCATGAGAACCTTACCTAACCCAGTTGAACCTGGCTTAAAGAATGAGGACCCTACCTAACCCAGTTGAACCTGGCTTAAAGAATGAGGACCTTACCTAACCCAGTTGAACCTGGCTTAAAGCATGAGAACCTTACCTAACCCAGTTGAACCTGGCTTAAAGAATGAGGACCTTACCTAACCCAGTTGAACCTGGCTTATTAAAGAATGAGGACCTTACCTAACCCAGTTGAACCTGGCTTAAAGAATGAGGACCTTACCTAACCCAGTTGAACCTGGCTTAAAGAATGAGGACCTTACCTAACCCAGTTGAACCTGGCTTAAAGAATGAGGACCTTACCTAACCCAGTTGAACCTGGCTTAAAGAATGAGGACCTTACCTAACCCAGTTGAACCTGGCTTAAAGAATGAGGACCTTACCTAACCCAGTTGAACCTGGCTTAAAGAATGAGGACCTTACCTAACCCAGTTGAACCTGGCTTAAAGAATGAGGACCTTACCTAACCCAGTTGAACCTGGCTTAAAGAATGAGGACCTTACCTAACCCAGTTGAACCTGGCTTAAAGAATGAGAACCTTACCTAACCCAGTTGAACCTGGCTTAAGGAATGAGGACCTTACCTAACCCAGTTGAACCTGGCTTAAAGAATGAGGACCTTACCTAACCCAGTTGAACCAGGCTTAAAGAATGAGGACCTTACCTAACCCAGTTGAACCTGGCTTAAAGAATGAGGACCTTACCTAACCCAGTTGAACCTGGCTTAAAGAATGAGGACCTTACCTAACCCAGTTGAACCTGGCTTAAAGAATGAGGACCTTACCTAACCCAGTTGAACCTGGCTTAAAGAATGAGGACCTTACCTAACCCAGTTGAACCTGGCTTAAAGAATGAGGACCTTACCTAACCCAGTTGAACCTGGCTTAAAGAATGAGGACCTTACCTAACCCAGTTGAACCTGGCTTAAAGAATGAGGACCTTACCTAACCCAGTTGAACCTGGCTTAAAGAATGAGGTCCTTACCTAACCCAGTTGAACCTGGCTTAAAGAATGAGGACCTTACCTAAGCCAGTTGAACCTGGCTTAAAGAATGAGGACCTTACCTAACCCAGTTGAACCTGACTTAAAGAAGGAGGACCTTACCTAACCCAGTTGAACCTGGCTTAAAGAATGAGGACCTTACCTAACCCAGTTGAACCTGTTTCTATATTGGAGTGTCTTAGTCAAACTTATGACCAACTTAACAAATATGAATCAATAGTTATATACGGAATCTCATGTTTACACTCAGGTGTAAATTAGAGGGAGTCAAAGATATCAATAGGATTATTTTGCTTTGGATATATGCAAGATAAAGTGGTTTTAATGTGGTTAGCTACCGGTGTTGTGTGTTAGCTACCGGTGTTGTGTGTTAGTTACCGGTGTTGCGTGTTAGCTACCAGTGGGGTGTGTTAGCTACCGGTGCTGTGTGATAGCTACCGGTGGGGTGTGTTAGCTACCGGTGTTGTGGGTTAGCTACCAGTGTTGCGTGTTAGCTACCGGTGGGATGTGAGAGCTACCGGTAAGGTGTGTTAGCTACCGGTGTTGTGTGTTAGTTACCAGTGTTGCGTGTTAGCTACCGGTGGGATGTGAGAGCTACCGGTAAGGTCTGTTAGCTACCGGTGTTGTGTGTTAGCTACAGGTGTTGTGTGTTAGCTACTGGTGGGGTGTGTTAGCTACCGGTGGGGTGTGCTAGCTACCCGTGTTGTGTGTTAGCTACCGGTGGTGTGTGTTAACTACCGGTGGTGTGTGTTAACTACCGGTGGTGTGTTAGCTACCGGTGGGATGTGAGAGCTACCGGTAAGGTGTGTTAGCTACCGGTGTTGTGTGTTAGCTACAAATGTTGTGTGTTAGCTACTGGTGGGGTGTGTTAGCTACCAGTGGTGAGTGTAAGCTACCGGTGTTGTGTGTTAGCTACCGGTGGCGTGTGTTAACTACCGGCGGTGTGTGTTAGCTACCGGTGGTGTGTGTTAGCTACCGGTGGGGTGTTAGCTACCGGTGGGGTGTGTTAGCTACCAGTGGGGAGTGTTAGCTACCGGTGGTGTGTGTTAGCTACCGGTGGTGTGTGTTAACTACCGACGGTGTGTGTTAGTTACCGGTGGGGTGTATTAGCTACAGGTGAGGTGTGTTAGCTACCGGTGGGGTGTGTTAGCTACCGGTGGGGTGTGTTAGCTACCGGTGATGTGTGTTAGCTACCGGTGGGGCGTGCTAGATACCAGTGGTGTGTGTTAGCTACCGGTGTTGTGTGCCAGCTACCGGTGTTGTGTGTTAGCTACCAGTGGTGTGTTAGCTACCGGTGGTGTGTGTTAGCTACCGGTGGGGTGTGTTACCTACGGATGCTGTGTGTTAGCTACCGGTGGGGTGTGTTAGTTACAGGTGGTGTGTGTTAGCTACCGCTGTTGTGTGTTAGCTACCGGTGTTGCGTGTTAGCTACCGGTGGCGTGTGTTAACTACCGGTTATGTGTGTTAGCTACCGGTGGTGTGTGTTAGCTACCGGTGGGGTGTGTTAGCTACTGGTGGGGTGTGTTACCTACGGATGTTGTGTGTTAGCTACCGGTGGGGTGTGTTAGTTACAGGTGGTGTGTGTTAGCTACCGCTGTTGTGTGTTAGCTACCGGTGTTGCGTGTTAGCTACCGGTGGCGTGTGTTAACTACCGGTTATGTGTGTTAGCTACCGGTGGTGTGTGTTAGCTACCGGTGGGGTGTGTTAGCTACCGGTGGAGTGTGTTAGCTACCAGTGGTGTGTATTAACTACCGACGGTGTGTTAGTTACCGGTGGGGTGTGTCAGCTACCGGTGGGGTGTGTTAGCTACCGGTCTGGTGTGTTAGCTACCAGTGGTGCGTGTGTTAGCTACCAGTGTTGTGTGTTCGCCACCGGTGGCGTGTGTTAACTACCGGTGGTGTGTGTTAGCTAACGGTGGAGTGTGTTAGCTACCGGTGGGGTGTGTTAGCTACTGGTGGGGTGTGTTAGCTACCGGTGGTGTGTGTTAGCTACCGTTGGTGTGTGTTAACTACCGACGGTGTGTGTTAGCTACCGGTGGGGTGTATTAGCTACCGGTGAGGTGTGTTAGCTACCGGTGCGGTGTGTTAGCTACCGGTGGGGTGTGTTAGCTACCGGTGATGTGTGTTAGCTACCGGTGGGGCGTGCTAGCTACAAGTGGTGTGTGTTAGCTACCGGTGTTGTGTGCCAGCTACCGGTGTTGTGTGTTAGCTACCAGTGGTGTGTGTTAGCTACCGGTGGTGTGTGTTAGCTACCGGTGTTGTGTGCCAGCTACCAGTGGTGTGTGTTAGCTACCGGTGGTGGTGTGACTTTTGTGGAGGATCTGTTGATGGTCCCTACTTAGTGTCGTTATATTAACTCCTTCTTCCTGATTCTGTGTCTCAGTTGCTTGTTATATTGCTATTGGGCTTAGCATTCTTTTTGTTGTTCAAGCAGACTGTTCTGATTGCCAGTTGGTCAAGAAGTTAGTTTATGTGAGGACTTTGTCAATCACTTGTTTAAGTCTAGTCGAGTCTTGAGACATTGCGAACTACTTAGAGCACTTACACACATACACAAACTTGTACATATTTGTAATATCTTATTAAATGTTAGTGTACCAGACGGTACTTAAGAATTATAAATGTGATATGTGCTTTCAACACAATATTGTACTCGAGAGATGTGATATTATTTTGATTACTGTGATTAATTTAATTTAATTTGATAATATACCTCTAGACTTAATAAATTTATTAAATTTTAATTTCTCTAGTTAGTAGCCTACCAGTTGTAATCCTGAACCACTATTGAATAATACTGAATATTAATGGATAATTGGACAAGGATACTGACTACTTGTTACGAAAACCCAGTAACAGGCTGGATGCTAGAAGGGCAGTCCTTTCTAGTATTCACTGGAGATCTCTAAGTTTTTAGAATCGCGTTTTTTGTAACAGCTACCGATGTTGTGTTAGCTACCGGTGGGGTGTGTTAGCTACCGGTGGGGTGTGTTAACTACCGGTGGGGTGTGTTAGCTACGGGTGGGGTGTGTTAGCTACCGGCGGTGTGTGTTAGCTACCGGTGGGGTGTGTTAACTACGGGTTGGGTGTGTTAGCTACCGGTGGGGTGTGTTAGCTACCGGTGGGGTGTGTTACCTACGGGTTGGGTGTGTTAACTACCGGTGGGGTGTGTTAGCTACCGGTGGTGTGTGTTAGCTACCGGCGGTGTGTGTTAGCTACCGGTGGGGTGTGTTAACTACGGGTTGGGTGTGTTAGCTACCGGTGTGGTGTGTTAGCTACGGATAGGGTGTGCTAGCTACCGGTGGGGTGTGTTAACTACCGGTGGGGTGTGTTAGCTATGGGTGGGGTGTGTTAGCTACGGGTGGGGTGTGTTAGCTACCGGTGAGGTGTGTTAGCTACTGGTGGGGCGTGTTAGCTACGAATAGGGTGTGTTAGCTACCGGTGGGGTGTCTTAACTACCGGTGGGCTGTGTTAGCTATGGGTGGGGTGTGTTAACTACCGGTGGGGTGTGTTAGCTACGGGTGGGGTGTGTTAGCTACCAGTGGCGTGTGTTAACTACGGGTTGGGTGTGTTAGCTACCGGTGGGGTGTGTTAGCTACCGGTGGGGTGTGTTAACTACGGGTTGGGTGTGTTAGCTACCGGTGGGGTGTGTTAGCTACCGGTGTGTGTGTTAGCTACCGGCGGTGTGTTAACTACGGGTTGGGTGTGTTAGCTACCGGTGGGGTGTGTTAGCTACGGATAGGGTGTGCTAGCTACCAGTGGGGTGTGTTAGCTACGGATAGGGTGTGCTAGCTACCGGTGGGGTGTGTTAGCTACCGGTGGGGTGTGTTAACTACGGGTTGGGTGTGTTAGCTACCGGTGGGGTGTGTTAGCTACCGGTGTGTGTGTTAGCTACCGGCGGTGTGTTAACTACGGGTTGGGTGTGTTAGCTACCGGTGGGGTGTGTTAACTACGGGTTGGGTGTGTTAGCTACCGGTGGGGTGTGTTAGCTACGGATAGGGTGTGCTAGCTACCGGTGGGGTGTGTTAACTACCGGTGGGGTGTGTTAGCTATGGGTGGGGTGTGTTAGCTACGGGTGGGGTGTGTGAGCTACCGGTGAGGTGTGTTAGCTACTGGTGGGGTGTGTTAACTACGGGTTGGGTGTGTTAACTACCGGTGGGGTGTGTTAGCTACCGGTGGTGTGTGTTAGCTACCGGCGGTGTGTGTTAGCTACCGGTGGGGTGTGTTAACTACGGGTTGGGTGTGTTAGCTACCGGTGTGGTGTGTTAGCTACGGATAGGGTGTGCTAGCTACCGGCGGGGTGTGTTAACTACCGGTGGGGTGTGTTAGCTATGGGTGGGGTGTGTTAGCTACGGGTGGGGTGTGTTAGCTACCGGTGAGGTGTGTTAGCTACTGGTGGGGCGTGTTAGCTACGAATAGGGTGTGTTAGCTACCGGTGGGGTGTCTTAACTACCGGTGGGCTGTGTTAGCTATGGGTGGGGTGTGTTAACTACCGGTGGGGTGTGTTAGCTACGGGTGGGGTGTGTTAGCTACGGGTGGGGTGTGTTAGCTACCAGTGGCGTGTGTTAACTACGGGTTGGGTGTGTTAGCTACCGGTGGGGTGTGTTAGCTACCGGTGGGGTGTGTTAACTACGGGTTGGGTGTGTTAGCTACCGGTGGGGTGTGTTAGCTACCGGTGTGTGTGTTAGCTACCGGCGGTGTGTGTTAGCTACCGGCGGTGTGTGTTAGCTACCGGTGGGGTGTGTTAACTACGGGTTGGGTGTGTTAGCTACCGGTGGGGTGTGTTAGCTACGGATAGGGTGTGCTAGCTACCGGTGGGGTGTGTTAACTACCGGTGGGGTGTGTTAGCTATGGGTGGGGTGTGTTAGCTACGGGTGGGGTGTGTGAGCTACCGGTGAGGTGTGTTAGCTACTGGTGGGGCGTGTTAGCTACGAATAGGGTGTGTTAGCTACCGGTGGGGTGTCTTAACTACCGGTGGGCTGTGTTAGCTATGGGTGGGGTGTGTTAACTACCGGTGGGGTGTGTTAGCTACGGGTGGGGTGTGTTAGCTAAGGATGGGGTGTGTTAGCTACCGGTGGTGTGTGTGTTAGTTACAGGTGGTGTGTGTTAGCTACCGCTGTTGTGTTTTAGCTAACGGTGTTGTGTGTTAGCTACCGGTGGCGTGTGTTAACTACCGTTGATGTGTGTTAGCTACCGGTGGTGTGTTTGCTACCGTTGGGATGTGTTAGCTACCGGTGAGGTGTGCTGCTACCGGTGGGGGTATTAGCTACCGGTGAGGTGTGTTAGCTACCGGTGGGGTGTGTTAGCTACCAGTGGGGTATGTTAGCTACCGGTGGGGTGTGTTAGCTACCGGTGGGGTGTGTTAGCTACCAGTGTTGTGTGTTAGCTACCGGTGGCGTGTGTTAACTACCAGTGATGTGTGTTAGCTACCGGTGGAGTGTGTTAGCTACCGGTGGGGTGTGTTAGCTACCGGTGGGGTGTGTTAGCTACCGGTGGTGTGTGTTACCTACCGGTGGTGTGTGTTAACTACCGACGGTGTGTGATAGCTACCGGTGGGGTGTATTAGCTACCGGTGAGGTGTGTTAGCTACCAGTGGGGTGTGTCAGCTACCGGTGGCGTGTGTTAGCTACCGGTGATGTGTGTTAGCTACCGGTGGGGCGTGCTAGCTGCCAGTGGTGTGTGTTAGCTACCGGTGTTGTGTGCCAGCTACAGGTGTTCTGTGTTAGCTACCAGTGGTGTGTGTTAGCTACCAGTGGTGTGTGTTAGCTACCGATGTTGTGTGTTAGCTACCGGTGGGGTGTGTTAGCTACCGGTGGTGTGTGTTAGCTACCGGTGGTGTGTGTTAGCTACCAGTGGTGTGTGTTAGCTACCGATGTTGTGTGTTAGCTACCGGTGGGGTGTGTTAGCTACCGGTGGTGTGTGTTAGCTACCGGTGGTGTATGTTAACTACCGATGGTGTGTGTTAGTTACCGGTGAGGTGCGTTAGCTACCGGTGGGGTGTGTTAGCTACCGGTGGGGTGTTAGCTACCGGTGGGGTGTGTTAGCTACCGGTGTTGTGTGTTAGCTACCGGTGGCGTGTGTTAGTTACCGGTGGTGTGTGCTAGCTACCGGTGGTGTGTGGTAGCTACCGGTGGTTTGTGTTAGCTAGAGGTGGTGTGTGTTAGCTACCGGTGTTGTGTGTTAACTACCGGCGGTGTGTGTTAGCTACCGTTGGGGCTTGTTAGCTACTGGTGGGGTGTGTTACCTGCGGATGTTGTGTGTTAGCTACCGGTGGGGTGTGTTAGCTACCGGTGGGGTGTGTTAACTACCGGTGGTGTGTGTTAGCTACCGGTGGGGTGTGTTAGCTACCAGTGGGGTGTGTTAGCTACCGGTGGGGTGTGTTAGCTACCGGTGGTGTGTGTTAACTACTGACTTTGTGTGTTAGCTACCGGTAGGGTGTATTATCTACCGGTGAGGTGTGTTAGCTACCGGTGGGGTGTGTTAGCTACCGGTGGGGTGTGTTAGCTACCGGTGATGTGTGTTAGCAACCGGTAGGGCATGCTAGCTACCAGTGGTGTGTGTTAGCTACCAGTGTTGTGTGCCAGCTACCGGTGTTGTGTGTTAGCTACGAGTGGTGTGTGTTAGCTACCAGTGGTGTGTGTTAGCTACCGGTGGTGTGTGTTAGGTTAGCTAACGGTGGGTTGTGTTAGCTACCAGTGGTGTCTGTTAGCTACCGGTGGGGTGTGTTAACTACCGGTGGGGTGTGTTAGGTACGGATGGTGTGTGTTAGCTACCGGTGGGGTGTGTTAGCTACCGGTGGGGTGTGCTAGCTACGAGTGGGGTGTGTTAGCTACCGCTGGGGTGTGTTAGCTACGGGTGGGGTGTGTTAGCTACCGGTGGTGTGTGTTAGCTACCGGTGGTGTGTGTTAGCTACCGGTGGGGTGTGTTAGCTACCGGTGGGGTGTGTTAGCTACCGGTGGCGTGTGTTAGCTAACGGCGGGGTGTGATAGTTACCGGTGGGTTGTGTTAATTATGGGTTGGGTGTGTTAGCTACGGATGGGGTGTTAGCTACCGGTGGGGTGTGTTAGCTACCGGTGGGTTGTGTTAGCTGCCGATGAGTTATGTTAGCTACCTGTGGGGTGTGATAGCTACCCGTGGTTTATGTTAGCTACCGGTGGGTTGTTAGCTGCCGGTGGGTTATGTTAGCTACCGGTGGGGTGTGACAGCTACCGGTGGAGTGTGTTAGCTGCCGGTGGGGTGTGTTAGCTACCGGTGGGTTGTGTTAGCTACCGGTGGTGTGTGTTAGCTACCGGTGGGGTGTGTTAGCTACCGGTGGGGTGTGTTAGCTGTCGATGTGGTGTGTTTGCTGCCGATGGGTTGTGTTAGCCACCAGTGCGGTTTTTAGGTACCGGTGGGATGTGTTAGCTACCGGTGGTATTAGCTACCGGTGGAGTGTGTTAGTTACCGGTGGGGAGCGTTAGCTACCGGTGGGGTGTGCTAGCTACCGGTGGGGTGTGTTAGCTACCGGTGGGGTGTGATAGTTACCGATGGGTTGTGTTAACTACGGGTTGGGTGTGTTAGCTACCGGTGGGGTGTGTTAGCTACCGGTGGTGTGTGTTAACTACCGGTGGGTTGTGTTAGCTTCCGGTGGGGTGTGATAGTTACCGGCGGGTTGTGTTAACTATGGGTTGGGTGTGATAGCTACCGGTGGGATGTGTTAGCTACGAATGGGGTGTGTTAGCTACCGGTGGGGTGTTAGCTACCGGTGGGTTGTGTTAGCTACCGGTGGGGTGTGATAGCTACCGGTCGTGTGTGTTAGCTATCGGTGGGTTGTGTTAGCTGCCGGTGGGTTATGTTAGCTACCGGTAGAGTGTGTTAGCTACCGGTGGGGTGTGTTAGCTACCGGTTCGTTGTGTTAGCTACCGGTGGTGTGTGTTAGCTACCGGTGGGGTGTGTTAGCTACCGGTGGGGTGTGTTAGCCACCGGTGCGGTATTTTAGGTGCCGGTGGCGTGTGTTAGCTACCAGTTGTGTGTGTTAGCTACCGGTGGGGTGTGTTAGCCACCGGTGCGGTGCTTTAGGTACCGGTGGGGTGTGTTAGCTACCGGTGGTGTGTGTTAGCTACCGGTGGAGTGTGTCAGCCACCGGTGCGGTGTTTAGGTACCGGTGGCGTGTGTTAGCTACCGATGGTGTGTGTTAGCTACCGGTGGGGTGTGTTAGCACCGGTGCGGTGTTTTAGGTACCGGTGGGGTGTGTTAGCTACCGGTGGGGTGTGTTAGCCACCGGTGCGGTATTTTAGGTACCGGTAGGGTGTGTTAGGTACCGGTGGGATGTGTTAGGTACCACTGGGGTGTGTTAGGTACCAGTGGGGTGTGTTAGGTACCGGTGGGGTGTGTTAGCTACCGGTGGGGTGTGATAGTTACCAGTGGGTTGTGTTAACTACGGGTTGGGTGTGTTAGCTACCGGTGGGGTGTGTTAGCTACCGGTAGGGTGTGATAGTTACCGGCGGGTTGTGTTAACTATGGGTTGGGTGTGTTAGCTACCGGTGGGATGTGTTAGCTACGGATGGGGTGTGTTAGCTACCGGTGGGATGTGATAGCTACCGGTGGTGTGTGTTAGCTATCGGTGGGTTGTGTTAGCTGCCGATGGGTTATGTTAGCTACCGGTAGAGTGTCTTAGCTACCGGTGGGGTGTGTTAGCTACCGGTTCGTTGTGTTAGCTACCGGTGGGGTGTGTTAGCTACCGGTGGGGTGTGTTAGCTACCGGTGGGGTGTGTTAGCTGCCGATGGAGTGTGTTAGCCACCGGTGCGGTTTCTTAGGTACCGGTGGGGTGTGTTAGCCACCGGTGCGGTTTCTTAGGTACCGGTGGGGTGTGTTAGCTACCGGTGGCGTGTGTTAGCTACCGGTGGGGTGTGTTAGCTACCGGTGGGGTGTGTTAGCCACCGGTGCGGTGTTTTAGGTGCCGGTGGCGTGTGTTAGCTACCGGTGGTGTGTGTTAGCTACCGGTGGGGTGTGTTAGCCACCGGTGCGGTGTTTTAGGTACCGGTGGGGTGTGTTAGCTACCGGTGGTGTGTGTTAGCTACCGGTGGGGTGTGTTAGCCACCGGTGCGGTGTTTTAGGTACCGGTGGTGTGTGTTAGCTACCGGAGGGGTGTGTTAGCCACCGGTGCGGTATTTTAGGTACCGGTGGGGTGCGTTAAGTACTGGTAGGGTGTGTTAGGTACCGGTGGGGTGTGTTAGGTACCGGTGGGATGTGTGAGGTACCATTGGGGAGTGTTAGGTACCAGTGGGGTGTGTTAGGTACCAGTGGGGTGTGTTAGCCACCGGTGCGGTGTTTTAGGTACCGGTGGCGTGTGTTAGCTACCTGTGGTGTGTGTTAGCTACCGGTGGGGTGTGTTAGCCACCGGTGCGGTGTTTTAGGTACCGGTGGCGTGTGTTAGCTACCGGTGGTGTGTGTTAGCTACCGGTGGGGTGTGTTAGCCACCGGTGCGGTGTTTTAGGTGCCGGTGGCGTGTGTTAGCTACCAGTTGTGTGTGTTAGCTACCGGTGGGGTGTGTTAGCCACCGGTGCGGTGCTTTAGGTACCGGTGGGGTGTGTTAGCTACCGGTGGTGTGTGTTAGCTACCGGTGGGGTGTGTCAGCCACCGGTGCGGTGTTTAGGTACCGGTGGCGTGTGTTAGCTACCGATGGTGTGTGTTAGCTACCGGTGGGGTGTGTTAGCACCGGTGCGGTGTTTTAGGTACCGGTGGGGTGTGTTAGCTACCGGTGGTGTGTGTTAGCTACCGGTGGGGTGTGTTAGCCACCGGTGCGGTATTTTAGGTACCGGTAGGGTGTGTTAGGTACCGGTGGGATGTGTTAGGTACCACTGGGGTGTGTTAGGTACCAGTGGGGTGTGTTAGGTACCGGTGGGGTGTGTTAGCTACCGGTGGGGTGTGATAGTTACCAGTGGGTTGTGTTAACTACGGGATGGGTGTGTTAGCTACCGGTGGGGTGTGTTAGCTACCAGTGGTGTGTGTTAACTACTGGTGGGTTGTGTTAGCTACCGGTAGGGTGTGATAGTTACCGGCGGGTTGTGTTAACTATGGGTTGGGTGTGTTAGCTACCGGTGGGATGTGTTAGCTACGGATGGGGTGTGTTAGCTACCGGTGAGATGTGATAGCTACCGGTGGTGTGTGTTAGCTATCGGTGGGTTGTGTTAGCTGCCGATGGGTTATGTTAGCTACCGGTAGAGTGTCTTAGCTACCGGTGGGGTGTGTTAGCTACCGGTTAGTTGTGTTAACTACCGGTGGGGTGTGTTAGCTACCGGTGGGGTGTGTTAGCTACCGGTGGGGTGTGTTAGCTGCCGATGGAGTGTGTTAGCCACCGGTGCGGTTTCTTAGGTACCGGTGGGGTGTGTTAGCCACCGGTGCGGTTTCTTAGGTACCGGTGGGGTGTGTTAGCTACCGGTGGCGTGTGTTAGCTACCGGTGGGGTGTGTTAGCTACCGGTGGGGTGTGTTAGCCACCGGTGCGGTGTTTTAGGTGCCGGTGGCGTGTGATAGCTACCGGTGGTGTGTGTTAGCTACCGGTGGGGTGTGTTAGCCACCGGTGCGGTGTTTTAGGTACCGGTGGGGTGTGTTAGCTACCGGTGGTGTGTGTTAGCTACCGGTGGGGTGTGTTAGCCACCGGTGCGGTGTTTTAGGTACCGGTTTTGTGTGTTAGCTACTGGAGGGGTGTGTTAAACACCGGTGCGGTATTTTAGGTACCGGTGGGGTGCGTTAAGTACTGGTAGGGTGTGTTAGGTACCGGTGGGGTGTGTTAGGTACCGGTGGGATGTGTGAGGTACCATTGGGGAGTGTTAGGTACCAGTGGGGTGTGTTAGGTACCAGTGGGGTGTGTTAGCCACCGGTGCGGTGTTTTAGGTACCGGTGGCGTGTGTTAGCTACCGGTGGTGTGTGTTAGCTACCGGTGGGGTGTGTTAGCCACCGGTGCGGTGTTTTAGGTACCGGTGGCGTGTGTTAGCTACCGGTGGTGTGTGTTAGCTACTGGTGGGGTGTGTTAGCCACCGGTGCGGTGTTTTAGGTACCGGTGGCGTGTGTTAGCTACCGGTGGTGTGTGTTAGCTACCGGTGGGGTGTGTTAGCCACCGGTGCGGTGTTTTAGGTACCGGTGGGGTGTGTTAGCTACCGGTGGTGTGTGTTAGCTACCGGTGGGGTGTGTCAGCCACCAGTGCGGTATTTTAGGTACCGGTGGGGTTTGTTAGGTACTGGTGGGGTGTGTTAGGTACCGGTGGGATGTGTTAGGTACCATTGGGGTGTGTTAGGTACCAGTGGGGTGTGCTAGGTACCACTGGGGTGTGTTAGCCACCGGTGCAGTGTTTTAGGTACCGGTGGGGTGTGTCAGGTACTGGTTGGGTGTGTTAGGTACCAGTGGAGTGTGTTAGGTACCATTGGGGTGTGTTAGGTACCGGTGGGGTGTGTTAGGTACCGGTGGGATGTGTTAGGTACCAGTGGGGTGTGTTAGGTACCAGTGGGGTGTGTTAGGTACCAGTGGGGTGTGTTAGGTACCAGTGGGGTGCGTTAGGTACAAGTGGGGTGTGTTAGCCACCGGTGCGGTGCTTTAGGTACCGGTGGGGTGTGTTAGGTACCGGTGGGGTGTGTTAGGTACCAGTGGAGTGTGTTAGGTACCAGTGGGGTGTGTTAGGTACCAGTGGGATGTGTTAGGTACTGGTGGGGTGTGTTAGGTACTGGTGGGGTGTGTTAGGTACTGGTGGGGTGTGTTAGGTACCAGTGGAGTGTGTTAGGTACCGTTGGGGTGTGTTAGGTACCAGTGGGGTGTGTTAGGTACCAGTGGGGTGTGTTAGGTACCAGTGGAGTGTGTTAGGTACCAGTGGGGTGTGTTAGGTACCGTTGGGGTGTGTTAGGTACCGGTGGGATGTGTTAGGTACTGGTGGGGTGTGTTAGGTACTGGTGGGGTGTGTTAGGTACCAGTGGAATGTGTTAGGTACCGGTGGGGTGTGTTAGGTACCAGTGGGGTGTGTTAGGTACCAGTGGGGTGTGTTACTTACCAGTGGGGTGTGTTAGGTACCAGTGGGGTGTGTTAGGTACCAGTGGGGTGTGTTAGGTACCAGTGGGGTGTGTTAGGTACCAGTGGGGTGTGTTAGGTACCAGTGGGGTGTTAGGTACCAGTGGGGTGTGTTAGGTACCAGTGGGGTGTGTTAGGTACCAGTGGGGTGTGTTAGGTACCAGTGGGGTGTGTTAGGTACCAGTGGGGTGTGTTAGGTACCAGTTGGGTGTGTTAGGTACCAGTGGGGTGTGTTAGGTACCAGTGGGGTGTGTTAGGTACCAGTTGGGTGTGTTAGGTACCAGTGGTGTGTGTTAGGTACTAGTGGGGTGTGTTAGGTACCAGTTGGTTGTGTTAGGTACCAGTGGGGTGTGTTAGGTACCAGTGGGGTGTGTTAGGTACCAGTGGGGTTTGTTAGGTACCAGTGGGGTGTGTTAGGTACCAGTGGGGTGTGTTAGGTACCAGTGGGGTGTGTTAGGTACCAGTGGGGTGTGTTAGGTACCAGTGGGGTGTGTTAGGTACCAGTGGGGTGTGTTAGGTACCAGTTGGGTGTGTTAGGTACCAGTGGTGTGTGTTAGGTACTAGTGGGGTGTGTTAGGTACCAGTTGGTTGTGTTAGGTACCAGTGGGGTGTGTTAGGTACCAGTGGGGTGTGTTAGGTACCAGTGGGGTTTGTTAGGTACCAGTGGGGTGTGTTAGGTACCAGTGGGGTGTGTTAGGTACCAGTGGGGTGTGTTAGGTACCAGTGGGGTGTGTTAGGTACCAGTGGGGTGTGTTAGGTACCAGTGGGGTGTGTTAGGTACCAGTGGAGTTTGTTAGGTACCAGTTGGGTGTGTTAGGTACCAGTGGGTTGTGTTAGGTACCAGTTGGGTGTGTTAGGTACCAGTGGGGTGTGTTAGGTACCAGTGGGGTGTGTTAGGTACCGATGGGGTGTGTTAGGTACCAGTGGGGTGTGTTAGGTACCAGTGGGGTGTGTTAGGTACCAGTGGGGTGTGTTAGGTACCAGTTGGGTGTGTTAGGTACCAGTGGGGTGTGTTAGGTACCAGTGGGGTGTGTTAGGTACCAGTGGGGTGTGTTAGGTACCAGTGGGGTGTGTTAGGTACCGGTGGGGTGTGTTAAGTACCAGTGGGGTGTGTTAGGTACCAGTGGGGTGTGTTAGGTACCAGTGGGGTGTGTTAGGTACCAGTGGGGTGTGTTAGGTACCAGTTGGGTGTGTTAGGTACCAGTGGGGTGTGTTAGGTACCAGTGGGGTGTGTTAGGTACCAGTGGGGTGTGTTAGGTACCAGTTGGGTGTGTTAGGTACCAGTTGGGTGTGTTAGGTACCAGTGGGGTGTGTTAGGTACCAGTGGGGTGTGTTAGGTACCAGTTGGGTGTGTTAGGTACTAGTGGGGTGTGTTAGGTACCAGTGGGGTGTGTTAGGTACCAGTGGGGTGTGTTAGGTACCAGTGGGGTGTGTTAGGTACCAGTTGGGTGTGTTAGGTACCAGTGGGGTGTGTTAGGTACCAGTGGGGTGTGTTAGGTACCAGTTGGGTGTGTTAGGTACCAGTGGGGTGTGTTAGGTACCAGTGGGGTGTGTTAGGTACCAGTGGGGTGTGTTAGGTACCAGTTGGGTGTGTTAGGTACCAGTGGGGTGTGTTAGGTACCAGTGGAGTGAGTTGCCTAGCATTGGATTGTGTGACGATTCTTACTGTGGCTTATTGTTGGGTTATTATTGGCTTCAGGCGGGTAATTGCTGTTGATCCCTGTAAGTTTACAGGGATCGTCAAGAAATTCAAGTTAAAAATAAAAAATCATGTACCATTATGTTGAGGTTTATCACCTCCCGCACTGCTCTGTAGAGCTTCATAAAACTCTACACAGAGCGGGAAAGGGAGGGGGAAGGTGAAGGTGGTGACCACACACGCTCACTCAGCACTGACACATCTCTCCCCTCGATTCTCCCGGCTTTATCCCGGGTTAATAACCCCTGGGTTAACCAGTTCTGAGAATGTCATCGCCTGTAAAAAACATTACGAGGCCTGGGGAGGGGGGCGGGGTTGAAGGGGGTTGGGTGGGTGGGTGGGGGAAGGCACAAACCAATATAACCAACATGGAGGGAAGCAACCACCACATGACCATTACTGATTGTCGGGACTTGATGCAGATCTTGAATATGTTCAACATTCCGGCTGGATAAAAATTAGACACCTGTGCACATCTGGATATCTTTACTACAGACGCCTCGCCAACCAGGGGCTTTATCAATACAAATTTGAAGATATTATTGTAAGACATTAGAACTACAAGATGAGTTAGTCAGTCCCTCAGTGTTGGAGTTGCTGCTCTCCATCAACTCAATTTCACCATTTTTTTTTTCACTGTGGTTATTTTGCATAATTGTGATGTCACCTGTTTATTGTGATCTTACTGCGTACACAGTTATGTATACAGAGAGGTGGTATAAACCTTGGTAATAAATACCGACAAGTTGGTTTAGAAAGACACGTAAGCAAACACTATAACATATTTATTAGAAAACGTTTCGGTCCTGGGACTTTGATCACTTCTAACATACAGAGGTAGAAAGACATTATATATAGGCGGAGAGTGAGGTGTGACGCACGTGACCTGAGGAATGTCATAAGAACTCCCGACAGTGACAAACTTCTCTTCAAAGTGTATAGAAAACCTACCAACAAGGACGATCTTATACACTTTTATTCACACTAAGACACCCGCACTAAGAGAGGAGTCCTCATTGGCTTCTTCTTGAGAGCTCTTCGCATCTCCAGCCCCTGTTTTCTAGAAGAAGAATGCACTTACATAACACAAGCCTTTACACGTCTTCAGTTCCCATCTTTCTTCATCCGAGATTGCAGACTAAAGGCACAAGCTATCCTCAACAAACCGCCCATGGAACAGCCCCCAAAACAGTTCATAGTACTCCCATGTGGCGATGTTGCCACGAATACTCGCAGGGCACTTGCTATGAGTAACATCAACGTTTCCACAATAAACACATCATCTATCAAAGACCTCACTACGAAACGCAGCCCCACACCTCTAACTTCTACAGCAGGCGTCTACTCTATCCCCTGTGGGTTCTGTCCCAAGAAATATGTAGGCGAGACAGGCAGAGATCTTGCAGTCCACCTGAATGAACATCGAAATGCCTCTAACAGAGACGATGTAAGGTACGCATGTGTCCTCCACAGAGACTCCACGGGGCATTTGATGAACTGGAATGAGGCATAACTCGTTCTCACCGAACCAGACCTCAGACGCCGACGGTGCCTAGAAGCCTCACTAATCGCCGTCACCGACACTATAGAACGCAACACTGGAAACTACAAAATTTCAAAAACATTGGCATACATGATACTTAAGCAGCACCAACCCAACAACACAGGAGTCACATGATTTCATCGTCTACCCGTCCTCATCATAGGCAGAGGTTGTTTTGATAAGGACCTGCCTCGCATGGGCCAGTAGGCCTTCTACAGTGTTCCTCCATTCTTATGTTCTTATGACATTCCTCAGGTCACGTGCGTCACACCTCACTCTCCGCCTATATATAATGTCTTTCTACCTCTGTATGTTAGAAGTAAGATTGAGACCCGTGCCAGGACTACGGTCTTGGCGAAAATTATACATACATGTATGTTAGAAGTGATCAAGGTCCCAGGACCGAAACGTTTTCTAATAAATATGTTATAGTGTTTGCTTACGTGTCTTTCTAAACCATACAGAGAGGTGTATGTCTCTCAGTGTATATAGACTGAAAGTTCACTTTACTCACTATCATAGGAATTAAAGTGTCCTTGCCTGGTGGTGAAAGTCATGTGCTGTCTTATTACAGTAGATAGGCTTCAAACTTACATTAACCAGCCAACAAAACAGCGTCAAGGAGATAACTCAGTATTTTTCCTTGAATCCTTTTTATTTTTTTCTCCCCAGTCTAAGGTCCCCACACCTGCTGCTGCTGCCTTGCTGTTGCCTCTATACTGCTGCTGCTGCCTCCCTGTTGCCTCTATACTGCTGCTGCTGCCTCGCTGTTGCCTCTATACTGCTGCTGCTGCCTCGCTGTTGCCTCTATACTGCTGCTGCTGCCTCGCTGTTGCCTCTATACTGCTGCTGCTGCCTCGCTGTTGCCTCTATACTGCTGCGGCTGCCTCCCTGTTTCCCCTCACTACTGCTGCTGCCTCGCTCTTGTCTCCGCTGCTGCTGCCTCGCTGTTGCCTCTATACTGCTGCTGCTGCCTCGCTGTTGCCTCTATATTGCTGCTGCTGCCTCGCTGTTGCCTCTATACTGCTGCTGCTGCCTCGCTGTTGCCTCTATACTGCTGCTGCTGCCTCCCTGTTTCCCCTCACTGCTGCTGCTGCCTCGCTCTTGTCTCTGCTGCTGCTGCCTCCCTGTTGCAACCTCTATACTGCTGCGGCTGCCTCCCTGTTTCCCCTCACTGCTGCTGCTGCCTCGCTGTTGCCTCTATACTGCTGCTGTTGCCTCCCTGTTTCCCCTCACTGCTGCTGCTGCCTCGCTGTTGCCTCTATACTGTTGCTGCTGCCTCCCTGTTTCCCCTCACTGCTGCTGCTGCCTCGCTGTCTCTACACTGCTGCTGCTGCCTCGCTGTTGTCTCTACACTGCTGCTGCTGCCTCGCTGTTGTCTCTACACTGCTGCTGCTGCCTCCCTGTTTCCCCTCACTGCTGCTGCTGCCTCGCTGTTGCCTCTATACTGCTGCTGCTGCCTCCCTGTTTCCCCTCACTGCTGCTGCTGCCTCGCTGTCTCTACACTGCTGCTGCTGCCTCGCTGTTGTTTCTACACTGCTGCTGCTGCCTCGCTGTTGTCTCTACACTGCTGCTGCTGCCTCTGTTTCCCCTCACTGCTGCTGCTGCCTCGCTGTTGCCTCTATACTGCTGCTGCTGCCTCCCTGTTCCCCTCACTGCTGCTTCTGCCTCGCTGTCTCTACACTGCTGCTGCTGCCTCGCTCTTGTCTCTACACTGCTGCTGCTGCCTCGCTCTTGTCTCTACACTGCTGCTGCTGCTGCTGCCTCGCTCTTGTCTCTACACTGCTGCTGCTGCCTCGCTCTTGTCTCTACACTGCTGCTGCTGCTGCTGCTGCCTCGCTCTTGTCTCTACACTGCTGCTGCTGCCTCGCTCTTGTCTCTACACTGCTGCTGCTGCCTCGCTGTTGTCTCTACACTGCTGCTGCTGCCTCGCTGTTGTCTCTACACTGCTGCTGCTGCCTCCCTGTTTCCCCTCACTGCTGCTGCTGCCTCGCTGTTGCCTCTATACTGCTGCTGCTGCCTCCCTGTTTCCCCTCACTGCTGCTGCTGCCTCGCTGTCTCTACACTGCTGCTGCTGCCTCGCTGTTGTTTCTACACTGCTGCTGCTGCCTCGCTGTTGTCTCTACACTGCTGCTGCTGCCTCTATGTTTCCCCTCACTGCTGCTGCTGCCTCGCTGTTGCCTCTATACTGCTGCTGCTGCCTCCCTGTTCCCCTCACTGCTGCTGCTGCCTCGCTGTCTCTACACTGCTGCTGCTGCCTCGCTCTTGTCTCTACACTGCTGCTGCTGCCTCGCTCTTGTCTCTACACTGCTGCTGCTGCTGCTGCCTCGCTCTTGTCTCTACACTGCTGCTGCTGCCTCGCTCTTGTCTCTACACTGCTGCTGCTGCTGCTGCTGCCTCGCTCTTGTCTCTACACTGCTGCTGCTGCTGCTGCTGCCTCGCTCTTGTCTCTACACTGCTGCTGCTGCCTCGCTCTTGTCTCTACACTGCTGCTGCTGCTGCCTCGCTCTTGTCTCTACACTGCTGCTGCTGCTGCTGCTGCCTCGCTCTTGTCTCTACACAGCTGCTGCTGCTGCCTCGTTCTTGTCTCTACACTGCTGCTGCTGCCTCGCTTTTGTCTCTACACTGCTGCTGCTGCCTCGCTTTTGCCTCTACACTGCTGCTGCTGCCTCGCTTTTGTCTCTACACTGCTGCTGCTGCCTCGCTCTTGTCTCTATACTGCTGCTGCTGCCTCGCTCTTGTCTCTACACTGCTGCTGCTACCTCGCTTTTGTCTCTACACTGCTGCTGCTGCCTCGCTCTTGTCTCTATACTGCTGCTGCTGCCTCGCTCTTGTCTCTACACTGCTGCTGCTACCTCGCTTTTGTCTCTACACTGCTGCTGCTGCTGCTGCTGCTGCCTCGCTCTTGTCTCTACACTGCTGCTGCTGCCTCGCTCTTGTCTCTACACTGCTGCTGCTACCTCGCTTTTGTCTCTACACTGCTGCTGCCTCGCTCTTGTCTCTATACTGCTGCTGCTGCCTCGCTCTTGTCTCTATACTGCTGCTGCTGCGTCGCTCTTGTCTCTACACTGCTGCTGCTGCCTCGCTCTTGTCTCTACACTGCTGCTGCTGCTGCCTCGTTCTTGTCTCTACACTGCTGCTGCTGCCTCGCTCTTGTCTCTACACTGCTGCTGCTGCCTCGCTCTTGTCTCTACACTGCTGCTGCTACCTCGCTCTGGTCTCTACACTGCTGCTGCTGCTTCGCTCTTGTCTCTATACTGCTGCTGCTGCCTCGCTCTTGTCTCTATACTGCTGCTGCTGCGTCGCTGTTGTCTCTACACTGCTGCTGCTGCCTCGCTCTTGTCTCTACACTGCTGCTGTTGCCTCGCTTCTGTTTCTACACTGCTGCTGCTGCCTCGCTGTTGAACTACACTGCTGCTGCTGCCTCGCTGTTGTCTCTACACTGCTGCTGCTGCCTCGCTCTTGTCTCTATACTGCTGCTGCTGCCTCGCTGTTGTCTCTACACTGCTGCTGCTGCCTCGCTGTGGTCTCTACACTGCTGCTGCTGCCTCGCTCTTGTCTCTACACTGCTGCTGCTGCCTCGCTGTGGTCTCTACACTGCTGCTGCTGCCTCACTCTTGTCTCTATACTGCTGCTGCTGCCTTGCTCTTGTCTTTACACTGCTGCTGCTGCTGCTGCTGCCTCACTCTTGTCTCTATACTGCTGCTGTTGCCTCGCTCTTGTCTCTACACTGCAGCTGCTTCCTCGCTGTTGCCTCTATACTGCTGCTGCTGCCTCGCTCTTGTCTCTACACTGCTGCTGCTGCCTCGCTGTTGTCTCTAAACTGCTGCTGCTGCCTCGCTCTTGTCTCTATACTGCTGCTGCTGCCTCGCTCTTGTCTCTATACTGCTGCTGCTGCCTCGCTGTTGTCTCTAAACTGTTGCTGCTGCCTCGCTCTTGTCTCTACACTGCTGCTGCTGCCTCGCTCTTGTCTCTATACTGCTGCTGTTGCCTCCCTCTTGTCTCTACACTGCTGCTGCTGCCTCGCTCTTGTCTCTACACTGCTGCTGCTGCTGCTGCTGCCTCGCTCTTGTCTCTACACTGCTGCTGCTGCCTCGCTCTTGTCTCTACACTGCTGCTGCTGCTGCTGCTGCCTCGCTCTTGTCTCTACACTGCTGCTGCTGCCTCGCTCTTGTCTCTATACTGCTGTTGTTGCCTCGCTCTTGTCTCTACACTGCTGCTGCTGCCTCGCTCTTGTCTCTACACTGCTGCTGCTGCCTCGCTCTTGTCTCTACACTGCTGCTGCTGCTGCTGCTGCCTCGCTCTTGTCTCTACACTGCTGCTGCTGCCTCGCTCTTGTCTCTACACTGCTGCTGCTGCCTCGCTCTTGTCTCTACACTGCTGCTGCTGCCTCGCTCTTGTCTCTATACTGCTGCTGTTGCCTCGCTCTTGTCTCTACACTGCTGCTGCTGCCTCGCTCTTGTCTCTACACTGCTGCTGCTGCCTCGCTCTTGTCTCTACACTGCTGCTGCTGCCTCGCTCTTGTCTCTACACTGCTGCTGCTGCCTCGCTGTTGTCTCTACACTGCTGCTGCTGCCTCGCTCTTGTCTCTACACTGCTGCTGCTGCCTCGCTCTTGTCTCTACACTGCTGCTGCTGCCTCGCTCTTGTCTCTACACTGCTGCTGCTGCTGCTGCTGCCTCGCTCTTGTCTCTACACTGCTGCTGCTGCCTCGCTGTTGTCTCTACACTGCTGCTGCTGCCTCGCTATTGCCTCTATACTGCTGCTGCTGCCTTGCTGTTGTCTCTACACTGCTGCTGCTGCTGCTGCTGCCTCGCTCTTGTCTCTACACTGCTGCTGCTGCCTCGCTCTTGTCTCTACACTGCTGCTGCTGCCTCGCTATTGCCTCTATACTGCTGCTGCTGCCTCGCTCTTGTCTCTACACTGCTGCTGCTGCTGCTGCTGCCTCGCTCTTGTCTCTACACTGCTGCTGCTGCCTCGCTCTTGTCTCTACACTGCTGCTGCTGCCTCGCTCTTGTCTCTACACTGCTGCTGCTGCTGCTGCTGCTGCCTCGCTCTTGTCTCTACACTGCTGCTGCTGCCTCGCTGTTGTCTCTACACTGCTGCTGCTGCATCGCTGTTGCCTCTATACTGCTGCTGCTGCCTTGCTGTTGTCTCTACACTGCTGCGGCTGTCTCGCTCTTGTCTCCACCCTGCTGCTGCTGCCTCGCTCTTGTCTCTACACTGCTGCTGCTGCTGCTGCTGCCTCGCTCTTGTCTCTACACTGCTGCTGCTGCCTCGCTCTTGTCTCTACACTGCTGCTGCTGCCTCGCTCTTGTCTCTACACTGCTGCTGCTGCTGCTGCTGCCTCGCTCTTGTCTCTACACTGCTGCTGCTGCCTCGCTGTTGTCTCTACACTGCTGCTGCTGCATCGCTGTTGCCTCTATACTGCTGCTGCTGGCTCGCTGTTGTCTCTACACTGCTGCTGCTGTCTCGCTCTTGTCTCTACACTGCTGCTGCTGCCTCGCTGTTGCCTCTACACTGCTGCTGCTGCCTCGCTCTTGTCTCTATACTGCTGCTGCTGCCTCGCTGTTGTCGCTAAACTGTTGCTGCTGCCTCGCTGTTGTCTCTACACTGCTGCTGCTGCCTCGCTCTTGTCTCTATACTGCTGCTGCTGCCCCGCTCTTGTCTCTATACTGCTGCTGCTGCCTCGCTGTTGTCTCTAAACTGTTGCTGCTGCCTCGCTCTTGTCTCTACACTGCTGCTGCTGCCTCGCTCTTGTCTCTACACTGCTGCTGCTGCCTCGCTGTTGCCTCTATACTGCTGCTGCTGCCTCGCTATTGTCTCTACACTGCTGCTGCTGCCTCGCTCTTGTCTCTACACTGCTGCTGCTGCCTCGCTCTTGTCTCTACACTGCTGCTGCTGCTGCTGCTGCTGCCTCGCTGTTGTCTCTACACTGCTGCTGCTGCCTCACTCTTGTCTCTACACTGCTGCTGCTGCATCGCTGTTGTCTCTACACTGCTGCTGCTGCCTCCCTGTTTCCCCTCACTGCTGCTGCTGTCTCGCTCTTGTCTCCACACTGCTGCTGCTGCCTCGCTGTTGCCTCTACACTGCTGCTGCTGCCTCGCTGTTGTCTCTACACTGCTGCTGCTGCCTCGCTGTTGTCTCTATACTGCTGCTGCTGCCTCGCTCTTGTCTCTACACTGCTTCTGCTGCCTCGCTCTTGTCTCTACACTGCTGCTGCTGCCTCGCTCTTGTCTCTACACTGCTGCTGCTGCTGCCTCGCTCTTGTCTCTACACTGCTGTCTCGCTCTTGTCTCCACACTACTGCTGCTGCTGCCTCGCTGTTGCCTCTATACTGCTGCTGCTGCCTCGTTTTTGTCTCTACACTGCTGCTGCTGCCTCGCTGTTGTCTCTACACTGCTGCTGCTGGCTTGCTCTTGTCTCTATACTGCTGCTGCTGCCTCGCTCTTGTCTCTACACTGCTGCTGCTGCCTCGCTGTTGTCCCTACGCTGCTGCTGCTGACTCGCTGTTGCCTCTACACTGCTGCTGCTGCCTCGCTGTTGCCTCTACACTGCTGCTGTTGTCTCGCTGTTGTCTCTAAACTGCTGCTGCTGCCTTGCTCTTGTCTCTATACTGCTGCTGCTGCCTCGCTCTTGTCTCTACACTGCTGCTGCTGCCTCGTTGTTGTCCCTACGCTGCTGCTGCTGCTGCTGACTCACTGTTGCCTCTACACTGCTGCTGCTGCCTCGCTGTTGCCTCTACACTGCTGCTGCTGCCACCCTGTTTCCCCTCACTGCTGCTGTTGTATCTACACTGCTGCTGCTGCCTCCCTGTTTCCCCTCACTGCTGCTGCTGCTGCCTAGCTGTTGCCTCTACACTGCTGCTGTTGTCTCGCTGTTGCCCCTACACTGCTGCTGCCTTCCTGTTTCCTCTCACTGCTGCTGTTGCCTCTACACTGCTGCTGCCTTCCTGTTTCCTCTCACTGCTGCTGTTGCCTCTACACTGCTGCTGCCTTCCTGTTTCCTCTCACTGCTGCTGTTGCCTCTACACTGTTGTTACTGCCTTCTTACAACCAGGTATACCTTATGAAGGAAGTGTCTCCGTGCAGCTGCTCCCATTACCTGGAGTTTACCTGGAGAGAGTTCCGGGGGTCAACGCCCCCGCGGCCCGGTCTGTGACCAGGCCTCCTGGTGGATCAGAGCCTGATCAACCAGGCTGTTGCTGTTGGCTGCACGCAAATCAACGTACGAGCCACAGCCCGGCTGGTCAGGAACCGACTTTAGGTGCTTGTCCAGTGCCAGCTTGAAGACTGCCAGGGGTCTGTTGGTAATCCCCCTTATGTGTGCTGGGAGGCAGTTGAACAGTGTCGGGCCCCTGACACTTATTGTATGGTCTCTTAACGTGCTAGTGACACCCCTGCTTTTCATTGGGGGGATGTTGCATCGTCTGCCAAGTCTTTTGCTTTCATAGTGAGAGATTTTCGTGTGCAAGTTCGGTACTAGTCCCTCTATGATTTTCCAGGTGTATATAATCATGTATCTCTCCCGCCTGCGTTCCAGGGAATACAGTTTTAGGACCCTCAAGCGCTCCCAGTAATTGAGGTGTTTTATCTCCGTTATGCGCGCCGTGAAGGTTCTCTGTACATTTTCTAGGTCAGCAATTTCACCTGCCTTGAAAGGTGCTGTTAGTGTGCAGCAATATTCCAGCCTAGATAGAACAAGTGACCTGAAGAGTGTCATCATGGGCTTGGCCTCCCTAGTTTTGAAGGTTCTCATTATCCATCCTGTCATTTTTCTAGCAGATGCGATTGATACAATGTTATGGTCCTTGAAGGTGAGATCCTCCGACATGATCACTCCCAGGTCTTTGACGTTGGTGTTTCGCTCTATTTTGTGGCCAGATCAAACCTATATCCCAGGAGTTATATATCTGAAGGATACTTCCAAGGGTCAACGCTTCCGCGGTTTACTCCCAGACCAGGCCTCCTGGTGGATCAAGGCCTGGTCAACTAGGCTGTTACTGCTGGCCACATGCAAACCAACGTAAGAACCACAACCCGGCTGATCATGACTGACTTGAGGAATTTATGAAGTTTCCTCTCGAATACAGCCAGGGGTTCTTTGGTACTTCCCCTTATATAAGATCGGAGGCTGTTGAATAGTCTTAAGCCCCTTACACTTTTTGCTTATTTCTTAAGAGCACTTATGGCAACTCTGCTTTCAATGGGGTATTTTACAACGTCTGCAGAGTCTCTTGCTTTCATAGGATTTTCAAGGTGTAAATTATGTACCTTTCTCGCCTTAGTTCCAAGGAAAATAAGAACATAAAGAAGGTAGCCGGGTCACCATATGGAGAAGACCCGGGCCGGAAGTACCGGCGAACCTCTAATGAATGAATGCATAAAGAAGGAGCACTGCAACAGGCCTACTGACCCATGTGGAGCAGGTCCATGTCCCCCCCCCGGATTAGCCCAATGTCCCACCAAATCTGGTCACTTCCACTTAAGGAAAAAGCACGGCATCAGACCTAGTAGCACAAGCTAGTCAGGTCCAACTCACACTCACCCACACCCACTCATGTATTTATCTAACCTATTTTTAAAACTACACAATGTTTTAGCCTCTATAACTGTACTCGGGAGTTTGTTCCACTCATCCACAACTCTATTACCAAACCAGTGCTTTCCTATATCCTTCCCGAATCTGAATTTTTCCAACTTGAAACCATTACTGCGAGTCCTGTCTTGGCTGGAAATTTTCAGCACGCTATTTACATCCCCTTTCAGGGCCCTCATTCTATCCTCACAGGGAAGATTTCTGATACATAGGATCAAATTTGTCATCCTCCTCTGTACATTTTCCAGAGCATTTATCTCCATTCTGTAATATGGTAACCAGAACTGTGCAGCATAATCTAAATGAGGTCTAATCAAGGATATATATGTCAGCATAGTTGCTGATCCCTTTATATGTGTTATATAGATTAGCTGAGTATCATAGTACCATCTATGTGTTTATATAGAAGATCCCTTAGGCCTGCTGAATGAGATGCTGAATGAGTGAGCGGGACAGGCTGCCCCGCTCTCAGTTGACGCATAGGCATAGAAGAAGGCAGAACACGGCAGGCTGGGCTCCATCTCCCATTACCACAGTCTGATAATATAGCATTACCATCCAACAAGTGAGTTTACCTTATCCATCAATCTCCTACCGAACCCCACACAACAATTTGGTGACAGCGGTGTGGGCGTAAAATTTATAATTACGCCGATGCATGGAGATAAATTCTCGTAGCCGACGACAGACATTTTGTGTGGTCAGGAGGCTGACCTAGCCAGCCAGCTACCTCAATCAAGCATCTACCTGCCACTACATTATTCACTGGTCAGTCTCTTTGTATTAGTATTTATCTGCTTATTTGCATCACTCCCGAGGGGTTGACCCAAGTTTGCAAAGTAAGCCAGTAAGACAGTCTGTGGTGGGGGAGTCAGAACAACCCAGTCAGCCCAAGCCTGATACTATCCAACCTTTGCCTGCCAAGCCAGCTTCCCACCCCTGCTGTGCTCATCGTGAGAAGTTATCAGACCATTCTGTTAAGATAAGCCAGCCAGCAACTAACCCAGGTGTCTTAATCCAGTACTCAAGCAAGCCACGTGGGCACAGTCTTCTCATCACTTTGTGCTTCAAGTTCTAGCCATTCTGAGTGCTTTTCATCCCTGTGGTGTTGTGGTAATTCGTGGGTTTGTTTTCTAAGCCAGTCGGCTTAGAAATATTTTCGCGCCAGTGAGGGTGTCCCCAGTGAGGCTTACGCCATTCATCCCATAGGCCCACTCACCACGTGTGTCTCACCACCCCCGGCCTCAGCCCTGCTTCAGCCCACTCACCCAACCACTACCACTGTGTTATTGTACTCTTATTACGGGTCCTAGCACCATATTTTAAGGACCACATAGGGGTCAAGAGCTAGAGTGTGTCTTTTGTCATCGGTGCCACCGTTAAAAGCCTCCTGTGCGAGTTCATCGTCGATTTAAGCGCAATTCTACGATCACGTGTGGACAGTAGCCAGCCGCAAGACGACATAAACAACCTCCATCACCATCCACCACCCTTGTGCTTGCAGTGAGAGTTAGTAGATTCGTTATCCCTTGCTCATATTGTGTGTTATAGCATTATTTTTTCAACCAGGGAGAGTCATCCACTCCACCGAGTTTGTTCATTCCTCCAGTAAGAAAGAGCAGATCCCATGTGGTCTGGTGTGATTCGATTCCTGCTCCAGGAAGATCTTATTCTGACTGTGAAGCCACCAGCACCCATCAGTGACTTTGTAATGAGCCAAGAATTACTGTATCGAACAGCCGAGTTGGGTACTCCAAGTAGAAGAGTGCACCAGTTAGTAATTCCATAGTCAGTAGTGAATGTAGCTCTACAGCTAGTTCATGATGCACCAGGTGTTGCACACCCTGGTATGGTTCGTTCTGTGAAACAAGCCAGAATGAAGTACTTTTGGCCACGTATGGCAACTGACATTTCAGAGTATGTTAAGAAATGAAGTGTTTGTATGCAACATAAAGGAAATGTCAATGGTCCTAATCCAATCCAAGTGTACCCAACCACTAGCGAACCTTGGGAAAGAGTTGCCCTTGATTTGTTAACCAATTTTAAATGTTCCCTCCAAGTCATCAAACATCTGTGTGTTATGGTAGACCATTTCACCAGATATTGTGAGTTAGTTCCTATTGCAGATAAGACTGCAGAGACAGTAGCTAAAGTGTTTAAAGAACGCATTATCTGCAGGCATACCACCCCTAAGTCCTTAGTAACAGATAATGGAGGTGAATTCTGTAATGAGATTCTTGAAAATTTGTGTACTTTGTACAAGATCTCTAAATCCACCATTGTTCCTCATCATCCTGCCAGCAATGGGTTAGCCAAACGAACCAATAAAAAAGTACTTGATGTCTTGAGAGCCACTGTCAACCCCAATAGTGAAACTTGGGATGAAGTTATATCAGATGTTCAATGTGCCATAAATTCTGCTTACAATGCTTCCATAGGTGATACCCCACATTATGCATTGTATGGTGTAGACAAGCGTTTACCTTATGAGTTGTTATATTCCACTCCGAAACCCAATTACAACCCTGATGATTTCATAGCAACTCGTACAAGCATGGCTCAGAGTGTTTTTAGAAGAATCCGTGAAACACTTCATAAATCAACAGCAGAATTTACTAGAGTTACTAATAGCCGTGCTAAACCATCAAAAGTTAAAGTAGGTTCAAGAGTAATGCTGACAAATTTCAACAAAACATCTGCAATGCCTAAGCTCGATCAAAAGTTTGTTGGCCCTTATCGAGTTGTAGAACATATCTCTGGCAATAAGTATAAGGTTAGAGAAATTAGTACTGGTAAGTACAAAGAATCGCATTTAGATCATATGAAATTAGTATGCGATGTTGATGATATTGCTACCCAGACTAATGTGACATGCTGAAAATCCTCTTGACTCTGTACCCTCTACCTCAAATACTCAGTCAGATATTCAACCTGAATGTCGTTACTCCTTGAGTACTCGACAAGTAATGAGAAACCCACAAGTATCTTTTGTAGATACTCGTTCAGATCTCCCTCAGTCAAGGCATGTGTTAGCCATTGCAGAGGAATTCGATCCTCCCAGAGATGATAACCATTTTGCATATGTAAACCTCACCCTCGCAGAATTGGGTTTAAATGTACATAGTCTGTATAATTAGATGTCCAAGATGAAGGAAATTGTCAACTGTGTGCTTTGTTATTAACTGATCAGTTTTTCAGAAAAATTTTTTTTTCGTGTTCACGTTCCCTCCGTATTCTGAGAATTTGACAGTAATGATCTGAGTGCACCAGATTTGCTTTGCTGTTAATTTCACCTTATATATATATATATATATATATATATATATATATATATATATATATATATATATATATATATATACATTTATTCTTCCTCAGAATCCATAGAGTGCATGAATACAGATCGATCGATCAATTCAATCCCATATTGTACGATGATTTGTTCTTATAAGTCGTAATGCATTACGTTAAAACTTATTACATTAACACCCATTACAATGAAACTCATTACGTTAAAAGTGATTACGTTAACACCCATTACGTAAAACTCATTTTGTTAACATCCAGTATGATGCCATCCATTAGTTCTAAGTTATATATGAATTTGTTCTTGTATAGAATCAGCCCAGAACCACCTGCCTGTTCAGCCTATAGCATAGTAGTGTATGTCGAGACGACATACGTAACTTGACCGAGCTGTCAGCATAGTTACTGATCCCCTTATATGTGTTATATAGATTAGCTGAGTATCATTGTACCATCTATGTGTTTATATAGAAGATCCCTTAGGCCTGTGACTGTATGACATCACGGGATGCTGTATGAGTGAGCAGGACAGGCTGCCCCACTCTCAGTCGACGCATAGGCATAGAAGGCAGAACATGGCAGGCTGGGCTCCATCTCCCATTACCACAGTCTGACAATATAGCGTTACCATCCAACAAGTGAGTTTACCTTATCCATCAATCTCCTACCGAACCCCACACGACATATAGAGCTGAAGAACAACCTGAGGACTTCTGTTATTTATACTTCTAGATATGAAGCCAAGAATTCTGTTCGCTTTATTGCGAACACTAATGCACTGTTGTCTTGGTTTTAGATTACTGCTAACCAGAACTCCTAAATCCTTTTCACAATCAGGAGTATTAAGATCTACATTATTTAGTTTACATGTGGCATGGCTATTTTCCTGTCCAACATTTAGAACTTTGCATTTGTCTATATTAAACTGCATCTGCCACTTCTCTGACCATTGCATCAGTCTATTCAAATCATTCTCTAGTGCTCTAGTGTCCTCATTTGAATGAATTGGACGGCTTATTTTGGTGTCATCAGCAAATTTGCTTATGTCGCTATTTATTCCCTCATCTATGTCGTTTATGTAAATTGTGAACAACAAGGGGCCCAACACTGACCCCTGAGGAACCCCGCTTGTGACGTGCCCCATTCTGATTTCTCCCCATTTATGCAAACTCTCTGCTGTCTATTTGTCAGCCATGCCTCTACCCAGGAAAAAATTTCTCCTCCTATTCCGTGTGCCTTAAGTTTCCTCAATAGCCTCTGGTGTGGAACTCTATCGAAAGCCTTACTGAAGTCCATATATACAATATCATATTCATTACCATGATCTACCTCCTCAAACACCTTAGTGAAAAAAGTTAGTAAATTCATAAGACAGGAACGCCCCTTGGTAAAACCGTGCTGAGATTCATTAATCAAACTATGCCTATCAAGATGGCTACGAATTGCTTCGGCAATTATTGATTCCATAAACTTTCCCACAATGGAGGTAAGGCTTATTGGTCTATAGTTCGAAGCCAAGGACCTGTCACCTGCCTTGTGAATAGGTGTTACATTTGCCATTTTCCACTTATCAGGCACTATGCCAGTTTGTAGTGATATGTTAAAAAGATTAGCCAAAGGTATGCTAAGTTCCTCTTTACATTCCTTTAACACCCTTGCAAACAGTTCATCAGGACCTGGGGATTTGTTAGGTTTTAGTTTCTCTATTTGTCTGAGAACCATGTCACTAGTTACCGCAATCGTGCATAGTTTGTTATCGTCCTGTTCTACATAATCTATTATTTCAGGAAATTCACTAGTATTTTCCTGAGTAAAAACTGAGAGGAAGTAAGTACTGAAAATTTCACACATATCCTTATCACTGTCAGTGGTCTGACCTAGGTTATTAGTGGGCCTATCTTATCATTAATCTTACTTCTGTATACCTGAAAGAACCTTTTTGGGTTAGTCTTCGAATCCCTTGCGACCTTAGCCTCATAAGTAAGGAAGTTTATTGAGGTACAGGTACACATAGATATAGTTACATAAATTACCATACATAGCAGCGCATATGTAGATTACCTAAAATGACTCAAAAAAGTCAGGCAAAGTGACAAAGGGTCACTTTGTCTGACCCATGGTCACAAAGTGTCTTTGTAATATCTAATTTAAACCTTAAAAGATAAAATAGCTAAGTAAATCAGCTATGTGAAAAGCAGTTAGAATACAAGGAGATATACTAGGAATAAGGTAAACTGAGTTATTTACATTATCATTAAAGAGAGGATCAGATCACAGTAATATGTACATGAATGTTAGCTATACAACAAATCATTCTCCTCCCTTTCAGTAGCTTCATTCATTAAGCACCTTTCAGCTCTCTTCCTGAACTGGTTCATGCTATGATAGGCTTTGCCATGTGCAGGCAGTCTGTTCCACTCCTTTATTGTTGTACAATAAAAGGTGTTTGAAGCCTGACCACCTACCGTGGGCGCTACAAAGTTGTGTTCCCTTCCCCTAGTACTATACTTTTTTTTAGTTGCCAGCCTTGACAAACTTGGTAGCAAGATATTCTGGACACTGTTTGTGAGCAATTTTATAAACGTGAGTACAGGTCGAGGGACTTCAAACGCTCCCAGCAATTAAGGTGCTTGGCTGAACGTATACGTGTAGTGAAGATTTTCTGTATATTCTCTAAATCTGTAATTCCGACAGCATTAAAAGTGACCGTTAGTGTACAACAATATTCTTCTTTCTTCCTTCAACAAACTGGCGGTATCCCACCGAGACAGGGTGGCCCAAAAGAAAAAACGAAAGTTTCTCCTTTTAATTAAATTTAGTAATAAATACAGGAGAAGGGGGTTACTATCCCCATGCTCCCTGCATTTTAGTCGCCTCTACGACACGCATGGCTTACGAAGGAAGAATTCTGTTCCACTTTCCCATGGAGAACAGCAGTATTCTATCCCATAAAACAAGTGACTTTAATAGGATCATCTTTGGCTTGAGATCCCTTGTTTAGAATGTTCTCATTATCCATCCTATCATTTTCCTCGCAGCTGTGATAACGGCACTGTTGTAATCCAGGAATTCCTCTTACAATATAACTCCTAAGTCTGTATGTTAATTTTCCGCTCTACAGTGTAGTTACAAATAGTTTTATACTCCGTTTCAGATTCTATTTCTTCATTTTTTCCACAGCGAAGTAACTGAAATCTGTCTTCTCTGAACATCATATTGTTTTCTGCTGCCCCACTGGAAGACTTGCTTTATATCACCTGGGAGATTACCAGAGTCCTCAAGGAAACTCACTCATCCAAATTCTAGTATCGTCTGCAAATGATGATACGGCACTATAAATTATGTCCCAGTATATATCAGACAAGAGAATGAGGAACAGGATGGGGTCGAGTACTGTGCCTTGTGGAACAGAGCTTTTCACTGTGGCATCCTCTGACTTCACTTTGTTGACTATTGATAAGTTCGACACATGTACAACGCTTGGGTATCTATATTGTGGAAACGTTTCGCCAAGCAGTGGTTCATCTCCAGTACAAAGAAGAATGGTGAAGAGCAGAAGACGTTTGAGGTAATCAGTCCCTCAGCCTGACTGAGGGACTGTTACAAGTGTTGCACATGTGTAATTTATCAACTTGTCGGTTCTCTGAACCACTTACCTGCAACTATTATTCTTTGTGGTCTGCTTGCTGGAAGGTTAAAAATCCCTTCAGTTATTACCTGTACAAACACTGTGTGTTCTTACACACATTGTGTGCACTTACACATACACTGTGTTCTTACATACACTGTGTGCACTTACACTGTGTTCTTACACTGTGGGTTATTACACGCATTGTGTGCACATACACAAGCACTGTGTGCACTTACACTGTGTGCTCTTAAACACATTGTGTGCACTTACACATACACTGTGTTCTTACATACACTGTGTGCACTTACACTGTGTGTTCTTACACTGTGGGTTATTACACGCATTGTGTGCACATACACAAGCACTGTGTGCACTTACACCAAGATGGTACTGGTCAATGTCTACCGTTAAGTCTGTCTTGTGTAAGTCCTCCAGTGCATCCAAGACCATGTCATAGACCACTCTTGCGAGTTTAGCGCTTCCCATGAATTTTAATTAAAGGAACAACAACAACAAAAATATTAATAAAAATAATAATAACAGCACAAGAATAATAATTTACACAATTATCGATGATTGTGAGGGTTACCTGTCAGTACTGTTATGTGTGTGTGTGTGTGTACTCACCTGTTTGTGGTTGCAGGGGTCGAGTCATAGCTCCTGGCCCCGCCTCTTCGCTGACTGCTACTAGGTCCTCTCTCTCCCTGCCCCATGAGCTTTATCATACCTCGCCTTAAAACTATGTATGGTTCCCGCCTCCACTACGTCACTTTCTAGGCTATTCCACGGCCTGACTACTCTATGATTGTGTGTGTGTGTGTGTGTGTGTGTGTGTGTGTGTGTGTGTGTGTGTGTGTGTGTGTGTGTGTGTGTGTGTGTGTGTGTGTATGTGTGGTGTGTGTATGTGTGTGTGTAAGTAAGTTTATTCAGGTATACACAAATACAGTTACATAGAATTATCATACATAGCAGCATATGTGTAGAGAACCTGGGATAACCCAAAAAAGTCAGACAGAGTGACTTATTTCCATTGGGGTCCTTTTACCTTATTATTATAATATAAACGTTATAATATTTTCTTATTATTCTACAATGAAGATAACATCTTATTATCATACTAAAAAGACTATCTACTACACGAGGGTCATTAAGACTATCTACAATACGAGGGTCATTACTAAGAATAAGGTAAAATTTACACGTATGTTAGCTAAAAAATAGAAAATCATTCCTCTCCCTTTCTGTAGCTACATTCATCACACTCTTCTTGAACTGGTTCATGCTATGACTGGCTTTGACATGTGCGGGCAGTCTGTTCCATTTCTTTATTGCTGTACAATAAAAGGTGTTTGACGCCTGGCCACTGACTGTGGGTACTACAAACTTGTGCTCTCTCCCCCTAGTACTATGATTGCTTTGGTTCCCAACCTTGACAAAATTGACAGCAAGATATTCTGGACACTGTTCGTGAGCAATTTTATAAACATGATTTAGCTTCAGTTGTTTTACTCTGTCTTCAACATTCAGCATATCCAACTGCTGTAATTCATCCTGGCCTACATGTTCTCTTGGTCCCAGCCCCAGGATGAATCTTACGATTTTGTTCTGGGTGATTTGCAGTCTATCTTTCAGTTTTTTTGTCAAGGCAGAGTACCATGAAGAGCAAGCGTAATCCATATGGCATTGTATAAGGGCTAGACATAGGGTCCTGCGAGCCTCAGTAGGTAGACACTGTGCTTGTCTATACAGGAACTTCAGTCTGGCGTGTGTGTGTGTGTGTGTGTGTGTGTGTGTGTGTGTGTGTGTGTTAGTTACCATTTT
>NC_091306.1:21749256-21756756 GCF_038502225.1 Cherax quadricarinatus | reverse complement strand
CAGTGTTAGTTATAAGACGACAGTGCTAGTTATAAGACGACAGTGCTAGTTATAAGACAGTGCTAGTTATAAGACGACAGTGTTGTTATAAGACAACAGTGCTAGTTATAAGACGACAGTGCTAGTTATAAGACGACAATGCTAGTTATAAGACAACAGTGCTAGTTATAAGACGACAGTGCTAGTTATAAGACGACAGCGCTAGTTATAAGACAACAGTGCTAGTTATAAGACGACAGTGCTAGTTATAAGACAACAGTGCTAGTTATAACACGACAGTGCTAGTTATAAGACGACAGTGCTAGTTATAAGACGACAGTGCTAGTTATAAGACAACAGTGCTAGTTATAAGACGACAGTGCTAGTTATAAGACGACAGTGCTAGTTATAAGACAACAGTGCTAGTTATAAGACGACAGTGCTAGTTATAAGATAACAGTGCTAGTTATAAGACGACAGTGCTAGTTATAAGACGACAGTACTAGTTATAAGAAGACAGTGCTAGTTATAAGACGACAGTGCTAGGTATAAGACAACAGTGTTAGTTATAAGACGACAGTGCTAGTTATAAGACGACAGCGCTAGTTATAAGACAACAGTGCTAGTTATAAGACGACAGTGCTAGTTATAAGACAACAGTGCTAGTTATAAGACAACAACAGTTCTAGTTATAAGACGACAGTGCTAGTTATAAGATAAGTGCTAGTTATAAGACGACAGTGCTAGTTATAAGACGACAGTGCTAGTTATAAGACAACAGTGCTAGTTATAAGACGACAGTGCTAGTTATAAAACGACAGTGCTAGTTATAAGACGACAGTGCTAGTTATAAGACAACAGTGCTAGTTATAAGACAACAGTGCTAGTTATAAGACAACAGTGCTAGTTATAAGACGACAGTGCTAGTTATAAGACGACAGTGCTAGTTATAAGACAACAGTGCTAGTTATAAGACGACAGAGCTAGTTATAAGACAACAACAGTGCTAGTTATAAGACAACAACAGTGCTAGTTATAAGACAACAGTGCTAGTTATAAGACGACAGTGCTAGTTATAAGACGACAGTGCTAGTTATAAGACGACAGTGCTAGTTATAAGACGACAGTGCTAGTTATAAGATGACAGTGCTAGTTATAAGACGACAGTGCTAGTTATAAGACGACAGTGCTAGTTTTAAGACGACAGTGCTAGTTATAAGACAACATTGCTAGTTATAAGACGACAGTGCTAGTTATAAGACGACAGTGCTAGTTATAAGACGACAGTGCTAGTTTTAAGACGACAGTGCTAGTTATAAGACAACATTGCTAGTTATAAGACGACAGTGCTAGTTATAAGACAACAGTGCTAGTTATAATACAACAGTGCTAGTTATAAGACGACAGTGCTAGTTATAAGACGACAGTGCTAGTTTTAAGACGACAGTGCTAGTTATAAGACAACAGTGCTAGTTATAAGACGACAGTGCTAGTTATAAGACGACAGAGCTAGTTATAAGACAACAGTGCTAGTTATAATACAACAGTGCTAGTTATAATACAACAGTGCTAGTTATAAGACAACAGTGCTAGTTATAAGAGGACAGTGCTAGTTATAAGACAGTGCTAGTTATAAGACAACAACAGTGCTAGTTATAAGACAACAACAGTGCTAGTTATAAGACGACAGTGCTAGTTATAAGACAACAGTGCTAGTTATAAGACGACAGTGCTAGTTATAAGACAGTGCTAGTTATAAGACAACAACAGTGCTAGTTATAAGACAACAACAGTGCTAGTTATAAGACAACAACAGTGCTAGTTATAATACAACAGTGCTAGTTATAAGACAACAGTGCTAGTTATAAGACAACAGTGCAAGTTATAAGACAACAACAGTGCTAGTTATAAGACAACAGTGCTAGTTATAAGACGACAGTGCTAGTTATTAGACAACAGTGCTAGTTATAAGACAACAACAGTGCTAGTTATAAGACAACAGTGCTAGTTATAAGACAACAACAGTGCTAGTTATAAGACAACAACAGTGCTAGTTATAAGACAACAACAGTCCTAGTTATAAGGCAACAACAACAGTCCTAGTTATAAGGCAACAACAACAGTCCTAGTTATAAGGCAACAACAGTCCTAGTTGTAAGGCAACAACAGTGCTAGTTATAAGACAACAACAGTCCTAGTTATAAGGCAACAACAACAGTCCTAGTTATAAGGCAACAACAACAGTCCTAGTTATAAGGCAACAACGGTCCTAGTTATAAGGTAACAACAACAGTCGTAGTTGTAAGGCAACAACAACAGTCCTAGTTATAAGACAATAACAACAGTCCTAGTTATAAGACAATAACAACAGTCCTAGTTATGAGGCAACAACAGTCCTAGTTATAAGACAATAACAGTGCTAGTTAGAACACAACAACAGTCCTAGTTATAAGACAACAACAACAGTGCTAGCTATAAGACAACAAAAGTCCTAGTTAAAAACAACAGTGCTAATTATAAGACAACAGTGCTAATTATAAGACAACAACAATAGTCCTAGTTATAAGACAATAACAACAGTCCTAGTTATGAGGCAACAACAACAGTCCTAGTTATAAGACAATAACAGTGCTAGTTAGAACACAACAAAAGTCCTAGTTATAAGACAACAACAACAGTGCTAGCTATAAGACAACAAAAGTCCTAGTTAAAAAACAACAGTGCTAATTATAAGACAACAACAACAGTGCTAATTATAAGACAACAACAACAGTGCTAGTTACAAAACAACAACAGTGCTAGTTACAAAACAGCAACATTGCTAGTTATAAGACATCAGCATTAGTTATAAGACAACAACAGTCCTACTTATAAAACAACAAGTGCTAGTTAAAAGACAACAACAGTGCTATTCATAAAACAACAACAGTGCTATTTATAAAACAACAGTGCTAGTTATAAAACAACAGTGCTAGTTATAAGACAACAAGAATAGCATGGGTTATAAGGAAATAGCATGGGTTATAATGACAACAACAGCGTGGGTTATAATGACATCAACAGCGTTTGTTATAATGACAACAGCGTGGGTTATAATGACAACAACAGCGTGGGTAATAATGACAACAACAGCGTGGGTTATAATGACAACAACAGCGTGGGTTATAATGACAACAACAGCGTGGGTTATAATGCCCGGGTGTTGCGCATGTGTCTTAATTTCATCTTGTCGGTATTATATACCATTCTTGTACTACTACTACTACTACTACCATCACTACCTCTTCCTGCCTATATATAGCCGTCGTGCTCCTCTTCTGGTTAGTGTGACTTTGTAAATGGCCCAAGTCGGACCGAAACGTCGTCATAAGCTTCTCTCTTTTGTGTGCGGGATATTTGTGTATAATGACAACAGCGTGGGTGATAATGACAACAACAGCGTTTGCTATAATGACAACAAAAGCGTGGGTTATAATGACAACAGCGTTTGTTATAAAGACAACAACAGCGTGGGTTATGACAACAGCGTGGGTTATAATGACAACAACAGCGTTTGTTATAATGACAACAGCGTGGGTTATGACAACAGCGTGGGTTATAATGACAACAACAGCATGGGTTATAATGACAACAACAGCGTTTGTTATAATGACAACAACAGCGTGTGTTATAATGACAACAGCGTGGGTTATAATGAAAACAACAGCGTTGGTTATCAGAACAGCAGCGCGGGTTATAATGACAACAACAGCGAGGATTCTAATGACAACAACAGGGTTATAATGACAGCAGCGTGGCTTATATTGACAACAACAGCGTGGGTTAAAAAGACAACAACAGCTTGGGTTATAAGGACAACAACAGCGTGTGTTATAATGACAACAACAGCGTGGGTTACAAAAACAAAAACACGTGGGCTATAAAAACAACAGCGTGGGTTATAATGACAACAACAGCGTGGGTCATAACGACAACAACAGTGTGGGTTATAAGGACAACAACAGTGTGGGTTATAAGGACAACAACAGCATGGATAGTGACAATAACAGCAAGGGTTATAATGACAACAGCCTCTGTTTTAATGACAACAACAGCGTGCGTTATAATGACAACAGCATGGGTTATAAGAACAACACCATGGGTTATGTAAAGTAAAAGGACACAAGTGCAACTAATGTGACATTTATTGTGGAAACGTTTCGCTCTCCAGGAGCTTTATCAAGCCATTACAAACAATACATGGACACAGAGGGTATATAAAGGCTCAGAGTGAGGTGTAATACTAGTGAGGTACCATTTCGATGTTCACTAGTGGTGGTAGTAGTAGTAGTAGTAGTAGTAGTAGTAGTGGTAGTGACAAAAGTAATACAATATGGTAGAGCAATTAATTCGTACATGAGTAAAAGTATATAAAAGCTATTACTTGGGTAACATAAAAATAGGTTGGACAAATATAGACTGGAATGAGGCAGCTTGTTTCAGTGTTCACTCTCTGTGCTTTGTGTAGTATAACAGGAGAGACTATGTGTTGGCAGGGTTTACTGTTTTCAGGAGGATTCTTGCTAAGACTTCGGAGATGGTGAAGCTGCCGTTGTTTTGTTTAATTGTATTCGAAACAGCGATCAGTGCTGATTCGAGGCACTTGCGTCTGCGGAAATTAGTTTCTTTGATCACTAATTGGGCGTCTCTGAATTTCATGAGATGATTGGTGGAATTTCGGTGTTGTACACAGGCGTTGTTCAAGTTATCGTTCCTACATGCGTAAATGTGTTCATTGAGGCGGGTGTCGAGGTTTCTGGCTGTTTCACCTACGTAAATCTTGTCACAGCCTCCACAGGGTATAGTGTAAACTCCTGCATTGACTGGTTCATGGTGCTTGGATTTTGTCCTGGTTATATCCTTTATTGAAGTGCTAGAAGCGATGGCGACTCTGGTGTTAGCTTGTGAAAGTACTTTTGAGACGTTCAGTGCAACCTGACTGTTGGGAAGAATTATAACTTTGCTGGGAGTGGTGTTGATGCGTGGAGAATTTATGATCTGAAGAGCTCTTTTCTTGCAGTCTTTGATGAAAAAAGAAGGAAAATGTAACTCAGTGAATGTTTGGTGAATGTATGTACACTCCTCGTCAAGAAACTCAGGACTACAAATTCGGTATGCTCTTAGGAAAAACCCGATGATGATGCCTCTTTTGGTCTTGGTATCTTGACTGGAATAGAAGTGTGTGAGATCATTTTTATTGGTGGGTTTCCGATAAACTTGAAATCTTAGGTTGTTGTCTACTTTGTGAATGAGGACGTCGAGGAAAGGTAGCTTGTCATTGGACTCTTCTTCTAGTGTAAACTGGATCGCCGGTTCAACTGCGTTGAGCCTTGCCTGAAGATCCCGTACATCAAAACGTTTTGGAGTTATTACGAGGACATCGTCCACGTAAGGTAACCAAGTGACGCTTGAAGGGATGATGTTGGTGAAGTGTTCGGACTCTAGGTGTTCCATGTATAAGTTGGCTAGGACGGCACTTATGGGGGACCCCATTCCCATGCCGTAGGTTTGTTTGTAGAGCTTGTTATTGAAAGAAAAACAGTTGAAATTAACACAGAGTTCAACTCCAAGCACCCCTTCTCTCCAGCTACCCAAGCTTACTTAACTGAATGTGCCGAAGAACTTTCTAACATCGCTAAGGAAACCTTTGAAACTGCAAGGAATATGAGGGCCAATCTTCAGATTGACCAACACACTGCTGAGCATATTTTCAGCACAGTCACCACAGCTAACCTCCAACAGAAGATCAAACTCAATCGCAAACTTCAGTACCTCTGCACTAACAGTCGATGGAAGGAAATGGGACGTGAATCCCTGATAAACAACTTATCGTCACGCACCTTAACCGACTACGAAAAACAAGCACTGAGTCTGGGACTCAAATTTACCACCAACATACGCAAACCTAACTATCAACTCAATCTAGTTACCAGGAACCATAGACACAGTGACAGCAACTTTCAGAAGGGTTATATACAGGGCCTTCTCACTGCAGCTTTATGTGAACCTTCTTCTTCTAATCTTCCTAGACGATACATCACTGCCCTTAAGAACCTCGCCAACGACCCCAACATTATCGTCACCACCGCCGACAAAGGAGGTGGAGTCGTAATCCTCAACACCAGTGACTACAACACTAAAATGATGGACCTTTTGAATGATCAATCTACATACGAACCCATCAGCACTCAACAGTGGGAGACGCTCACCAAAGATTTTCTATACAAAACCAGACAAATACTCAAACGCACTAGAGAAGGGAAGAAACTTCTGTACTTGTTACCAAGCAACCCGAAACCAGCACACATGTATGGTTTACCCAAGACCCATAAACACAATATTCCTCTCAGACCAATCACGTCAGGAATAGGCAGTGCTCCACACAAACTAGCCGGAGTTCTTGCCAAACATCTTTCCTGCCTTCTGGGTATCATCAGCCCCGCTCATCTTAAACACTCAGGTGACCTTCTCAACCGCATCCGTAACCTCTCCATTCGTAACAAGAAACTAAACAGTTTGGATGTGACTTCCCTCTTCACAAAAGTACCTACCAAAAAAGCCATCGAGGTTCTACGACGTAAAGTCAATCAGGACCTTAATCTTCCTCTACCTCCCGGAGATTTTGTTGACTTAATTGAACTCTGTGTTAATTTCAACTGTTTTTCTTTCAATAACAAGCTCTACAAACAAACCTACGGCATGGGAATGGGGTCCCCCATAAGTGCCGTCCTAGCCAACTTATACATGGAACACCTAGAGTCCGAACACTTCGCCAACATCATCCCTTCAAGCGTCACTTGGTTACCTTACGTGGACGATGTCCTCGTAATAACTCCAAAACGTTTTGATGTACGGGATCTTCAGGCAAGGCTCAACGCAGTTGAACCGGCGATCCAGTTTACACTAGAAGAAGAATCCAATGACAAGCTACCTTTCCTCGACGTCCTCATTCACAAAGTAGACAACAACCTAAGATTTCAAGTTTATCGGAAACCCACCAATAAAAATGATCTCACACACTTCTATTCCAGTCAAGATACCAAGACCAAAAGAGGCATCATCATCGGGTTTTTCCTAAGAGCATACCGAATTTGTAGTCCTGAGTTTCTTGACGAGGAGTGTGCATACATTCACCAAACATTCACTGAGTTACATTTTCCTTCTTTTTTCATCAAAGACTGCAAGAAAAGAGCTCTTCAGATCATAAATTCTCCACGCATCAACACCACTCCCAGCAAAGTTATAATTCTTCCCAACAGTCAGGTTGCACTGAACGTCTCAAAAGTACTTTCACAAGCTAACACCAGAGTCGCCATCGCTTCTAGCACTTCAATAAAGGATATAACCAGGACAAAATCCAAGCACCACGAACCAGTCAATGCAGGAGTTTACACTATACTCTGTGGAGGCTGTGACAAGATTTACGTAGGTGAAACAGCCAGAAACCTCGACACCCGCCTCAATGAACACATTTACGCATGT
>NC_091306.1:21731756-21744256 GCF_038502225.1 Cherax quadricarinatus | reverse complement strand
TAAATAAGGAATCGTTCAAGACACTGTACACTGTGTATGTTAGGCCCATACTGGAGTATGCAGCACCAGTCTAGAACCCACACCTGGTCAAGCACGTCAAGAAGTTAGAGAAAGTACAAAGCTTTGCAACAAGGCTAGTCCCAGAGCTCAGGGGAATGTCGTACGAGGAAAGGTTGAGGGAAATCGGACTGACGACACTGGAGGACAGAAGGGTCAGGGGAGACATGATAACGACATACAAGATACTGCGGGGAATAGATAAGGTGGACAGAGATAGGATGTTCCAGAGAGGGGACACAGGAACAAGGGGTCACAACTGGAAGCTGAAGACTCAGACTAGTCACAGGGACGTTAAGAAGTATTTCTTCAGTCATAGAGTCGTCAGGAAGTGGAATAGCCTAGCAAGTGAAGTAGTGGAGGCAGGAACCATACATAGTTTTAAGAAGAGGTATGATAAAGCTCAGGAAGCAGAGAGAGAGAGAGGACCTAGTAGCAATCAGTGAAGAGGCGGGGCCAGGAGCTGAGTCTCGACCCCTGCAACCACAATTAGGTGATTACAATTAGGTGAGTACACACACACACACACACATACACACACACACATACACACACACACACACACACACACACACACACACACACACACATAGAAGCTAGAGGAACTGACACGTATAACAGGAAGGGCACTGCAGTGGATCAGAGAATACCTATCAGGGAGGCAACAGCGAGTCATGGTCCGTGATGAGTATCACTGAAGTGATACTCCACAACATTCACCCAACACCCATCGCCTACTATTCACCCGAAGCCACAGCCAATGGACAAGGGTCAGAACAATAAAAGAAGATCCAGTAACCAGCTAAGGACTCCTAACATCAAAGGTGAGAGCAGTAATAACACGAGGAAAACTTGTAGTACTGCCAGCCAGGACACAACCCTCATCACCCACCAACATCACCACAACACACGACAGACGACAACAAACATGGCCGCCGCTACAGTCCAAGATAACTCCTTCCCAGTATTTGATGTCAAGAAGATCACCGACCCAGAAATAGCTAAACTCCTTATGATTCAGAACCAAACGATCACCAAACTAACTCAGGAAATGCAGGAACTAAAGGCTAGCAATGCAGATTGCCTCAACAAGATCACTGCTCTAGAACATAAACTAGACACTCTAGAACAACAAAGCAACACCCACACCCGGTCCCTAGACACCATCAACACTTTAAAAGACCAAGTCACCCTACTTACTACCAACATTACAGAGGAAAGATCAAGAGTGGACCAACAACTTGCCAATGTCATAACCAACTTCCAAGACCATAATGACCAACAGCAGCTATCTGATGCTGTTGTAGTTAACAGCAAACATCTCCCACCCACAGTCACCCAAGAGACCTGCATGGAGACCACCCTACAGCTTATCAAGGACCACCTTCGCCTTAACATACGTAGTGATGATTTAAAGGATTGCAAACTGATGGGCTATCATGCAGGTAAAAAAAACAGTGCTGTTAAAATTCCAAACTAGCTTACAAAGAAACAACCTACTAAAAACATCTATTACTATGAAAACTGATGTTTACGTCAATGAGTGCCTTACCAAAACGAGACAAAACCTTCTTTATCAGCTAAGAAAACTGCGCTATGCCCAAAAAATCCACCAGTGCTTTGTGAGGGATGGAAAAATAGCAGTTAGGAAACAGCCCACTGGAAAGAGATACTTCATCTCCACAGAACATGACCTTAAAACATTCCTAAGTGAGGCTGGACTAACAGAATCAGAGTAAAGTGCAGATAATACCCATAGTCCACCGTTAGTGTTATATTGTCATAAATTTGTGCCCCCCTAAAATTCTAATACTCCAACTACTTTTAACCCTTTATCGCGCAAGGGGTCCGAAAATTTGAAATTCGAACTGAACTCCCTATGGTGGATAGAGTAACTCAATACAAGGTCACTGATCCCATATAAATTGATTTCTGATGGTTAGTTTTCGAGCAATTGCTAATCTCCGAAGACCGAAAATATTCGGCTGCGCCCGACAAAGGGATTAAAAAATTTTATGTTGCAAACTTGCAATTGTTAATAAAACACACCAAAACTAATAACAAACAGACAAATGAATAAGCACCACCTTCTCTTAGCTGGAGACTTCAACATCAACCTTGGCTTACTAGATGATCAGCCTGTAACTGATTTCATCAACAATATGAACAACACACTTCTCATACCAACAATAACTAAACCAACCAGGCTCACTGAGACAAGTGCAACCATAATAGACCACATATGGACCAATATACTAGCCCCCCTTAAATCAGGGATAATCACAGATAGCACTACAGACCACTACCCTACCTTCCTCCTGACAAACATTAGTAAACCACCACTTGAATACAACAAAGTCTCATTTAGACTCCATGACGAGGCCTCAGTAAGGAAGTTCACAGCTGACCTAGAGACTGTTGATTGGCCTACAGAATTCTCCAAGGCCAATGGTATTGATGATTGGACAGACATGTTTCTTAACAAATTGCTTAGACTATACAACAAACATTGTCCTATAAAAACAAAACAGATCACAAACAAACGGCTTGGTTGCCCATGGCTAACCAGCACCATTCTGAAATCCATAGACAAGAAACACCAATATGAAAAGCAATATAGACAGGGCTTAATACACAAAGATACTCTTAAACACTATTCATCAGCTCTAACCAAAGTAATAAAAAAAAGCCAAACAACTATACTACTCCAGTAGATTCACAGACACTAGAGGAGATATAAAAAAGACCTGGAAAACACTCTCTCAGATTCTAGGGACCCACAAACTGAGAAAAACCAAGAATATTGTCCTAACTAAACCTAATGAAACACCACTACATCCCACTGACACAGCTAACAAGATAAACGACTTCTTCTCAAACATAGGATCTAATCTCGCCAGTAAAATCCCACATACCAATGCCCATGCCGGGGACTACCTAGATGGAAATTTCCCTAATTCCTTCTATCTTGCACCAACTGAGCCCACGGAAGTCATTGGGATCATAAAGTCACTTAAAAATAACTCGGGGAATCTGTCTCATGTCCCACCATTACTGTACAAGCGAGCGGCCCATGTCCTTTTGCATGCTATTTCATTACTTTTTAACAAGTCAATAGAGACTAGCACCTTCCCGAAACTACTCAAGATGGCAAGGGTTACACCAATACATAAAGGTGGTGACCCTACAGACTTAAACAACTATAGGCCAATATCTAACTTACCATTGCTATCCAAAATCTTTGAGAAACTCGTGTACAAGAGACTGTATTCATTTATAACGGCTCAAAACATACTCAACCCCTGCCAGTTTGGATTCAGGAAAAATAAAAGCACTAATGATGCAATCATAAAAATGCTAGATCTGCTTTACACAGCATTGGAAAATAAGGAATACCCACTAGGAATTTTTATTGACCTAAGAAAAGCTTTTGACACAGTAAACCACCAAATCCTACTCCACAAACTTGACCACTACGGTATAAGAGGCCATGCGCTTGCTTATTTCAAATCTTACATTACTAATAGGTATCAGTACGTCACCATTAAAGACACAGCATCAGCAACACGGCCACTTGATACTGGAGTTCCGCAGGGAAGTGTCCTTGGTCCCCTGCTCTTCCTCATATACATCAATGACCTTCCAAACGTATCCCAACACCTGAAACCCATTCTCTTTGCTGATGACACGACTTATGTCATCTCTCACCCTAATCTTGCCACCCTCAACACCATTGTGAATGAGGAGCTGATTAAAATATCGACTTGGATGACAGCCAATAAACTTACACTTAACACTGACAAAACTTACTATATTATGTTTGGTAGCAGAGCAGGAGATGCACAAATTAACATTAAGATTGACAACACTCTAATTAACAGAAATAATGGGGGAAAATTCCTAGGCTTATACCTTGACAACAACCTGAATTTCAGCACCCATATCCAGCATATAGCCAAAAAAGTATCCAAAACGGTTGGGATCCTCTCCAAGATACGATACTACGTGCCGCAAAATGCCCTTCTCACACTATACCACTCACTTATTTATCCATACCTCACCTATGCTATTTGTGCTTGGTGATCAACTGCAGCAACACACCTAAAGCCAATAATAACCCAACAAAAAGCTGCAGTAAGAATAATCACTAAATCCCATCCCTGGCAGCACACCCCCCCCACTCTTCAAAGATCTAAACTTACTCCCAGTTCAGTACATCCACACTTACTACTGTGCAATCTATATCTACAGGGCCTTAAACTCTAATATCAACCTTGACCTAAAACGCTTTCTTGATAGTTGTGACAGAACCCACAGGCATAACACCAGACACAAACATCTCTACGACATTCCCCATGTCCGACTAAACCTTTACAAAAATTCAATGTATGTCAAAGGCCCTAAAATCTGGAATACCCTACCTGAGAACTCTAGAACTGCAGACACATTCATCACCTTCAAAACTACCATTAGAAAACATCTTATCTCCCTGATACACCCTGTCAACTAACTACACGAATACCACCTGGTGGTTCACACTTACACTCGCTCACTCATTTGACCATAAACAGAAATATTAATCTCAGTCTTAAAATAATGAATCCTGTGATACTCCAATACTGAAACTATTTACTGTGCCAAAACAAAAGCATTCACATTGCTAAACTCATAAACTAGTATTTAGTCACTTAGCCATAATACCAACTTACCTCATAATTTGTAATATTTTACAATTAAGAATAAAACTAAGTATGCCCGAAATGCCTAGCCATGCTAAGCGTTCTAGTGGTACACTCTGTAATCTCAATTTTACTACATGTAAACCAAACAATAACCAAATTTCTGTAAACTCAGCATTGTAATCCTTATAGAGAATAAACTTTGAATTTGAATTTGAATTTGAATCACAGTGGGCGCCGGTGACACGCGGGGTCCCACAGGGGTCAGTCCTGGGACCAGTGCTGTTCTTGGTATATGTGAATGGCATGACCGAAGGGATAGACTCAAAAGTGTCCCTGTTTGCAGATGTGAAGTTAAGGAGAATTAAATCAGACGCGGACCCGACAGGTCTACTAAGAGACCTGGACAGGCTGGACGCGTGGTCCAGCAACTGGCTCCTTGAATTTACCCCCGCAAAATGCAAAGTCATGAAAATCGGAGAAGGGCAAAAAAGACCGCAGACAAAGTATAGACTAGACCAAAGGCTGCAAACCTCACTCAATGAAAAAGACCTAGGAGTCAGTATAATACCTGGAGGCTACCTGGAGGGCATTCCGGGGATCAACGCCCCCGCGGCCCGGTCCACGACCAGGCCTCCCGGTGGATCAGGGGATGATCAACGAGGCTGTTACTGCTGGCCGCACGCAATCCAACGTACGAACCACAGCCCGGCTGATCCGGCACCGTCTTTAGGTATCTGTCCAGCTCCCTCTTGAAGACAACCAGGAGTCTTCCCGTAATGCCCCTTATTGCTGGTGGGAGGCTGTTGAACAGTATTGGGCCCCAGACACTTATTGCGTTTTTCCTTAGTGTACCAGTGACGCCCCGACTTTTCACTGGGGTATGTTGCATGGTTGCCAAGTCTTTTGCTTTCGTATGGAGTGATTGTTGTGTGCATATTAGGGACCAGTCCCTCCAGAATCTTCCAGGTGTAGATTATGATACATCTCTCTTGCCTTCGCTCTAGTGAATACAAGTCAATGCTTCCAGGCGCTCCCAGTAGTTAAGGTGTTTGATGGAACTTATACGTGCAGTAAAGGTTCTCTGTACATTCTCTAGTTCTGCAATTTCACCTTCCTTGAATACGGATGTTAATGTACAGCAGTATTCCAGCCTAGAGAGAATAAGTGATTTAAAAAGGATCATCATTGGCTTAGCATCTCTTGTCTTGAATGTTCTCATTATCCATCCTATCAGTTTCCTCGCAGATGTGATAGCGGCATTGTTGTGGCCCTTGAAGGTGAGGTCTTCGGACATTACCACACCCAGGTCCTTCACATTACTTTTCCGCTCTATTGTGTGATTGGAATTTGTAGTATACTCAGTCCTAGTTATTATTTCCTCCAGTTTTCCATAACGGAGTAGTTGGAATTTGTCTTCCATGAACATCATATTGTTCTCTGTTGCCCATTGGAAAACTTGGTTTATATCTTCTTGGAGATTTGCCGTGTCCTCAATGTATGACACTCTCATGCAGATCCTAATATCGTCTGCAAAAGATGATACAGTGCTGTGGTTTACATCTCTGTCTATGTCTGACATGAGAATGAGGAACAGGATAGGTGCGAGTACTGTGCCTTGTGGGACAGAGCTCTTCACTATGGCAGCATCTGATTTAACTCTGTTTACCACTACTCTTTGTGTGCGATTGGTTAGAAAGTTGAAGATCCATCTGCCTACTTTGCCGGTTATTCCTTTAGCACGCATTTTGTGTGCTATTACACCATGATCGCACTTGTCAAAGGCTTTTGCAAAGTCTGAGTATACTACATCTGCATTCTGCTTGTTTTCCAGTGCATCTAGGGCCATATCATAGTGGTCTAGCAGTTGCGAAAAGCAAGAGCGACCTACTCTGAAACCATGTTGCCCTGGGTTGTGCAATTTTTGGGAGTCTAGGTGGTTTGCTATCCTGCTTCTTAGAACTCTTTCAAAAATTTTTATGATGTGGGACGTTAAAGCTATTGGTCTATAGTTCTTAGCTACTGCTTTGCTGCCACCTTTATGGAGTGGGGCTATATCTGTTGTTTTTAGTGACTGTGGAATCTCGCCTGTGTCTAAGCTGCTTCTCCATAGCATACTTAGGGCCCGTGAGAGGGGTTTCTTGCAGTTTTTAATGAACACCGAGTTCCACGAGTCTGGGCCTGGGGCTGAGTGCATGGGCATATCGTCGATGCCTTTCTCAAAGTCTAGTGGAGTTAGGGTTATGTCATAAACCTGGCCTACACTGTCAGGGTTTTGAGGCTCATTCATGGAAAAATTGTTTGGATTGTCTATCTTTAAACTGGTTAGTGGCTCGCTGAACACTGAGCCATATTGCGATTTCCATATCTTGCTCATTTCTTTGTTGTCGTCTGTGTAGGATCCGTCTTGTCTGAGCAGGGGCCCTATACTAGAAGTGGTTTTTGACTTGTTTTTGGCACATGAAAAGAAATATTTCGAATTTCTTTCAATTTCATTAATCGCTTTTAGCTCCTCTTGTCTCTCATGGATTCTGTACGAGTCCTTTAACTTTAGCTCAATATTTTCCACTTCCCTGATTAGCACTTCCTTCCGTGTATCAGATAATCTGGCATTCTTGAGGAGCTCAATGATTCTTCCTGTAGAGGGAGCGTCTCTCTCTCTCCAGTTTACTTTTTTTCTTTTGTCTTATAGGAATAGACCTTGAACATACTTCAGCTACCAGGAGGGTTATCTTTTCGAGGCTTTGGTTAGGGTCCATGTAATTTAAAATATCCTCCCAGCATGTTTCATTTAGGGCATAGTTTATCTGATTCCAGATGATGTTCTTGTTGTTGAAGTTGAATTTGGTAAAGGTACCCTCGTAGCTGTATGCATCTTGCCGATCAGGACTCCTGTACATGCAAGTCTGGACTTCGATTAGATTGTGATTAGGAATTTGTTGTTTTTTATATTGTTTTATTTCTTACCAGGTCCTCATTATTTGTGAAAATAAGGTCCAGTGTATTCTCCAGTCTTGTTGGCTCCACTATCTGCTGACTTAGGGTGTGTTTGTTGCAGAAATTCAGCAGCTCCTGCGTGTGTGACTTTTCATCTGCGCTGCCTCCAGGGATTATTTCTGCTGCAACATTATTTACTACATTCTTCCATTTTATATATCTTAGATTGAAGTCACCAAGCAGCAAGATGTTTGGGGATGGGGCTGCAAAGTTATCCAGACAGGAGTCATGTTTTGACAGTTCTTTGAACTGTTGGGAAGTTGCATCCGGTGGCTTATATACAAGTACAATGACTAAGTTTTGGTTCTCGATTTTTATTGTCAGAACTTCAACTACATCATTTGTGGTGTTCAGTATCTCTGTGCAAATGACTCTTTGACATACAGGCCAACCCTTCCCTTGTTACCTGTTCTTTCTGTTGCATCTGAAAAGGTTGTATCCAGGTATCCATATTTCACTGTCAAAGTAATCTTTTGCGTGGGTCTCTGTGAAGGCTGCAAACAGTACATTTGACTCCCCTATAAGTCCACCAATGAAAGGTATTTTGTTGGTGGTGGATGGCTTAAGGCCCTGTATATTAGCAAATATAAATGAGGTTTGTGTTGCATGTTTGTCGTGGAACTCCAAGGTGGTGGACTATTTTGGTTATTTTTTTTATTTTCTTTCATTTCCTACCACTAAAAAATCACTTGGGGTGTTGTCATAGCTACCACAGCTACTGTGATTTGTTGTACAGTGTGTGTGCCTCCTGGTCCCTTTTAGATGGTATGCAGTGCAACTGGTATTGTAACATTGTTTTTCAAGGACTGAAAACTGACACATCTCAGGGTGGAAGTATTTGCAAGAGGTAGAACGACACACTCCTTTAGACAGGAGGTCACAGAATTTTTTGGGGATGCTCAAAGTAGCATGCTCCATTCGTTTTCCGTGATATTCTGTGTTTACAGATGCCCCAAACATAGAATTTGCACCATTTTGTTTTTGGCTAGGTATAATTTGTGCTGGATGTATTCCTAATCTGTGCTGGCCCTAGAGCTGCACTACAGTCCTCCACAGCCAAACCAGAGACACAACCATCTGTTGTCATGGCACCAACGTTTCTCCTGAAAGAGGACTCCTCTACTACATCTGTACTAGGGGCTATGGCATTGGTGGCTGTGGAGGAGTCTTTAACTGAATCCGGATTTTCACAATGGCTGGGGGCTGGGTCTGGGTCAGCCCTACGGCTGGGGACTGAGCTAGCTGTTGTTTTTGTTTCCTGTGGATTTTCCAGTGGGTATATGCTTATTTTTGGTTCAGTTGTTGTAGATTGGGCATTTGTGTACCTTTGATATACCTTTGAAGAATTTCGAGAGTATATCTACTCTCTGAGCCCGGCCATGGGCCAGGCTTGTCTGGTGCTCGCCTGGTCAACCAGGCTGTTGCTGCTGTTAGACTTTACTCCTCTCCTATCTTTCCATGCTCTATATATTCCAGGTAGACTATTCAATAGTTCCTCCTTTTTTTTCGTGTTTGTTTATTTACCCTTTGGCAGCAGCGAAAATTTTCGTGCTTAAACACGTGCATCTTTCCGCGTGTCATCCTACTCACACTGCACATCTGGATTTCTGTTCTTTAATTCTAACCAACCACAAGCCTTCCCTGAGTCGCTTCAGCTAACTGGTGATGGCGTTTGCCGGCTTCCCAATGGTTGAAAGAACAAAATATAAACACGTGTGGCTGGGCGTTGCCCAGAGTGGGTTTTTTCCATTCAGTGCCACTAATATACTCTTGGATTTTACCCTCTACAATGTCGGCAAGTACTGATTGTGTTTAGTGCATACATGAATAGTTTAGGCATATTTTGATATATACATAAAGTCCTTGTGAAGCATAATGTGAGTGTAACATGCAGTTGAAAAAATGCAACAAAGGAAGTGCGAAAATTTTCGTTGCTGTCCTTTTAGTGACAGTACACTTTCAGTAAAATAAATATTTATTAAAAATTTTGTATTGCATATATGAATTCTGTAGTGGTCTGGATCTATGCAGAAGGTTTTTATTGTCCTTTCAGATCAATGAGAAATTGTTTTATGGGGAGCTCTCCAGCACCAGGTCAAAATATGTCTGCATTTTGGAGGACAGTGAGTCAGAACCAGAGGTAGATGAATCAGAATTGCTGGATAGTGGTGATGAATACTTGCCACCGGATGCAGAGGTGTCAAGTGATGATGAGGAGCAAGAAAGGCCAGCCAAAAAGCAGAAATTAGTGAAGAAAAAGAAAGGTATTACGATCGAGGAGTTCCCTGATGAGGAACATATTTATGATGATATTGCTCTTCAAGGTCAATCTCAGTGGTCCCAGGTTGACCTCCAAAATGATCCTTTGCTGGCATATGAACATGAACTATCAATTAGCAATATAGAATAATTGCTCTTCCTCATGAATCTCAGGAATATGGGACTTGAAAGTTTTATCCCTTTGCAATGAGTCCATGTTGCTATTTGTTTCACTTTTATATTTTTCTAATAATTACAAAATGTTTTGATACAAGTTCCATTTATGTTTTTGATATTGTCTGTTTGTATAATAAATTTAAAAAATAGTTATTGGGTGATTTATTAACAATTGCAAGTTTGCAACATTCAAATTTATACTCCCCATGTCGGGCAAGAGCGAAAATTTTCGCCTTTCGGAGATTAGCAATTGCTCAAAAACTAACCGTGAGAATCCATTTATATGGCCTCATTCAACTTACATTGAGATACTCTATCCACTCTAGGGAGTTCTGTTTGAATTTCTAATGCATCAGAAATTGCCCTCTTAAGGGTTAAGCTCCTGAGTGCTTTCCTGATATCTGTCCATAGTTCCACATCCCTGTTGCAGATCCAGAAACACCTATCTAGATAGATGTCATTTTTGGTTGCAATGTTTATTCTTGCACAGGTAACATGATGTTTTGAAAAGCAAGGGTTGCATGTGATTTTTTCCCAAGAGCCTTTTCACATGTCCCACAGGTATACTGTACTGCCATCCTGCTTGTATCCTATTTGCAACTGGGTACCACAAGAACCTGATCTTCACTTTACCTTTCAGCTCTGCACTCAGGTGTGGTGTTATGTGGTCAATGCATGGGTATGTGGGATATAATTAGTATGGGGATGTATTACACATTAAAAACTCTTATGATGTATAACATCATATATCATACATCCTACAGCATCTTATTTCTGTCATGATCACTGATGTTTATCTTGTACTGGGCAGTTATATGTAGTGGTGGTGGCTGGGTTTCTGTGATGAAAGGTAGTCGGTGGTTAGGGGTATGGGTGCCAGGAGGGGATGGGGGACCATCCCCGTTGGGATGTCGGGGGGATGAGGGTGGCGAGAGGATCTGGTGGTGGTTTATCCTTTTCCACTATCTAATTACTGCTTGTTCACTGTTTCCCTGCACATCGATCAACTATCTCTTATTTTCTAACTTCTACTATGGCTCAAAACTCATCCAGTTTGTATCCCCACATCTCCACTTTGCTTGGTTTGGTGATGAGGTGGGTCTGTGGTATAGGTACCAGCACGGGTGATAAGGTGGGTCCGTGGTATGGGTGCCAGCACGGGAGATGAGGTGGGTCCGTGGTATGGGTACCGACTTCACTTCATCGCCAGAAGCACACATTAAGCAGATAACTGCTGCAGCATATGGGTGCTTGGCAAACCTGAGAACAGCGTTCCGGTACCTCTGTAAGGAATCGTTCAAGACACTATACACCGTGTACGTCAGGCCCATATTGCAGTATGCAGCACCGTTTTGGCACCCACACCTGGTCAAACACGTCAAGAAATTAGAGAAAGTTCAAAGGTTTGCAACAAGGCTAGTTCCAGAGCTAAGGGGAATGTCCTATGAAGGTTAAGGGAAATCGGTCTAACACTGGAGGACAGGAGGATCAAGGGAGACATGATAACGACATACATAATAGTGCGTGGAATAGACAAGGTGGACAGAGACAGGATGTTGAAGAGATGGGACACAGAAACGAGGGGTCACAATTGGAAGCTAAAGACTCAGATGAGTCAAAAAGATGTTAGGAAGTATTTCTTCGGTCATAGAATTGTTAGGAAGTGGAATAGTCCGGCAAGCGATGTAGTGGAGGCAGGAACTATACATAGTTTTAAGACGAGATATGATAAAGCTCATGGAGCTTTACACACACACACACACACACACACACACACACACACACACTCACACATACACACACACATACACACATACACACACACACACACACACACACACACACACACACACACACACACATACACACACTGACCAGAGATGACACAGCATATGAAGCTGAGAGGCCGAACAGGAAGGAAGGAGATATGAATTATGCTAAGGTCATATCAACCTGCCAAGAAGGGCCAAGGAGTGAAAGGGGAGAGCAGCTGGGTGCAGGTGGAGAGGGAGATAGGTCAAAAGCAGAGGCACAACCATGCTACCAAAAGCCACTGGAAAAAACAAGGGAGAAAATGACCACGTACAGACAGGAACCAGAGTCACAGACGAAGAGGCAATGGGAGGAGGAAAGGGCAAAATCAGCGTTTATCCATGGGCTTCAGGTGAGAGAGGAAAGGACACACACTGAAAGACGGCAGGCAGAAAGAAAGGAGACTGAGAACATCATCAAGGAAATAGGTGAAGAAGACATGGACGAGATTGTAAATTTTCAGAGAATAGAGCGGTACTTGAAGGGGAGAAAACGACCGATGAAGCTGATTCTCAGGAC
>NC_091306.1:21710716-21731656 GCF_038502225.1 Cherax quadricarinatus | reverse complement strand
ACAAGAGAGAGAGGAGAGGATGAACCAGCAAGACTGGACTTAGTATTCACCTTGAGTAGTGCAGATATTGAGGACATCACATATGAAAGACCCCTTGGGGCCAGCGATCATGTGGTTTTGAGCTTCGAATACACAGTAGAGCTACAAGTGGAGGGGGAAGCAGGAAGGCCAGGACAAATGAAACCAAACTACAGGAAAGGGGACTACACAGGAATGAGGAACTTCCTGAATGAGGTTCAGTGGGACAGAGAACTGGCAGGGAAGCCAGTAATGAGATGGTGGAATATGTAGCAACAATGTGCAAGGAGGCTGAGGAGAGGTTTGTACCCAAGGGTAACAGGAATAATGGAAAAGCCAGGATGAGCTCATGGTTCACCCAAAGATGCAAGGAGGCAAAAACCAAGTGTGCTAGGGAATGGAAGAAATATAGAAGGCAAAGGACCCAGGAGAATAAGGAGAGCAGTCGTAGAGCCAGAAACGAATATGCACAGATAAGAAGGGAGGCCCAATGTCAATATGAAAACGACATAGCAGCAAAAGCCAAATCTGACCTGAAGCTGTTATACAGCCACATCAGGTAAAAAACAACCATCAAGGACCAGGTCATCAGGCTAAGGAAGGAAGGAGGAGAGACAACAAGAAATGACCGTGAAGTATGTGAGGAACTCAACAAGAGATTCAAAGAAGTGTTCACAGAGGAGACAGAAGGGGCTCCAGAAAGACGGAGAGGTGGGGTACACCACCATGTGCTGGACACAGTACACACAACCGAGGAAGAAGTGAAGAGGCTTCTGAGTGAGCTAGATACCTCAAAGGCAATGGGGCCAGATAACATCTCTCCATGGGTCCTGAGAGAGGGAGCAGAGGCACTATGTGTACCCCTAACAACAATATTCAATACATCTATCGAAACAGGGAGATTGCCTGAGGCATCGAAGACAGCAAATGTGGTCCCAATCTTTAAAAAAGGAGACAGACATCAAGCACTAAACTACAGACCAGTGTCACTGACATGTATAGCATGCAAAATCATGGAAAAGATTGTCAGGAGAAGAAGGGTGGAACATCTAGAAAGGAATGACCTCATCACCAGCAGCCAACATGGTTTCAGAGACAGGAAATCCTGTGTCACAAACCTACTGGAGTTCTATGACATGGTGACAGCAGTAAGACAAGAGAGTGAGAGGGGTGGGTGGATTGCATTTTCTTGGACTGCAAGAAGGCGTTTGACACAGTACCACACAAGAGATTAGTGCAAAAACTGGAGGACCAAGCAGGGATAACGGGGAAGGCACTGCAATGGATCAGGGAATACTTGTCAGGAAGACAGCAGCGAATAATGGTACGTGGCGAGGTGTCAGAGTGGGCACCTGTGACCAGCGGGGTCCCACAGGGGTCAGTCCTAGGACCAGTGCTGTTTCTGGTATTTGTGAACGACATGACGGAAGGAATAAACTCAGAGGTGTCCCTGTTTGCAGATGACGTGAAGTTGATGAGAAGAGTTCATTCGATCGAAGACCAGGCAGAAATACAAAGGGATCTGGACAGGCTGCAGACCTGGTCCAGCAATTGGCTCCTGGAGTTCAATCCCACCAAGTGCAAAGTCATGAGGATTGGGGAAGGGCAAAGACTGCAGACGGAGTACAGTCTAGGGGGCCAGAGACTACAAACATCACTCAAGGAAAAAGATCTTGAGGTGAGTATAACACCAGGCACATCTCCTGAAGCGCACATCAACCAAATAACTGCCGCAGCATATGGGCGCCTGGCAAACCTCAGAACAGCATTCCGACATCTTAATAAGGAATCGTTCAGGACCCTGTACACCGTGTACGTTAGGCCCATATTGGAGTATGCGGCACCAGTTTGGAACCCACACCTAGCCAAGCACGTAAAGAAACTAGAGAAAGTGCAAAGGTTTGCAACAAGACTAGTCCCAGAGTTAAGAGGTATGTCCTATGAGGAGAGGTTAAGGGAAATCAATCTGACGACACTGGAGGACAGGAGAGATAGGGGGGACATGATAACGACTTACAAAATACTGAGAGGAATTGACAAGGTGGACAAAGACAGGATGTTCCAGAGACTGGACACAGTTGGAAGCTGAAGACACAGATGAATCAAAGGGATGTTAGGAAGTATTTCTTCAGCCACAGAGTAGTCAGGAAGTGGAATAGTTTGGGAAGCTATGTAGTGGAGGCAGGATCCATACATAGCTTTAAGCAGAGGTACGATAAAGCTCATGGTTCAGGGAGAGTGACCTAGTAGCGACCAGTGAAGAGGCGGGGCCAGGAGCTTGGACTCGACCCCTGCAACCTCAACTAGGTGAGTACAACTAGGTGAGTACACACAGTGAAGAGGCGGGGCCAGGAGCTTGGACTCGACCCCTGCAACCTCAACTAGGTGAGTACAACTAGGTGAGTACACAGTGAGTATAACACCGATCATATCTCCGGAAGCACACATCAACCAGGTAACTGCTGCAGCATATGGGTGCCTGGCAAGGAATCGTTCAAGACACTGTACACCGTGTATGTCAGGCTCATACTGGAGTATGCAGCATCTGTTTGGAACCCGCACTTGATCAAGCACGTCAAGAAATTAGAGAAAGTGCAAAGGTTTGCACTCGAAACTATCTAGTCACCCACATGGTGCTAAGCCAGACCCATCCCCCAGTCATAGCACTAATACCCACAGTGCTGGTGCTGGCCCAGGCTCCCCCAGTCATAGCACTAATACCCACAGTGCTGGTGCTGGCCCAGGCCCAGACGCTGACCCAGACCCAGCCCCAGCCCCCAGCCCCAGTGCTGACCCAGACCCAGCCCCCAGCCTTACTGCCAGCCCAGACTCTCCTAGGGACACTACCAAAACCACCACAAAAACAGTAAATATACAACCATCTAAAACCGTAAATATACAACCATCATTGCACAAGACCGTGGCCCACAGTACAGATGTTGGAGAGGAGTCTCCTCCTTCTTCCTCTACTGGGAAAAGTAGATGTAATCCAGGACGGGGTGGCCCTGGCTTGGATACTGAGGATTATAGTGCAGTCCCAGAACCTGCAGAAATTGACAACACACCTCCCAACAATTCTCAACCAAAGGTGAATTTGTGCAAATATTATGCTTGGGGCATCTGTAAGCATGGAATAACAGGGGAAAAAATGGGACATGCAACTCTGACCATCCCAAAAAATGTAGCGACCTCCTGTCTAAAGGAGTGTGTTGTTCTTCTTCCTGTACTTTCTTTCACCCAAAAATGTGCCACTCCTCGGTCCTCCAGAAGCAGTGTTACAACATCGAGTGCCCTGCATACCATCTAAAAGGGACCAGGAGGCACAGACCCCACAAGACAAACAATAGTAGCTACGACAACCCAACTCCAGGTGATTTTTTAGTGGCAGGAAACGAAAAAAGAAAATGGAAGGAAATAACAAAAATAGTCCACCACCTTGGAGCCTTGTTGGACTGGAGGTGCAGCCAGTGGCCACCCATGGCCCTCCAGAATTACAACTACTGATGCCAATAACAAAATCCCCCCAACAAACACAGAATACAACCTCGTTCATATTTGCTAATATACAGGGCCTTAAGCCATCCACCAACAACAAAATACCTTTTATCAGTGGACTTCTAGAGGAGTCTAATGCAATGTTTGCAGCCTTCACAGAGACTCACACAAAAGATCACTTTGACAGTGAAATATGGATAAGTGGTTACAACCTTTTTAGATGCGACAGAAAAAACAGGCAACAAGGGGGGGTTGGCCTGTATGTCAAAGAGTCCCTTATCTGCACGGAGTTGCTGAACACCACAAATGAGGTAGTTGAAGTTCTATCAATAAAGATCGAGAACCAAAACCTAGTCATTGTGGTTGTATACAAGCCACCAGATGCAACCTCACAACAGTTCAAGGAACAGCTACTGAAAATTGATTACTGTTTGGAAAACCTTCCAGCTCCATCCCCAAACATCTTACTGCTTGGTGATTTCAACCTAAGGCATACAAAATGGAAGAATGTAGCAAATAATGTTATAGCTGAAACAATCCCCGGAGGTAGCACAGATGAAAGGTCACACACACATGAGCTACTAAGTCTCTGCGAAAAACACACCTCAAGCCAGCAGATAGTGGAGCCAACAAGACTAGAAAACACACTTGACCTTATCTTCACAAATAATGAGGACCTGATAAGAGACATAAGAATATCAAAAACAACTAATTCCGATCACAATCTAATCGAAGTCCAGACGTACATGCATAGGGGTCCTGATCAGCAGAATGCATGTACCTGTGAAGGTGTCTTCACAAAATACAACTTCAACAACAAGAACATCAACTGGGACCAGGTAAACCATGTCCTAAACGAAACATGTTGGGAAGATGTCTTAAATGACATGGATCCAAACCAGTGCCTTGAAAGGATCAACTTCCTGGTAACCGAAGCATGTTCTAGGCATATTCCCCTAAGAAAGAAGAGCAGGAGTAAACTGGAGAGAAAAAGACGCTCCCTCTACAGAAGACGACGAAGAGTCACTGAGCTCCTCAGGAGTGCTAGAATATCTGATACACGAAAGGAGGCGCTGACCAGGGAAGTGGAAACTATCGAACTTAAGCTAAATGACTCTTACAGGAACCAGGAGAGGCAGGAGGAGCTTAAAGCTATTAGTGAAATTGAAAGAAATTCAAAATATTTCTTTTCATATGCCAAAAACAAGGCAAATACCACATCTAGTATCAGGCCCTTACTCAGACAGGATGGGACTTACACAGATGACAACAGGGAAATGAGTGAAATATTGAAATCCCAGTACGACTCTGTGTTTAGTGAACCACTAATCGGTCTGAGGATCGACGACCCAAATGATTTCTTCATGAATGAGCCTCAAAGCTCCATAAATGTATGCCAGATTTCCAACATTACCCTAACTCCGATAGATTTCGAAAAAGCCATTGACAACATGCCTATGCACTCAGCCCCGGGCCCAGACTCATGGAACTCTGTTTTCATTAAGAACTGCAAGAAACCCCTCTCGCGTGCCCTAAGTACACTATGGAGGAGGAGCTTGGACATGGGTGAAATTCCACAGTCACTTAAAACAACGGATATAGCCCCACTCCATAAAGGTGGCAGCAAAGCATTAGCTAAGAACTATAGACCAATAGCTCTGACGTCCCACATCATAAAAATCTTTGAAAGAGTGCTAAGAAGCATGATTGCAAATCACCTGGATTCCCAAAATCTGCACAATCCAGGGCAACATGGGTTCAGGGCAGGTCGCTCCTGCCTCTCACAATTACTGGATCACTATGACATGGCCTTGGATGCACTGGAAGAAAATCAGAATGCAGATGTAATATACACAGACTTTGCAAAAGCATTTGACAAATGCGATCATGGCGTAATAGCCCATAAAATACGTGCTAAAGGAATAACTGGGAAAGTGGGGAGATGGATCTTCAACTTCCTAACAAATCGAACACAAAGAGTAGTGGTCAACAGAGTTAAATCGGAGGCTGCCATAGTGAAGAGCTCTGTTCCACAAGGCACAGTACTCGCCCCCATCTTATTCCTTATAATCATATCAGACATAAACAGAGATATACACCACAGCACCTTATCATCCTTTGCAGATGATAATAGGACCTGCATGAGGCTGTCATCTGCTGAGGACGCGGTTAACCTCCAAGAAGATATAAACAAAGTTTTCCAGTGGGCAACGGTAAACAATATGATGTTCAATGAGGACAAATTCCAACTACTCCGTTATGGAAAACTGGAGGAGATAATAACTAGAACAGAGTATACTACTGACTCCGGCCATACAATAGAGCGGAAAAATAATGTAAGGGACCTGGGAGTAGTAATGTCTGAGGATCTCACTTTCAAGGATCACAACAGTGCCACGATCGCACGTGCAAAGAAAATGATAGGATGGATAATGAGAACTTTCAAAACGAGAGATGCCAAGCCCATGATGATCCTTTTCAAATCACTTGTTCTCTCTAGGCTGGAATACTGCTGTACATTAACATCTCCATTCAAAGCAGGTGAAATCGCAGATCTAGAGAGTGTACAGAGATCCTTTACTGCACGTATAAGTTCTGTCAAGCACCTTAACTACTGGGAACGCTTGGAAGCACTTGACTTGTACTCGTTGGAATGCAGGAGGGAGAGATATATCATAATCTACACTTGGAAAATCTTGGAAGGAATGGTCCCAAATCTGCACACAGAAATCACTCCCTACGAAAGTAAAAGACTGGGCAGGCGATGCAAAATGCCCCCAATAAAAAGTAGGGGCGCCATTGGTACACTAAGGGAAAACACCATAAGTGTCCGGGGCCCAAAACTGTTCAACAGCCTCCCATCAAGCATTAGGGGAATTGCCAATAAACCCCTGGCTGCCTTCAAGAGAGAACTGGACAGATACCTAAAGTCAGTGCCGGATCAGCCGGGCTGTGGCTCGTACGCTGGACTGCGTGCGGCCAGCAGTAACAGCCTAGTTGATCAGGCCCTGATCCATCGGGAGGCCTGGTCATGGACCGGGCCGCGGGGGCGTTGATCCCCGGAATAACCTCCAGGTAACCTCCAGGTAAGGTTAGTTCCAGAGCTAAGGGGAATGTCCTATGAAGAAAGGTTAAGGGAAATCCGCCTGACGACACTGGAGGACAGGAGGGTCAGGGGAGACATGATTACGACATAAAATACTGTGCGGAATAGACAAGGTGGAAAAAGACAGGATGTTCCAGAGATGGGACACAGACACAAGAGGTCACAACTGGAAGTTGAAGACTTAGATGAATCAAAGGGATGTTAGGAAGTATTTCTTCAGTCATAGAGTAGTTAGGCAGTGGAATAGCCTAGAAAGTGACGTAGTGGAGGCGGGAACCATACATAGTTTCAAGACGAGGTATGATAAAGCTCATGGAGCAGGAAGAGAGAGGTCCCAGTAACAACCAGTGAAGAGGCGGGGGCCAGGAGCTAAGACTCGACCCCTGCAACCAAAAATAGGTGAGTACAAATAGGCCTTTGACACAGTTCCCCACAAGAGATTAGTGCAGAAGCTGGAGGATCAGGCGCACGTAAAAGGGAGGGTACTGCAATGGATAAGGGAATACCTGACAGGGAGGCAGCAACGAGTCATGGTACGTGAAGAGGTATCACAGTGGGCGCCTGTTACGAGCGGGGTCCCACAGGGGTCAGTTCTAGGACCAGTGCTATTTTTGATATATGTGAACGACATGATGGAAGGAATAGACTCTGAAGTGTCCCTGTTCGCAGATGACGTGAAGTTGATGAGAAGAATTAAATCGGACGAGGATGAGGCAGGACTGCAAAGAGACCTGGAGAGGCTGGACATGTGGTCCAGTAACTGGCTTCTCGAATTCAATCCAGCCAAATGCAAACTCATGAAGATTGGGGAGGGGCAAAGAAGACGGCAGACAGAGTATACGCTAGGTGGACAAAGACTACAGACCTCACTCAGGGAGAAAGACCTTGGGGTGACCATAACACCGAGCACATCACCGGAGGCACACATCAACCAAATAACCGCTGCAGCATACGGGCGCCTGGCAAACCTGAGAACAGCGTTCCGATACCTTAATAAGGAATCGTTCAAGACACTGTACACTGTGTATGTTAGGCCAATACTGGAGTATGCAGCACCAGTCTGGAACCCACACCTGGTCAAGCACGTCAAGAAGTTAGAGAAAGTACAAAGGTTTGCAACAAGGCTAGTCCCAGAGCTCAAGGGAATGTCGTACGAGGAAAGTTTAAGGGAAATCGGACTGACGACACTGGAGGACAGAAGGGTCAGGGGAGACATGATAACGACATACAAGATACTGCGGGGAATAGACAAGGTGGACAGAGATAGAATTTTCCAGAGAGGGGACACAGGGACAAGGGGTCACAACTGGAAGCTGAAGACTCAGACGAGTCACAGGGACGTTAGGAAGTATTTCTTCAGTCATAGAGTTGTCAGCAAGTGGAATAGCCTAGCAAGTGAAGTAGTGGAGGCAGGAACCATACATAGTTTTAATAAGAGGTATGACAAAGCTCAGGAAGCAGAGAGAGAGAGGACCCAGTAGCGATCAGTGAAGAGGCGGGGCCAGGAGCTGAGTCTTGACCCCTGCAACCACAATTAGGTGCAATTAGGTGAGTACATACACACACACACACACACACACACACACACACACACACACACACACACTAACGTGAACCTCAGGACTAAGGAAGAACTTAACATTGCAAGACTGTGATAAGTTGAGAGTGCAAGGTGAGAGTGCTAGGTGAGAGTGCTAGGTGAGAGTGCTAGGTGAGAGTGCTAGGTGAGAGTGCTAGGTGAGAGTGCTAGGTGAGAATGCTAGGTGAGGGTGCTAGGTGAGGGTGCTAGGTGAGAGTGCAAGGTGAGAGTGCTAGGTGAGAGTGCTAGGTGAGAGTGCTAGGTGAGAGTGCTAGGTGAGAGTGCTAGGTGAGAGTGCAAGGTGAGAGTGCAGGTGAGAGTGCTAGGTGAGAGTGCTAGGTGAGAGTGCTAGGTGAGAGTGCAAGGTGAGAGTGCAAGGTGAGAGCGCTAGGTGAGAGCGCTAGGTGAGAGTGCTAGGTGAGAGTGCTAGGTGAGAGTGCAAGGTGAGAGTGCAAGGTGAGAGTGCAGGTGAGAGTGCTAGGTGAGAGTGCTAGGTGAGAGTGCTAGGTGAGAGTGCTAGGTGAGAGTGCTAGGTGAGAGTGCTAGGTGAGTGCTAGGTGAGAGTGCAAGGTGAGAGTGCAAGGTGAGAGTGCAAGGTGAGAGTGCAGGTGAGAGCGCTAGGCGAGAGTGCAAGGTGAGAGTGCAAGGTGAGAGTGCAGGTGAGAGTGCTAGGTGAGAGTGCTAGGTGAGAGTGCTAGGTGAGTGCTAGGTGAGAGTGATAGGTGAGAGTGCTAGGTGAGAGTGCTAGGTGAGAGTGCTAGGTGAGAGTGCAAGGTGAGAGTGCAAGGTGAGAGTGCAGGTGAGAGCGCTAGGTGAGAGTGCTAGGTGAGAGTGCAAGGTGAGAGTGCTAGGTGAGAGAGCTAGGTGAGAGTGCTAGGTGAGAGTGCAAGGTGAGAGTGCTAGGTGAGAGTGCAAGGTGAGAGTGCAAGGTGAGAGTGCTAGGTGAGAGTGCTAGGTGAGAGTGCTAGGTGAGAGTGCTAGGTGAGAGTGCTAGGTGAGAGTGCTAGGTGAGAGTGCTAGGTGAGAGTGCAAGGTGAGAGTGCTAGGTGAGAGTGCTAGGTGAGTGCTAGGTGAGAGTGCAAGGTGAGAGTGCAAGGTGAGAGTGCAGGTGAGAGCGCTAGGTGAGAGTGCTAGGTGAGAGTGCTAGGTGAGAGTGCAAGGTGAGAGTGCAAGGTGAGAGTGCAGGTGAGAGTGCAAGGTGAGAGTGCTAGGTGAGAGTGCAGGTGAGAGCGCTAGGTGAGAGTGCAAGGTGAGAGTGCAAGGTGAGAGTGCAAGGTGAGAGTGCAGGTGAGAGTGCAAGGTGAGAGAGCTAGGTGAGAGTGCTAGGTGAGAGTGCAAGGTGAGAGTGCAGGTGAGAGTGCTAGGTGAGAGTGCTAGGTGAGAGTGCTAGGTGAGAGTGCAAGGTGAGAGTGCAAGGTGAGAGTGCAGGTGAGAGTGCTAGGTGAGAGTGCAAGGTGAGAGTGCTAGGTGAGTGCTAGGTGAGAGTGCTAGGTGAGAGTGCTAGGTGAGTGCTAGGTGAGAGTGCTAGGTGAGAGTGCAAGGTGAGTGCTAGGTGAGAGTGCTAGGTGAGAGTGCAAGGTGAGAGTGCAAGGTGAGAGTGCAGGTGAGAGCGCTAGGTGAGAGTGCTAGGTGAGAGTGCTAGGTGAGAGTGCTAGGTGAGAGTGCTAGGTGAGAGTGCTAGGTGAGAGTGCTAGGTGAGAGTGCTAGGTGAGTGCTAGGTGAGAGTGCTAGGTGAGTGCTAGGTGAGTGCTATGTGAGAGTGCTAGGTGAGTGCTAGGTGAGTAATATGTGAGAGTGCTAGGTGAATGCTAGGTGAGAGTGCTAGGTGAGTGCTAGGTGAGTGCTAGGTGAGAGTGCTAGGTGAGAGTGCTAGGTGAGAGTGCTAGGTGAGAGTGCTAGGTGAGAGTGCTAGGTGAGAGTGCTAGGTGACAGTGCTAGGTGAGAGTGCTAGGTGAGTGCTAGGTGAGAGTGCTAGGTGAGAGTGCTAGGTGAGAGTGCTAGGTGAGAGTGCTAGGTGAGTGCTAGGTGAGAGTGCTATGTGAGAGTGCTAGGTGAGTGCTAGGTGAGAGTGCTAGGTGAGTGCTAGGTGAGAGTGCAAGGTCAGAGTGCTAGGTCAGAGTGCTAGGTCAGAGTGTTAGGTCAGAGTGCTAGGTCAGTGCTAGGTCAGAGTGCTTGGTCAGAGTGCTAGGTCATTGCTAGGTCAGAGTGCTAGGTCAGAGCTAGGTCAGTGCTAGGTCAGAGTGCTAGGTCAGTGCTAGGTCAGAGTGCTTGGTCAGAGTGCTAGGTCAGTGCTAGGTCAGTGCTAGGTCAGAGTGCTTGGTCAGAGTGCTAGGTCAGTGCTAGGTCAGAGTGCTTGGTCAGAGTGCTAGGTCAGTGCTAGGTCAGAGTGCTTGGTCAGAGTGCTAGGTCAGTGCTAGGTCAGAGTGCTTGGTCAGAGTGCTAGGTCAGTGCTAGGTCAGAGTGCTTGGTCAGAGTGCTAGGCCAGTGCTAGGTCAGTGCTAGGTCAGAGTGCTTGGTCAGAGTGCTAGGTCATTGCTAGGTCAGAGTGCTAGGTCAGAGTGCTAGGTCAGTGCTAGGTCAGAGTGCTAGGTCAGTGCTAGGTCAGTGCTAGGTCAGAGTGCTTGGTCAGAGTGCTAGGTCAGTGCTAGGTCAGTGCTAGGTCAGAGTGCTTGGTCAGAGTGCTAGGTCAGTGCTAGGTCAGAGTGCTAGGTCAGTGCTAGGTCAGAGTGCTAGGTCAGAGTGCTAGGTCAGAGTGCTAGGTCAGTGCTAGGTCAGAGTGCTAGGTCAGTGCTAGGTCAGAGTGCAACATTCAAAATTCGACAATGATTACAAAATAATGATAATAATCATATTACTGTTATTAATTTTGTCATTATCCACAAGTTGTCTGCAGAATGTGAGAGACTGACAGATAGACAGTCAGTGACAGAGAGAGAGAGAGACAGAGAGAGAGAGAGAGAGAGAGAGAGAGAGAGAGAGAGAGAGAGAGAGAGAGAGAGAGAGAGAGAGAGAGAGAGAAAGAGAGAAAGAGAGAAAGAGAGAAAGAGAAAGAGAGAGAAAGAGAGAGAGACAGACAGACAGACAGACAGAGAGAGAGAGACAGAGGTAGAGAGAGAGAGAGACACAGGTAGAGAGAGAGAGAGAGAGAGAGAGAGAGAGAGAGAGAGAGAGAGAGAGAGAGAGAGAGAGAGAGAGAGAGAGAGAGAGAGATGGGTGATGTTCAAAAGTGGGCCATTGCTAAATGGGAGGTGGACACTAAAAGAAAGTTAGCATCAGGTAGGGTAGGATCCAAAACCTGGTGGTCCCTGGTCAAGGACAGACAAGGTTATCTGCCTGATGAACTTATTCCACCTCTAAATCGACAGGATGGGACCACCTCTACTAGTAGTCAAGAGAAGGCGGACCTCTTTGCTGAACACTTTGCTACCAAAATGCAAGTTCCTGATCCAGCAAGGGACCCTCCTTGGCTAGCTGCAAGAACTGTGTCAAAACCGTCAGTGGTGACAATAAGGCAGGAGGAGGTGCATTTCCTTCTTAAATCACTTGACCAAGAAAGGCTGTGGGCCCAGACAAGTTGAGCCCAAGATTGTTGAGAAGATGTGCAGACCAGCTAGCAGCACCTCTAACTCGCATCTTTCAGCACTGCCTAGTACAGTGTAAATGGCCCTCTCCATGGAAAGAGGCAAATGTAGTCCTGTTCACAAAAAGAAGAGCAGAGCAGAAATCAGCAAACTACAGACCAGTGTCACTCCTGTCAATCACTGGTAAGATCCTTGAGACAATTATCTCAAGGCAAATGACAGATTTTTTTGACTACCACTCACTACTTTGTGATCGTCAATATGGCTTCAGGAAAGGTTACTCTGCTGCTGATCTGTTGCTAAACCTCTCCACTAAGTGGCACCAGTCACTGGATGAATCCAAAGTCAGCTGTGTGGTAGCACTGGACATTGCTGGCGCTTTCGACCGGGTGTGGCACCAGGGCCTCTTAGCAAAACTTCAAGCACTGGGAATTGCAGGCTCTACGCTGTCTCCTCAGTGATTACCTTCATGGTAGATCTCTAAGTGTAGTCCTCAATGGAACGGAATCAGCAAGGCATCCTATTGGGGCAAGCGTTCCACAAGGAAGCGTGCTGGGTCCACTGTTATGGAATGTCTACTTCAACGACCTTCTTCATCTCATCCCAGAATCACATGCATATGCAGACGACTGTACACTGACTTTCACTTATCCAAGAGAAGAAATGCCAGGTGCTCTAAGCTACATCAATCACCAGCTGAGAGCTATATCAGCTTGGGGAAATAGATGGCAAGTAACATTTGCACCTGAGAAAACGCAAATGATGATCGTCTCTAGGCACCATGATGGTAATGCTGGTGCAGTAGTAAGGATGAATGGGACGATGTTGGCACCTGGAGAAGAAGTTGATATCCTTGGGTGAAATTTGACTCCAAACTAACCATGAAGAACCATGTTGTAAATCTTGCAAACAAGGCAGCCAGGAAGCTTACAGCACTTCGCCGTATCTCGCATCTGCTTGACAGTAGGGGTTGCAAGATCCTGTACGAGGCACAAGTACGCTCACACCTTGAGTATGCTCCACTTTCTTGGTTTGCCTGCCCCCCTCTCATCTGCGACTGCTTGACAGAGTAGAGAACAGAGCAAGACGTCTCATCTCTCGCCTGGACCCATCCTGGATAGATCTGTCATTTCAGCAGAGCCTTCAACATAGGAGGGATGTGGGTGGCCTTACTGTTATGTACAAGGCCAATATTGTCAAAATACCACACTTGGATCCACTTCGAGGACAGCGTGAAACAGGCTTTTATGCCACAAGACGGGCAGAAAGCAGCAACTTCACTCTGGCTGTACCCTTCTCCAGAACATCACTCCATCTGAGATCATACATACCCAGGATGACTCGAGTATGGAACACATTCGTACAGCATAATGATATCAACGAGATAAAGTCAGTTGATCAAATGAAAATGCTGGCCCACAGATGGCTCCAACTTCATCCTGTCCCATACTTGTATGTCTCATAACAATAAAAATGCTTTCAAATGAGCTGATGTAGGTAACAGCTCTTAGCTTGCCAATAAAATTAGGAATCCTTAAACTGTAATATAGCTGTCAATAAAGCTAGGGATCCTTAACCTTGTCAAACCCTGTGTAAAAGAGAGAGAGAGAGAGAGAGAGAGAGAGAGAGAGAGAGAGAGAGAGAGAGACTGAGGCAGAGAGAGAAAGAGAGAGACTGAGGCAGAGAGACAGAGACAAAGAGAGAAAGACAGAGAGAGACAAAGAGAGAAAGAGAGAGAGAGAGAGAGAGAGAGAGAGAGAGAGAGAGAGAGAGAGAGAGAGAGAGAGAGAGAGAGAGAGAGAGAGAGATCTAAATGTAGTTCTCAATGGAACGGAATCAGCAAGACATCCTATTGGGGCAAGTGTTCCACAAGGAAGAGTGCTGGGACCATTGTTATGGAATGTCTACTTCAACGACCTTCTTCATCTCATCCCAGAATCCCATGCATATGCAGACGACTGTACACTGACATTCACTTATCCAAGAGAAGAAATGCCAGCTGCTCTAAGCTACATCAATCACCAGCTAAGAGATATATCAGCTTGGGGAAATAGATGGCAAGTAACATTTGCACCTGAGAAAACGCAAATGATGATCGTCTCTAGGCACCATAATGGTAATGCTGGTGCAGTAGTAAGGATGAATGGGAGAGTGTTGGCACCTGGAGAAGTTGATATCCTTGGGGTGAAATTTGACTCCAAACTGACCATGAAGAACCATGTTGTAAATCTTGCAAACAAGGCAGCCAGAAAGCTTACAGCACTTCGCTGTATCTCACATCTGCTTGACAGTAGGGGTTGCAAGATTCTGTACGAGGCACAAGTACGCTCACACCTTGAGTATGCTCCACTTTCTTGGTTTGCCTGCCCCCCCCCCTCTCATGTGAGACTGTTTGACAGATTAGAGAACAGAGCAAGATGTCTCATCTCTCGCCTGGACCCGTCCTGGATAGATCTGTCATTTCAGCAGAGCCTTCAACACAGGAGGGATGTGGGTGGGCTTACTGTTATGTACAAGGCCAATATTGTCAAAGTACCACACTTGGATCCACTTTGAGGACAGCGTGAAACAAGCTTTTATGCCACAAGACGGGCAGAAAGCAGCAACTTCACTCTGGCTGTACCCTTCTCCAGAACATCACTCCATCTGAGATCATATATACCCAGGATGACTCGAGTATGGAACACATTCGTACAGCATAATGTCAACGAGATAAAGTCAGTTGATCAAATGAAAATGCTGGCCCACAGATGGCTCCAACTTCATCCTGTTCCCTACTTGTATGTCTCATAACAATAAAAATGCTTTCAAATGAGTTGATGTAGGTAACAGCTCTTAGCTTGCCAATACAGTTAGGAATCCTTAGCCTGTAAATAGCTTGTTAATAAAGCTAGGGATCTTAACCTTGTCAAACCCTGTGTAAAAGAGAGAGAGAGAGAGAGAGAGAGAGAGAGAGAGAGAGAGAGAGAGAGAGAGAGAGAGAGAGAGAGAGACTGAGGCAGAGAGAGAAAGAGAGAGACTGAGGCAGAGAGACAGAGACAAAGAGAGAAAGACAGAGAGAGACAAAGAGAGAAAGAGAGAGAGAGAGAGAGAGAGAGAGAGAGAGAGAGAGAGAGAGAGAGAGAGAGAGAGAGAGAGAGAGAGAGAGAGAGAAAGAAAGAAAGAAAGAAAGAAAGAAAGAAAGAAAGAAAGAAAGAAAGAAAGAAAGAAAGAAAGAAAGAAAGAAAGAAAGAAAGAAAGAAAGAAAGAAAGAGAGAGAGAGAGAGAGACATACAGTCAACTAAGGCTAAGCATATGTAGTCTGTGTGTGTGTATCCGGGAACTCACGCCTTTATTTGACCGCTGTCAACTCAGCCCCCTCCTTAACCCCTGTCAACATCCCCCCTTCCCTTCTCCGGTCCCCCATCCCCTCCTCCCCCTCGTCAGTGGTACCAGACAAGGCTGAACCATCACAGTGGAAAGGATAACATGCTTCATGTGCACTTTATGCTTGGTAACACTGGTGACGCCTCTTGGTGAGTCACAGAGATAGCCTGGACGTCAAGTGACAACCTGGACGTCAAATGACAGCCTGGACGTCAAGTGACAGCATGGAGATCAAGTCACAAAATGGAGGTCAAGTGACAGCCTGGCGGTCGAGTGATAGCCAAGAGGTTAAGTAACAGCATGGAAGTCAATGATAACCTAGAGGTCGAAAGCCTGAAGGTCAAGCGGCAGCCTGGAGGTCAAGTGACAGCATAGAGGTCAAGTGATAGCCTGAAGGTCAAGTGACAGCCTGGTTCTAGGTGGTAGTAATTCAGCCTGGTTCTAGGTGTCGGTAAGTAGCCTGGATCTAGGTGCCAGTGAGTCAGCCTGGTTCTGGGTGGAAATAAGTCAGCCTGGTTCTAGGTGGCAGTCAGCCTGGTTCTAGGTGGCAGTCAGTCAGCCTGGTTCTAGGTGGCAGTAAGTCAGCATGGTTCTAGGTGGCAGTCAGCCTGGTTCTAGGTGGCAGCAATTCAGCCTGGTTCTAGGTCGCAGTACGTCAGCCTGGTTCTAGGTGACTAACTCAGCCTGGTTCTAGGTGGCAGTAAGTCAACCTGGCTCTAGGAGGCAGTCAGTCAGCCTTGTTCTAGTTGGCAGTCAGCCTGGTTCTAGGTGGCAGCAAGTCAGCCTGGTTCTAGGTGGCAGTAAGTCAGCCTGATTCTAGGTGACTAACTCAGCCTGGTTCTAGGCGGCAGTCAGTCAGCTTGGTTCTAGGTGACAGTCAGCCTGGTTCTAGGTAGCAGTCAGTCAGCCTGGTTCTAGGTGACAGTAAGTCAGCCTGGTTCCAGGCGGCAATCAGTCAGCCTGGTTCTAGGTCGCAGTCACCCTGGTTCTAGGTGACAGTAAGTCAGCCTGGTTCTAGGCGGCAGTCAACCTGGTTCTAGGTCGCAGTGCGTCAGCCTGATTCTAGGCAGTGTTCTAGGTGGCAGTCAGTCAGCCTGGTTCTAGGTGGCAGTCAGTCAGCCTGGTTCTAGGTGGCAGTCAGTCAGCCTGGTTCTAGGAGGCAGTAAGTCAACCTGGTTCTAGGTGGCAGTCAGTCAGCCTGGTTCTAGGTGGCAGTCTGGTTCTAGGTGGCAGTAAGTCAACCTGGTTCTAGGTGGCAGTAAGTCAACCTAGTTCTAGGTGGCAGTCAGCCTGGTTCTAGTTGGCAGTCAGCCTGGTTCTAGGTGGCAGTCAGCCTGGTTCTAGGTGGCAGTCAGCCTGGTTCTAGGTGGCAGTCAATCAGCCTGGTTCTAGGCGGCAGTCAGTCAGCCTGGTTCTAGGTGGCAGTCAGTCAGCCTGGTTCTAGGTGGCAGTCAGTCAGCCTGGTTCTAGGCGGAAGTCAGTCAGCCTGGTTCTAGGTGGCAGTCAGTCAGCCTGGTTCTAGGTGGCAGTCAGTCAACCTGGTTCTAGGTGGCAGTCAGTCAGCCTGGTTCTATGTGGTAGTCAGCCAGCCTGGTTCTAGGTGGCAGTCAGTCAGCCTGGTTCTAGGTGGCAGTCAGTCAGCCTGGTTCTAGGTGGCAGTCAGTCAGCCTGGTTCTAGGTGGCAGCCAGTCAGCCTGGTTCTATGTGGCAGTCAGTCAGCCTGGTTCTAGGTGGCAGTCAGCCTGGTTCTAGGTGGCAGCAATTCAGCCTGGTTCTAGTTGACTAACTCAGCCTGGTTCTAGGTGGCAGTAAGTCAACCTGGCTCTAGGAGGCAGTCAGTCAGCCTTGTTCTAGTTGGCAGTCAGCCTGGTTCTAGGTGGCAGCAAGTCAGCCTGGTTCTAGGTGGCAGTAAGTCAGCCTGATTCTAGGTGACTAACTCAGCCTGGTTCTAGGCGGCAGTCAGTCAGCTTGGTTCTAGGTGACAGTCAGCCTGGTTCTAGGTAGCAGTCAGTCAGCCTGGTTCTAGGTGACAGTAAGTCAGCCTGGTTCCAGGCGGCAATCAGTCAGCCTGGTTCTAGGTCGCAGTCACCCTGGTTCTAGGTGACAGTAAGTCAGCCTGGTTCTAGGCGGCAGTCAACCTGGTTCTAGGTCGCAGTGCGTCAGCCTGATTCTAGGCAGTGTTCTAGGTGGCAGTCAGTCAGCCTGGTTCTAGGTGGCAGTCAGCCTGGTTCTAGGTGGCAGTCAGCCTGGTTCTAGGTGGCAGTCAGTCAGCCTGGTTCTAGGAGGCAGTAAGTCAACCTGGTTCTAGGTGGCAGTCAGTCAGCCTGGTTCTAGGTGGCAGTCTGGTTCTAGGTGGCAGTAAGTCAACCTGGTTCTAGGTGGCAGTAAGTCAACCTAGTTCTAGGTGGCAGTCAGCCTGGTTCTAGTTGGCAGTCAGCCTGGTTCTAGGTGGCAGTCAGCCTGGTTCTAGGTGGCAGTCAGCCTGGTTCTAGGTGGCAGTCAATCAGCCTGGTTCTAGGCGGCAGTCAGTCAGCCTGGTTCTAGATGGCAGTCAGTCAGCCTGGTTCTAGGTGGCAGTCAGTCAGCCTGGTTCTAGGCGGAAGTCAGTCAGCCTGGTTCTAGGTGGCAGTCAGTCAGCCTGGTTCTAGGTGGCAGTCAGTCAACCTGGTTCTAGGTGGCAGTCAGTCAGCCTGGTTCTATGTGGTAGTCAGCCAGCCTGGTTCTAGGTGGCAGTCAGTCAGCCTGGTTCTAGGTGGCAGTCAGTCAGCCTGGTTCTAGGTGGCAGTCAGTCAGCCTGGTTCTAGGTGGCAGCCAGTCAGCCTGGTTCTATGTGGCAGTCAGTCAGCCTGGTTCTAGGTGGCAGTCAGTCAGCCTAGTTCTAGGTGGTAGTCAGTCAGCCTGGTTCTAGGTGGCAGTCAGTCAGCCTGGTTCTAGGCGGCAGTCAGCTTGGTTCTAGGCGGCAGTCAGCCTGGTTCTAGTTGACAGTCAGCCTGGTTCTAGGCGGCAGTCAGCCTGGTTCTAGGCGGCAGTCAGCCTGGTTCTAGGCGGCAGTCAGCTTGGTTCTAGGCGGCAGTCAGCCTGGTTCTAGTTGACAGCCTGGTTCTAGGCGGCAGTCAACCTGGTTCTAGGCGGCAGTCAGCCTGGTTCTAGGCGGCAGTCAGCCTGGTTATAGTTAACAGTCAGCCTGGTTTTAGGCGGCAGTCAGCCTGGTTCTAGGCGGCAGTCAGCCTGGTTCTAGGCGGCAGTCAGCCTGGTTATAGTTAACAGTCAGCCTGGTTTTAGGCGGCAGTCAGCCTGGTTCTAGGCGGCAGTCAGCCTGGTTATAGTTAACAGTCAGCCTGGTTTTAGGCGGCAGTCAACCTGGTTCTAGGCGGCAGTCAGCCTAGTTCTAGGCGGCAGTCAGCCTGGTTATAGTTAACAGTCAGCCTGGTTTTAGGCGGCAGTCAACCTGGTTCTAGGCGGCAGTCAGCCTGGTTCTAGGCGGCAGTCAGCCTGGTTATAGTTAACAGTCAGCCTGGTTTTAGGCGGCAGTCAGCCTGGTTCTAGGCAGCAGTCAGCCTGGTTCTAGGCAGCAGTCAGCCTGGTTCTAGGCGGCAGTCAGCCTGGTTATAGTTAACAGTCAGCCTGGTTTTAGGCAGCAGTCAGCCTGGTTCTAGGCGGCAGTCAGCCTGGTTCTAGGCGGCAGTCAGCCTGGTTCTAGGCAGCAGTCAGCCTGGTTCTAGGCAGCAGTCAGCCTGGTTATAGTTAACAGTCAGCCTGGTTTTAGGCGGCAGTCAGCCTGGTTCTAGGCAGCAGTCAGCCTGGTTCTAGGCAGCAGTCAGCCTGGTTCTAGGCGGCAGTCAGCCTGGTTATAGTTAACAGTCAGCCTGGTTTTAGGCAGCAGTCAGCCTGGTTCTAGGCGGCAGTCAGCCTGGTTCTAGGCAGCAGTCAGCCTGGTTCTAGGCAGCAGTCAGCCTGGTTCTAGGCGGCAGTCAGCCTGGTTCTAGGCGGCAGTCAGCCTGGTTCTAGGCGGCAGTCAGCCTGGTTCTAGGCGGCAGTCAGCCTGGTTCTAGGCGGCAGTCAGCCTGGTTCTAGGCGGCAGTCAGCCTGGTTCTAGGCAGCAGTCAGCCTGGGTGTCAGTACCAGACATAAGACGGAGGTACCGTCGCCTCTCCATCGATCGATCAACTACACTAATTAGTATCTTAAGCAGGTTTTCAAAAGGCAATCAATCAAAAGAGCGAATCCCAACCCCAAGTCCCAGCCCCCAGCACCAGCCCCCAGCCCCAGCACATCCCCCAGTCCTAGCCCCCAGCCCCCAGCACCAGCCCCCAGCACCAGCACATACCCCAGTCCTAGCCCCCAGCACCAGCCCCCAGCCCAACCCCTAGTCCCAGCCCCCAGCCCCAGCACATCCCCCAGTCCTAGCCCCCAGCACCAGCCCCCAGCCCAACCCCTAGTCCCAGCCCCCAATTCCAACCCCCAGTTCCAGCACCCAGTCCTAGCCCCCTGCCCCATCCCACAACCCCAGCTCCCAGGTCCAGCCCCACCCCCTAGCCACGGGGACACCCAGGACAGTCCTATTGCTGGGACACCAAGAACAGACCTAGTGCTGGGACACTCAGGACAGTCCTAGTGCTGGGACAGCCAGGACAGTCCTATTGCTGGGACACCAAGAACAGACCTAGTGCTGGGACACCCAGGACAGTCCTAGTGCTGTGACACCAAGAACAGCTAGTGCTGGGACACTAAGGGCAGACCTAGTGCTGGGATACCCAGGACAGTCCCAGTACTGTGACACCCAGGACAGTCCTAGTGCTGTGGCACCAAGAACAGCTAGTGCTGGGACACCCAGGGCAGACCTAGTGCTGGGATACTGAGGACAGTCCCAGTGCTGGAACATCCAGGACAGTCCTAGTGCTGGGACACCCAGGACAGCTAGTGCCTGGAGACCCAGGACAGTCCCAGTGCTGGGACACCCAGGATAGTACTAGTGCTGGGACACCCAGGCCAGTCCTAATGCTGGGACACCCAGGACAGTCCTAGTGCTGGGACACCCAGGACAGTCCTAGTGCTGGGCCACCCAGGGCAGTCCTAGTGCTGGGACACCCAGGGCAGTCCTAGTGCTGGGACACCCAGGGCAGTCCTAGTGCTGGGACACCCAGGGCAGTCCTAGTGCTGGGACACCCAGGGCAGTCCTAGTGCTGGGACACCCAGGCCAGTCCTAGTGCTGGGACACCCAGGGCAGTCCTAGTGCTGGGACACCCAGGGCAGTCCTAGTGCTGGGACACCCAGGGCAGTCCTAGTGCTGGGACACCCAGGGCAGTCCTAGTGCTGGGACACCCAGGCCAGTCCTAATGCTGGGACACCCAGGACAGTCCTAGCGCTGGGACACCCAGGGCAGTCCTAGTGCTGGGACACCCAGGACAGTCCTAGTGCTGGGACACCCAGGACAGTCCTAGTGCTGGGACACCCAGGACAGTCCTAGTGCTGGGACACCCAGGACAGTCCTAGTGCTGGGACACCCAGGACAGTCCTAGTGCTGGGACACCCAGGGCAGTCCTAGTGCTAGGACACCCAGGACAGTCCTAGTGCTGGGACACCCAGGACAGTCCTAGTGCTGGGACACCCAGGACAGTCCTAGTGCTGGGACACCCAGGACAGTCCTAGTGCTGGGACACCCAGGACAGTCCTAGTGCTGGGACACCCAGGACAGTCCTAGTGCTGGGACACCCAGGGCAGTCCTAGTGCTGGGCCACCCAGGGCAGTCCTAGTGCTGGGACACCCAGGGCAGTCCTAGTGCTGGGACACCCAGG
>NC_091306.1:21698216-21705716 GCF_038502225.1 Cherax quadricarinatus | reverse complement strand
TGGGCCTCCCTCCATACCTGTGCATACTCGTTCCTGGCTCTGCGACTGATCTCCCTATTTTTGTGCGTTCTCTGCCTTCTGTACTTTTTCCATTCTCTATTGCACTTTGTTTTTGCCTCCTTACACCGTCGGGTAAACCAGGGGCTCGTTCTGGTCTTCCCATTGTTTCTGTTGCCCTTGTTTGTGTGTGTGTGTGTGTGTGTTAGTTACCATTTGGTCCTAGGCACATGTCGATTAGACACTAGGCCTGTCGTATATGCGTGTGTGCGCGTGCGTGTGCGTGTGTGTGTGTGTGTGTGTGCACGCGTGTGCGTGTGTGTGTATTCGCCTATATGTACTCACCTATATGTGGTTGCAGGGGTCGAGTCATAGCTCCTAGCCCCGCCTCTTCACTGGTCGATACTAATTCACTCTCTCCCTGCTCCATGATGTTTGTCATACCTCTTCTTAAAGTTATTAATGGAACTTGCTTCCACTACTTCACTCTCCAGATTATTCCAGTTCCTGACAACTTTAAGACTAAAGAAATATTTCCTAACATCCCTATGACTCATCTGGGTTTTCAGTTTCCAATTGTGTCCCCTTGTTTCTGTATCCCATCTCTGAAACATTCGATCCTTGTCCACCTTGTCAATGCCTCTTAGTATTTTATACGTTGTTATCATGTCCCCTCTATCCCTCCTATCCTCTAGTGTTATCAGCTTGAGTTCCCTTAACCTCTCCTCCTAAGACATACCCCTCAGTTCCGGGAGTAATCGTGTTGCAAATTTTTGCACTTTCTCCAATTTCGTGATGTGTTTGACTAATTGTTTAAGAATGGTATACAATACCAACAAGATGAAATTAAGACACATGTGCAACATCTGGGTATCTTTATTGTAGACGTATCGCCATCCAGTGGCTTTATCAATACAAATTCCAGGACATAACTTGAAGACAGTAGAACAATGTACAGAAGATGAGGTAATCAGTCCCTCAACCTTGGAGTAGGTGCGAAGAGCACCGTAGTCGTGGAGATTCTGAAGCAGAAGCAAGGAGCCTGGCGCTTATATATACTAACGTCAGGTATTGATAAAGCCACTGGATGGCGAAACGTCTACAATAAAGATACCCAGATGTTGCACATGTGTCTTAATTTCATCTTGTCGGTATTGTATACCATTCTTAAACAACTTGTCAGACACTGCAACATCATGGAATCTTGATTCTAAGGACATGTACATAGCCTTCACGACTACGACTACTACAACTAGCCCATCTCTTTGGGTAGGTACTTCCACTGGGGAATCCCGCCTACCAGTGACAATGCCCTCGTCTGCTACCCCTCCTATTTCCACCTGACGTTAGTATATAAGCATCAGAGGCCTTGCTTCTGCTTCAGAATCTCCAAGACTACGGTGCTCTTCGCACCTACTCCAAGGTTGAGGGACTTATTTCCTCATCTTCTGTACAAGTTCTACTTTCTTCAAGTTATGTCCTGGAATTTGTATTGATAAAGCCACTGGATGGCGAAACGTCTACAATAAAGATACCCAGATGTTGCACATGTGTCTTAATTTCATCGTGTTTGACTAAGTGAGGGTTCCATACTGGCGCTGCATATTCCAGTATAGGCCTTACGTACACTGTGTACAATGTCGTGAATGACTCCTTACTCAGATGTCTAAACGCCAATCTCAGGTTTGCCAATCTCCCATATACTGCAGCAGTTATTTGTTTCTTTAACTGACGTTTGCAGCTGTTGGTTTCCTAACCTGTACTCCGTCTGCGGTCTTCTGTGTCCTTCCCCAATCTTCATGACCTTACACTTACTGGGGTTAAACTCCAGGAGCCATTTGTCGGACCATACTTGTAGTTTGTCCAGATCCCCTTGTAATCTTAAGTGATCCTCGCCCACTTGTATTCTCCTCATCAGTTTCACATCATCAGCGAACAGTGACACTTCTGAATCTATTCCTTCCACCATGTCATTCACGTATACAAGAAACAGCACCGGGCCTAGGACTGAACCTTGTGGAACCCCACTCGACACATTCGTCCACTCCGACACTTCATCACGTACCAACACACGTTGTTCCCTTCCTGTCAGGTATTCCCTGATCCATTGCAGTACTTTCCCCGTTATTCCTGCTTGCTCCTCTAATTTTTGCACCAGTCTCTTGTGTGGTACTGTGTCAAAAGCCTTCTTGCAATCTAAAAAGATGCAATCTACCCATCCCTCTCTCTCCTGTCTTACCTCTGTTACCTTATCGTAGAACTCAAGTAAATTTGTGACAGGATTTCCCATCTCTGAAGCCGTGCTGACTGTCATGTATGAGCCCAATCTTTTCAATGTGTTCCACCACTTTTCCCTGATAATCTTTTCCATGACTTTACATGCTACACAAGTCAGTGACACTGGTCTGTAGTTTAATGCTGCCTGTCTGTCCCCTTTCTTAAAAATTGGAACTACATGTGCTGTCTTCCACGCCTCAGGCAACTGCCCTGTTTCGATAGATTTACTGAAGATTGCTGCTAATGGCACACAGTTCCTCTGCTTCCTACTCAGTATCCATGGAGATATGTTATCTGGGCCCAGCGCCTTTGAGGTATCCAGTTCGTCTAGCAGTTTCTTCACCTCTACCTTGGTTATGTATATTGTGTCCAGTGCCTGCTGGTGCACCCTACCTCCACAGTTTGCTGGAAACATTCCTGACTCTATTGTGAATACTTCTCTGAATCTTTTGTTTAGTTCATCACATACTTCTTGGTCACTCTTCGTCAGCTCCTCTCCTTTCCTCAGCCTGATTACTTGGTCCTTGACTGTTGTTTTTCTCCTAATGTGACTGTATAACAACTTTGGTTCAGATTTGGCTTTTGATGCTATGTCGTTCTCGTAATGGGCCTCTCTCCTTATCCTTGCATATTCGTTTCTGGTTCTTCTGCTTAGCTCCTTGTTTTCTTGAGTCCTTTGCCTTCTATACCTTTTCCATGCTCTAGCACACTTGGCTTTGGCCTCTTTACACCTCCAATTAAACCATGGGCTCACTCTGGTCTTACCATTTTTTCTGTTGCCCTTTGGTATGAACCTTTCCTCTGCCTCCCTGCACTTAGTGGTCACTATTTCCATCATTTCATTTACTGTCTTTCCATCTAGTTCTCTTTCCCACTGCACTTCATGCAGGAAACTTCTCATTCCTTTGTAGTCCCCTTTTTTGAAGTTTGGTTTCTCAGTTTGTTCTCGTGCTGCTGCATTCTCCACTGTTAACTCTACAAGATACTCAAAACTCAGGACATCATGATCACTAGCACCAAGGGGTCTTTCGTGGGTGATATCCCAATGTCTGAACTATTCAAGGTGAATATGAGATCCAGCCTTGCTGCAACATCCTCTCCTTTCTCTCTGGTTGTATCCCTAACATGTTGATGCATAAAGTTCTCCAATACAATCTCCAACATATTAGCCCTCCATGTTTCTGGTCCCCCATGTGGCTTTAGGTTTTCCCAGTCAATCTCTTTATGATTGAAATCCCCCATTATAAGCAATTTTGTCCTACCCATATGAGCTCTCCTGGCCACTTCAGCTAGTGTATACACCATTGCCCTATTGTACATATCATACTCTTCTCTTGTTCTCCTGCTGTTAAGTGGTGGTTATACATCACTGCTATCATCACCTTTGGACCACCAGTCTGAAGTGTTCCTACAATGAAGTCGTCTGTTTCCCTTATTTCCATTCCTCCCATCTCCTCAAAACTCCACTGGTTTTTAATGAGCAATGCTACTCCTCCCCTTCCCCTGTTCTCTCTGTCTTTCCTCATAATCTGATATCCAGGTGGAAAAATTGCATCTGTTATCATCCCTGTAAGTTTTGTCTCTGTTAATGCTATGATATCAGGTGGTACATCAATGATGCGTTCTTGCCACTCTTCACTCTTATTTGTTATTCCATCTGCATTGGTGTGCCATACCTTTAGCTTCCTTTCAATTACTCTATTTTGGGAGATGGAAGAGGAAGGTGCAGGCTGGGAGGGTGAGAGGCAAGGCACAATATTATGGGAGGCTGCTGTGATTGTGGAATTAGTGTTTAGGGGGATGGTGGCTTTGGAGTGAGGTTCGTTTCTGTTTACTGTGTTTGGTTGATATGTGGTGGCAGGGGTTGAGAGGTTTCTGTAAGCATTTGTGTTTGATGTTCCCCCAAAGTCTGAGTTTTCCTGTCTGTTGTTGCCTGTCCTATCTCCCTTTTCTTCCACTGGTTCTGTCTTGCTCTCACTTTCAGTTGTTCCCTTTCCTTTTGTGTTCTGTCTCAATTGAGGAACACTTTTTGATAATCTGGAGAGTCCTTTAACAGTGGGTTCTGTTGTAGTATCCTGTTCCTTACATCTGTCTTGACTGTTAATCTGATTGGTCGATTTTTTCCCTCGAATACCCCCCAAGTCTGTGAAAATTTTCTACCTGAGACATGTCCCTTTCTCCTGTTATTGCAATGATGTTCTTAATCTCTGTTTTTTCCCAATGCTTTCTTTCATCATAGGTCTGCCCTTCAGCCTCCTGAAGCCCATGAATAATTATTGACCTCTCCCTCTCCTCTTCCCATTTCTTTTCCCTCTGTATCTCTGGATCTGATTTAAGCATCTCCTTTGCTGTTTCCCTAATCATCTCCCAGACACCATGATGGCCTAAAATTACTGCTGCAAAAGACTGCTTAGATCCATCCCCTCCTTCAGTCCCCTCGATGTCTGCTGATGTTCCCATTTCAGTCATCTTGCTCCTTTCGGACCTCATCTCTAGATCCTTCTTCAGCACATCCATTTCTTCCTCCAATCTCTGTATCTTTGCCTCAGCTACTACAGCTAATGATTCCCACTTCTTGCTCTCTGCAGATATTTGCTCTAACATGTTACTGCAAAGCTCGTTTAACCTTTTCTCCCATTGTTGTTCCATTTTGTTCTTGAGCAGTTCTACTCATTCTTCCTTTTCCGACCAGCCATCATCGGTTCCCTTGCCTTTACGTCCTCCCTTTTGAGAGCCCATTTTGTTTTTATCCTGTTGGGATGTTCTAGCTGCTTCAGCTTATCGTAAAAATGTGCGTGTGTGGTGGGGGGATTTATGAGCTAATGTGTTAGGTTAGGTTAGGTTAGGTGCGTGTGTGTGTGTGTGTGTGTGTGTGTGTGTGTGTGTGTGTGTGTGTGTGTGTGTATGTGTATGTATGTGTATATGTGTATATGTGTATGTGTGTGTGTGTGTGTATGTGTGTATGTGTATGTGTGTATGTGTGTATGTGTGTATGTGTGTGTGTATGTGTGTGTGTATGTATGGGTGTGTGTGTATGGGTGTGTGTGTGTGTATGGGTGTGTATGTGTGTGTGCGTGCGCACGCGCTTTTGTCTTAGTCTAAAAAAAAAAGGGAAAGGTTCATATTTCACACTAGGCTACGCTACTCTTTTAAAGCTTATAAAAAATTTTACAATCAATTCCTTATTAATATACACTAATATATACTATATAATATTTACTGTGTACACTTGAGTTTGTGTGTGTGTTTATTAGCTTGTTGTTCTTTGAAAAAGAGGGGGGTCACGTTAACACACTATTGTTGTTGTTGGTTCACCGGTACTCCCGGCCCGGATCTTTGTTGTTGTTGGTTCACAGGTACTCCCGGCCCGGATCTTTGTTGTTGTTGGTTCACCGGTACTCTCCCGGTCCGGATCTTTGTTGTTGTTGGTTCACATTTACTCTCCCGGCCCGGATCTTTGTTGATCTTGGTTCACAGATACTCCCGGTCCGGATCTTTGTTGTTGTTGGTTCACCGGTACTCTCCCGGCCCGGATCTTTGTTGTTGTTGGTTCACCGGTACTCTCCCGGCCCGGATCTTTGTTGTTGTTGGTTCACCGGAACTCTCCCGGCCCGGATCTTTGTTGTTCTTGGTTCATCGGCACTCTCCCGGCCCGGATCTTTGTTGTTCTTGGTTCACCGGTACTCTCCCTGCCCGGATCTTTGTTGTTCTTGGTTCACCGGTACTCTCCCGGCCCGGATCTTTGTTGTTCTTGGTTCACCGGTACTCTCCCGGCCCGGATCTTTGTTGTTCATGGTTCACCGGTACTCTCCCGGCCCGGATCTTTGTTGTTCTTGGTTCACCGGTACTCTCCCGGCCCGGATCTTTGTTGTTCTTGGTTCACCGGTACTCTCCCGGCCCGGATCTTTGTTGTTCTTGGTTCACCGGTACTCTCCCTGCCCGGATCTTTGTTGTTCTTGGTTCACCGGTACTCTCCCGGCCCGGATCTTTGTTGTTCTTGGTTCACCGGCACTCTCCCGGCCCTGATCTTTGTTGTTCTTGGTTCACCGGTACTCTCCCGGCCCAGATCTTTGTTGTTCTTGGTTCACCGGTACTCTCCCGGCCCAGATCTTTGTTGTTCTTGGTTCACCGGTACTCTCCCTGCCCGGATCTTTGTTGTTCTTGGTTCACCGGTACTCTCCCGGCCCAGATCTTTGTTGTTCTTGGTTCACCGGCACTCTCCCGGCCCGGATCTTTGTTGTTCTTGGTTCACCGGTACTCTCCCGGCCCAGATCTTTGTTGTTCTTGGTTCACAAGTACTCTCCCGGCCCGGATCTTTGCACACTAGGCTACGTTACTTTTTTGAAGATTATAGAATTATTTCTCACTCAATTCCTTATTAATATATACTAATATTTATTATAATAATAATTACTGGTGCACACGTGTGTTTGTATGTGCGTACTTGTTTACTAGCGTGTCATTCTCGGGTGGGGGGTCACTAGGCTACACAACTCTTCTGAAGATATTTAGATAATTTACTAAACATTATCAGGGTTACCACTATCTATCTCCTGATACTGAAAGTTAGGGAGAGAGTGTTGGTATAGCATACAACCAGCAGGGCCAGACACTGAGACTTTAGACACTAACCAAAATTAACCACACACATAGGCAAGTAATGTCGTCTGCACAACAATGGAGGTTCCTGCTGGCGGCTGCTATCAACTCCTTCACTTTTTAACTCCTTCAGGAACTTTATCATGCATTCAAGTTTTTCTTTTATTTTTCTTTTAAGACTTGGTATTTGGTATTCACTCTTTTTTCTTTAGTACAGTATTATGGTCATAACAAATCTGATGATATTAACTACATTCACAACACAAACAGCTAGGGATTGACTAATTTTTTCTTACTTTCAGTATTTACTTAATCACTCGTTTATGACCTTAACACTACACAGCTGCTATAACCCACCAATATCTGCATTTGTTAATATTTCAGATCACACCGCTAACCCAATTAACTATGTTTGTATATTTTGTGTCAACACTGCAGCCAGCAGCGTCATCAGCTGACTGCTACCCTCCATCACTCACCATTCATTCAAATTTAAATTGTAAAATTCTTGATCTTATTTACATTATTCGCACTCTTGAAAGCTGTTATACTTTTGAAGGTATGTTCACTGATTCACTCACGTACGATGACAACTAATAATATCTTAGGACAGCCACTAGAACGCTA
>NC_091306.1:21665716-21693216 GCF_038502225.1 Cherax quadricarinatus | reverse complement strand
CTTGCCCCGAAGCTAAGGGGATTGTCCTAAGGGGAGAGGTTAAGGGAAATCAACCTGAAGACAGGAGGGATAAAGGGGACAGGATAATGACATAAAATACCGAGAGGAATTGACAAGATGGATAGGGACAGGATATTTCAGAGATGGGACACAGCAAGAAGGAAGTTGAAGACTCAAATGATGCACAGGGATGTTAGAAAGCATTTCTTCAGTCATAGAGTTGTCAGGAAGTGGAATAGTCTGCAGAGTTATGTAGTGGAGGCAGGATCCATACATAGCTTTAAGAAGAGGTATGATCGGGCTCTTAGACAGGGAGAGTGACCTAGTAGCAACTAGCCAAGAGGCGGGGCCATGAATTGTTTCGACCCCTGCAACCACATATAGGTGAGTACACACACACACACACACACACACGCACACGCACACGCACACGCACACGCACACGCACACGCACACGCACACGCACACGCACACACATACACATACACACACACACACACACACTGAACATAACTTCGACAATCACCAACCAATGGTAATCTTGCTCTTATTTTTGAACGTGAATGATACGAGAGGCAGCCGTGACGTGGAGTGATAACACAGTGTGGAACTGCCACTGTCCTCCTCACTGGTGTTAGATGCTGCTGCTGCGGCCTCATGTTGTAACTGTTACACATCCTTGCTTCCTCATACTTCCTAGATGAGACAGACAACCTTGCATATCTCGTCAGGGTGTGAGAAGCAGGGAGGACTCGTATCACCAGAGCTAGTTAGATAAGCAGGGAGGACTCATGTCATCAGAACTAGTTAGAGAAGCAGGGTTACCTGGAGGTTATTCCGGGGATCAACGCCCCAGCGACCCGGTCCATGACCAGGCCTCCCGGTGGATCAGGGCCTTATCATGTCACCAGAGCTAGTTAGAGATCACTTCCCTTCATCCACACAGCAGGAACAGATGATTTATATGATTTATACGGAATGAAGCTGGAGACGTCACCCTCCCTCACACTACAAGTAGTCACCCTCCCTCACACTACAGGTAGAGGTCACCCTCCCTCACACTACAAGTAGTCACCCTCCCTCACACTACAAGTAGAGGTCACCCTCCCTCACACTACAAGTAGTCACCCTCCCTCACACTACAAGTAGAGGTCACCCTCCCTCACACTACAAGTAGAGGTCACCCTCCCTCACACTACAAGTAGAGGTCACCCTCCCTCACACTACAAGTTGAGGTCACCCTCCCTCACACTACAAGTAGAGGTCACCCTCCCTCACATTACAAGTAGAGGTCACCCTCCCTCACACTACAAGTAGAGGTCACCCTCCCTCACACTACAAGTAGAGGTCACCCTCCCTCACATTACAAGTAGAGGTCACCCTCCCTCACATTACAAGTAGAGGTCACCCTCCCTCACATTACAAGTAGAGGTCACCCTCCCTCACACTACAGGTAGAGGTCACCCTCCCTCACACTACAAGTAGAGGTCACCCTCCCTCACATTACAAGTAGAGGTCACCCTCCCTCACATTACAAGTAGAGGTCACCCTCCCTCACATTACAAGTAGAGGTCACCCTCCCTCACATTACAAGTAGAGGTCACCCTCCCTCACACTACAAGTAGAGGTCACCCTCCCTCACATTACAAGTAGAGGTCACCCTCCCTCACATTACAAGTAGAGGTCACCCTCCCTCACACTACAGGTAGAGGTCACCCTCCCTCACACTACAAGTAGAGGTCACCCTCCCTCACACTACAAGTAGAGGTCACCCTCCCTCACACTATAAGTAGAGGTCACCCTCCCTCACACTACAAGTAGAGGTCACCCTCCCTCACACTACAAGTAGAGGTCACCCTCCTTCACACTACAAGTTGAGGTCACCCTCCCTCACACTACAAGTTGAGGTCACCCTCCCTCACACTACAAGTAGAAGTCACCCTCCCTCACACAACAAGTAGAGGTCACCCTCCCTCACATTACAAGTAGAGGTCACCCTCCCTCACACTACAAGTAGAGGTCACCCTCCCTCACACTACAAGTAGAGGTCACCCTCCCTCACACTACAAGTTGAGGTCACCCTCCCTCACACTACAAGTAGAGGTCACCCTCACACTACAAGTAGAGATCACCTTCCCTCACACTACAAGTAGAGGTCACCCTCACACTACAAGCAGATGTCACCCTCACACAAGTAGAGGTCACCCTCACACTACAAGTAGGTCACCCTCACACTACAAGTAAAGGTCACCCTCACACTACAAGTAGAGGTCACCCTCACACTACAAGTAGAGGTCACCCCTCACTCTACAAGTAGAGGTCACCCTCACACTACAAGTAAAGGTCACCCTCACACTACAAGTAAAGGTCACCCTCACACTACAAGTAGAGGTCACCCTCACACTACAAGTAGAGGTCACCCTCACTCTACAAGTAGAGGTCACCCTCACACTACAAGTAGACGTCACCTTCCCTCACACTACAAGTAGAGGTCACCCTCACTCTACAAGTAGAGGTCACCCTCACACTACAAGTAGACGTCACCTTCCCTCACACTACAAGTAGAGGTCACCCTCACACTACAAGTAGAGGTCACCCTCACACTACAAGTAGAGGTCACCTTCCCTCACACTACAAGTAGAGGTCACCCTCACACTACAAGTAGAGGTCACCCTCACACTACAAGTAGAGGTCACCCTCCCTCACACTACAAGTAGAGGTCACCCTTCTTCACACTACAAGTAGAGGTCACCCTCACACTACAAGTAGAGGTCACCCTCCCTCACACTACAAGTAGAGGTCACCCTTCTTCACACTACAAGTAGAGGTCACCCTTCTTCACACTACAAGTAGAGGTCACCCTCCCTCACACTACAAGTAGAGGTCACCCTTCTTCACACTTCAAGTAGAGGTCACCCTTCTTCACACTACAAGTAGAGGTCACCCTCACACTACAAGTAGAGGTCACCTTCCCTCACACTACAAGTAGAGGTCACCCTCACACTACAAGTAGAGGTCACCCTCACACTACAAGTAGAGGTCACCCTCACACTACAAGTAGAGGTCACCTTCCCTCACACTACAAGTAGAGGTCACCCTCACACTACAAGTAGAGGTCACCCTTCCTCACACTACAAGTAGAGGTCACTTTCACTCACACACAAGTAGAAGAATCACTTTTCACTCCAAGGGACCAGGAAGGCTCACCTTCACTACACGGGACCAGGAAGGCTCGAGTTCACTACAAGGGATCAGGAAGGCTCGAGTTCACTACAAGGGATCAGGAAGGCTCACCTTCACTACAAGGGACCAGGAAGGCTCACCTTCACTACACGGGACCAGGAAGGCTCGAGTTCACTACAAGGGATCAGGAAGGCTCGAGTTCACTACAAGGGATCAGGAAGGCTCACCTTCACTACAAGGGACCAAGAAGACTCACCTTCACTACAAGGGACCAGGAAGGCTCGCCTTCACTACAATGGACCAGGAAGGCTCACCTTCACTACAAAGGACCAGGAAGGCTCACCTTCACTACAAGGGACCAGGAAGGCTCGCCTTCACTACAAGGGACCAGGAAGGCTCGCCTTCACTACAAGGGACCAGGAAGGCTCACCTTCACTACAAGCGACCAGGATGGCTCACCTTCATTACAAGGGACCAGGAAGGCTCACATTCACTACAAGGGACCAGGAAGGCTCACCTTCACTACAAGGGACCAGGAAGGCTCACCTTCACTACAAGGGACCAGGGAGGCTCACCTTCACTACAAGGGACCAGGAAGGCTCACCTTCACTACAAGGGACCAGGAAGGCTCACCTTCACTACAAGGGACCAGGAAGGCTCACCTTCACTACAAGGGACCAGGAAGGCTCACCTTCACTACAAGGGACCAGGAAGGCTCACCTACACTACAAGGGACCAGGAAGGCTCACCTTCACTACAAGGGACCAGGAAGGCTCACCTACACTACAAGGGACCAGGAAGGCTCACCTACACTACAAGGGACCAGGAAGGCTCACCTACACTACAAGGGACCAGGAAGGCTCACCTTCACTACAAGGGACCAGGAAGGCTCACCTTCACTACAAGGGACCAGGAAGGCTCACCTTCACTACAAGGGACCAGGAAGGTTCACCTTCACTACAAGGGACCAGGAAGGCTCACCTTCACTACAAGGGACTAGGAAGGCTCACCTTCACTACAAGGGACCAGGAAGGCTCACCTACACTACAAGGGACCAGGAAGGCTCACCTTCACTACAAGGGACCAGGAAGGCTCACCTACACTACAAGGGACCAGGAAGGCTCACCTTCACTACAAGGGACCAGGAAGGCTCACCTTCACTACAAGGGACCAGGAAGGCTCACCTACACTACAAGGGACCAGGAAGGCTCACCTTCACTACAAGGGACCAGGAAGGCTCATCTTCACTACAAGGGACCAGGAAGGCTCACCTTCACTACAAGGGACCAGGAAGGCTCGCAGATAAGGTGATGGTTGGCTCTTTCAATTTTCGTATTTATTTACATAATGTGTCAGCCCACAATCATGACATGATGACAATCACTGCAAGTGAGATAACTTTATTAACAAATAAAAACATCAGTTGAGGACTGATAAGAGGATGTGATAAGAGAGGAAAGAGGTGAGATAACACTTAGAACAGTCGCAAGCACACACACGTGTAGTTAACAACACAATGTACTGACTATACACACTACCTTTCTCCTCCTGCGCTTGGAGGTGTTGGTGGTGGTGATAAGCACGAAGTATATGACGGAGATGATGGCTGCTGTGACAATTGTGATGCGGAACACCCGTCGTCTCCTCATCCTGGTGATGGAGAAGAATGAAGAAGGCAGTCTCTTATGAGGCACAGTGGGGCAGAGCTGCACACCCTCCCTCAACAAGTGTCACACATACACTGATTCTCACACTGCTTCCTGGCCTCCACCCCGCCAACCCTGCCTCCTTACTTGTCTTAGGTTGTATTCTTTTCCCTGCTGCGCTTCTCTGAAATCTCTTAAATATCCTTTAGTGACCGCTCTGTGCGGACTTGAGATATGTTTTCTACACTGTCTCCAACTCATGGCAGATAAACTTTAGTACATCAATCTGAAATATTGTTACTCTTGTTGACATTCAGTCCTTTATTCTCTTTTACGTCACCTGCTTTCTTCCCTAACAACTCTACTCGGCCATCGTTGTGAGCTCTGTAAGTTTCCACCTGGCCTTGTTGCACATGATCATTAGAATAACACAAAATTTACTTATTCAAGTCAAGTTAGTAAAGTCAAGGTCTTGAACTCAGCTTACGACTTGATCCATGTACTGTCCATCAGAACTGAAGACCAGGTCATAACAGCAGACAAGATGTACCACACGATGATCCAGCACGAGAGAGATTTAGATGTTTCGATGTTTACCCCGGAAACGGCTAGTTTATTGTCCACCCCTCGGAACTAGGCCCATAAAGGGTTAACAGGAGTATGTTTGGATTTAGTTCTACAGTTGATTTATCTGTTGTAAGCAAATTTAGACATAAGCAAATTTAGGAAATTTGCTTATGTCTTATCTTATTTTCATTAAAAATATATCTTTACATGTCTCATAGGTTGGTTATTATACTGTCTATCTATATTCCTGAATAAGTGCACAATAAAACACATAATGTTCAAGAAAGTGACCATCGTGTTGACCACACACTTTGCATTTGATTTGATCATCATCTGTGTATCTACCAAACTGTCAGTATTTGTAACTAGAGCTGTATCGGATGTGAAAATTTACATATCCGTGAATTCGGATGTGTATGAGGATGTCTTACGTACTTATAGATTACAATAGATTAAAACATCTCATTGGTCAAAAGAGAGTCATATATAGACGTATCAAAACAGGGGATGGGCAGTTAAGAAATCAATATATTCAGTTAAAGGGAGAAATAAAAAAAGGAATAAGAAAAGCAAAAAGAGAGTACAAGGCTAAGGTCGCATGGGATTCGAAGACTAAGCCAAGAGGGTTCTTTCAGGTATACAGAAGTAAGATTAGGGCCAAGATAGACTCACTTAAGAGTAACTCAGGTCAGATCACTGACAGTGATAAGGATATGTGTGAAATTTTCAGTATTTACTCCCTCTCAGTTTTTATCCAGGAAGATACTAGCAAAATTCCAGAAATAATAAATTATGTAGAACAGGGCGATAACAAAATATGCACGATTGCGGTAACTAGTGACATGGTCCTCAGACAAATAGAGAGATTAAAACCTAACAAATCCTCAGGCCCTGATGAACTGTTTGCAAGAGTTTTAAAGGAATGTAAAGGGGAACTTAGTAAACTTTTCGCTAATCTTTTCAACATATCACTACAAACTGGCATAGTGCCTGATAAGTGGAAAATGGCAATTGTAATACCTATTACAAGGCAGGTGACAGGTCCTTGGCTTCGAACTATAGACCAATAAGCCTTACCTCCATAGTGGGAAAATTTATGGAATCAGTAATTGCCGAAGCAATTCGTAGCCATCTTGTAAGGCATAAACTGATTAATGAATCTCAACACGGTTTTACCAAGGGGCGTTCCTGTCTTATGAATTTACTAACTTTATTTCACTAAGGTGTTTGAGGAGGTAGATCATGGTAATGAATATGATATTGTGTATATGGACTTCAGTAAGGATTTCGATAGAGTTCCACACCAGAGGCTATTGGGGAAACTTAAGGCACACGGAATAGGAGAAATTTTTTCCTGGGTAGAGGCATGGTTGACAAATAGGCAGCAGAGAGTTTGCATAAATAGGGAGAAATCAGAATTGGGACACGTCGCAAACGGTGTTTCGCAGGGGTCAGTTTAATATACACAAATGCAAAGTTCTAAATGCTGGACAGGAAAATAACCATGCCACATATAAAGTAATTCATGTAGATCTTAATATTACTGACTGCAAAAAGTATTTAGGAGTTCTGGTTAGCAGTAATCTAAAACCAAGACAACAGTGCATTAGTATTCGCAATAAAGCTAACAGAATTCTTGGCTTCATATCAAGAAGTATAAATAACAGAAGTCCTAAGGTTGTTCTTTAACTCTATATATCCTTGGTTAGGCCTCATTAAGATTATGCTGCACAGTTCTGGTTACCGTATTACAGAATGGATATAAATGCTCTGGAAAACGTACAGTGGAGGATGACAAAGTTGATCCCATGTATCAGAAATCTTCCCTATGAGGACAGAATGAGGGCCCTGAATCTGCACTCTCTAGAAAGGCGTAGAATTAGGGAGGATATGATTGAGGTGTATAAATGGAAAACAGGAATAAATAAAGGGGATGTAAATAGAGTTCTGAAAATTTCCAGCCAAGACAGGACTCGCAGTAATAGTTTCAAGTTGGAAAAATTCAGATTCAGGAAGGATATAGGAAAGCACTGGTTTGGTAATAGAGTTGTGGATGAGTGGAACAAACTCCCGAGTACAGTTATAGAGGCTAAAACGTTGTGTAGTTTTAAAAATAGGTTAGATAAATACATGAGTAGGTGTGTGTGGGTGTGACTTGGACCTGACTATCTTGTGCTACTAGGTCTGATGTCGTGCTCCTTCTTTAAGTGGAAGTGATCTGACTAGGTGGGTCATTGGTCTAAGCCTGGGGGTGACATGGACCTGCTTTGCATGCTGCAGTGTTCCTTCTTTCTTATGTTCTTATGTCTTATTTATTCTGTGGATGCGGATATCTGTTTGAATTAAAATGCGGGTGTGGATGTAAGAAATTGTGCAGATGTTCCACGGATATGGATGCGGATATCTGATACATCTCTACTTGGCAGTACTAGGCACTGCCTAGAGATGTATCGGATGTGAAAAATTAGATATCCGCTGATGCAGGCGTATGTGAGGATGTCTTACTTATTTTGCAGATGCGGATGCATATGCAGATATCTGTTTACAGTAAAATGCGGATGCAGATGTAAGAAATTGTGCGGGTGTTGCGCGGATGCGGATGTCCAATGCATCTCGACTTGTAACCAAACCTGAGCCTGGCTACGACAGCATCAGTCTGTTCACATTGCAACTTGCTCCATAAGCGTAATTATTAATGTTCATGTTATTATAGTAGGTTATAGATCTACTTACGCCTCTAAATGCATTCCTATAACATTCATTCTCTTCTAATATTTTTCCTAATGCTGGACACAGACATGTTAGTTACATCATATATTTGCCTTCAGAGTACCTTTTTTTTGGCTAAGTTATCAACTTTATCATGAAGGAGTAATCCAATGTGTGATTTTTTAGTATCTATATCTGATTTCTACAATGAGCATGTCGGTGGTCATTATGCGAGACTGTGATGACTTCAGTAATGACATAGAATCAGTAATAACCAAAGAGTTAAATTAGACACATGTACAACTCTTGGGTATCTTTATCGAGGAAACGTTTCGCCACACAGTGGCTTCATCAGTCCATACAAAGGATAAACTTGAAGAACAGGGGGAGAATGAGGTAATCAGTCCCTCAACCATGAGTCGATGTGGTCAGTCCATCAATCTTGAATAGAATACGGCATATGAGCGGAGAAGCAGCTTATAAACCGTATGGCAGGAGAGGTGTAGCAGTCGTAGGTGGTGTCACATTTGTCCAATGTGGAAGTAGGTCGTGCCCAAGGGTTAGGCAAGCGAAGAATTCCCAAATATTAAGATCCCAAGAAGTTGCAGTGTCTGACAGTTTATCCTTTGTATGGACTGATGAAGCCACTGTGTGGCGAAACGTTTCCTCAGTAAGGATACCCAAGAGTTTCACGTGTGTCTAATTTAACAACATGTCGGTTCTTTGAACCATTCATCTACAATCCTGTCAGTCACTGCAACTTCTTGGGATCTTAATACTTGGGAATTCTTCGCTTGCCTAACCCTTGGGCACGACCTACTTCCACATTGGACAAATGTGATACCACCTAAGACTGCTGCACCTCTCCTACCATACAGTTTATAAGCTGCTTCTCCACTCATATGCCATATTCTATTCAAGATTGATGGACTGACCACATCGACTCAAGGATGACGGACTGATTACCTCATTCTCCTCCTGTTCTTCAAGTTTATCCTTTGTATGGACTGATGAAGTCAATATGTGGCAAAACGTTTCCTCAATAAAGATACCCAAGAGTTGCACATGTGTCTAATTTAACAACGTGTCGGTTCTTTGAACCATTCATCTACAATAACCAAAGAGTCAATCTCAATGTCATTATTTAGCTTTAGTAGAGCCTTTAGGATGGCAAACAATTCAGACTGTAGTGTAGACGCCCAGTTGTTAATGCTTATGCTTAACTGAACATAGTTCCTAACATTATTATTTAGGGAGGTAGCAACAGGAGCAGATGCAGCCCTGCCAGTAGACTCCTGCATAGGTCCATCAGTGTATATAACTAGTGATAAATTATTACTAACAATTAACGAGAAATTTCTTACAAGTGATTTAAGGAAGGAATTACTAGTGATGAGTGTTATGGGGCTATAGGACCCGACATGTATTTATAAGTAACAGTTACTCTGGAATACCTAATTATATTGAATTGATGAGGACTCAGCTCTAAATGTCATAAGGACAGATCACCCTTATGACTGAGAGGCAGCTGGGTCAAGCCTATTTTTCTCAATATAATAGGTTATACTATAGACACACAAACACAATTTAAATAAGTAGTTTATAAAGTTGTAATTCTTTTTGTAAAAGTAAAATTAAGGTGTGGTAGAAGTGTGGTAACTGGAGAATTGTGCTTGGCAACAGTCTTTTGTTGGTGTGGGAGGAGCTTAGCTAGGCTCCTCCCTCCCTCTCCCTCTCTCTCTGCTGGTGGACTCCAAGCTGGTAAGACCTCTGGGTCCTTCTTCTATTTCTTTTGGGCATTATGTGTGCTCCAGGGGTGAGTTTTTATAACTTAAGTTGTGGCCACCATACCCAGGGTGACTAAAGTGTGTCAAAACACTGGTTAGCCCAGAGATTAGTCATGAAGAGAGAAGGGCAAAGTTGCTGAGATGCACCATGTGGGAGAACAGCTAAGGAGTGTGTAGATTTTTGTTTTGAATATGTGAGGCTGTAATTGTATATTCTGTACATATCTATTTAGAATACAGTTATATTTTTATAGTTGTAGTTTAAATAACCTGTGAAGAGGGCTGGTGAAATGATCAGAGACACTCAAGATGATCAGCCATGATGTAAGTATTTCCCCTAGACAGAGAAGGCCATTAAGTAAAAAGCTACCCCACACTAGAACATGTAGTGAGAACCTTACTATCAAAGTAATAAGACATACCAACGTAACATGGGAGCTTGTCCGGGAGAATTATTTGACTGCTAAAATAACTCAAAACATTCTTTGAACTATATGTACTGGTATGGGGTAATAACAGTTGCATGTTTCTGGTAGGAGAAGATTTACCAAGGTGGTGTCAGTGGAAGTGTTGTTTTCATATATTAGTTTACAGGTTGTTTTTCTCCTAAGGTGGGAGAAAGGTTGAGTAACACATTTTTGTTGTGGTTATGGTAAGTGCTATGTGCATAGTTTACATTCAATTTGTGTTATTTTATGTGCCTGTGGGAAAACTTTGTCCACTGATACTGTAAGAGGGAAGCAAGTGTTTAAAGATAAAAACTATGTCAGAAGTTGAGTCTTTAAACTTTTCAGGCTTCAGGGAAGAAGGTAATAATTCATCAGTAAACATGCCTGGTAACAGTGAACATGAGGGATCACCTACTCCAGGTGATATGGAAATGGAGAGAACGAGACTTAAATTAGCAGTGCTAGAGGCTGAAATGAAATTAATGAAAGCTAAGGAGGAAGAACATCAAAGGTTAGGAGGTTCAGAACAAGAGCCTGAGCAGTACTTTAACATAACTAAAGCTGCAAATTTTGTCCCTAAGTTTACAGAGAGTGACCCAGATAGATATTTTTCTTTTTTTGAGAAGACTGCTTTGGAGCAAGGATGGCCCAAACAGAAGTGGGCTACCCTAGTTCGCACACAACTTGTGGGTAAAGGATTCCAGAGATTAGAGACTCTGGAGGGGCAAAATTTTTCTGATTATGATAAAATTAAAGAGGAAGTATTGCTTGCCTACCAAATGATACCTGAGAAATATAGACAAAAGTTCAGGAATCAAAAATTTCAGGATGGGCAGACCTTAACTGAGTTTGGGAATGAGAAACTGTTCCTTTTTAAGAAATGGGTTTGTTCCAAAGGAGCTAATAAAGACTATAACAAATTAGTAGATCTGATGGTTCATGAGGAATTGTACAATACAATCCCTGTTGACCTCAGAGAGTATCTGGAGGACAAAAACCCAGATAATCTTTCAGAAGCACTGGATCTAGGTGACAGATTCTTGGCTCGCAGGGAATTGGTAAGTAAAAACAGTCATGCTCCTTCTGAAAATTTCCCCACTCGTTCTAAACCTTATTCCAAGTCCTATGGTCATAAAGGTAAGTGGGACAAGAATTTTCAGGGACAAACGAAGGCTGAGGCACCCTCTAAAATAGAAGGAAAAGGTAAGTCAGCTGGAGATCAAAGTTTACCTAGACAATCAGATAATGTTTCAGGTCCTCGAGTAAGCAGTACCAGTCCTACACCAAATGGTAAAAATACCTTTAAGAGTTATGCCTGTTACTACTGTAACAAAACTGGACACACAAAAGTTTTGCTGGTCAAGACGGCGAGATCAGGAAAGGGAGGAACCACCCCAGAGGTCCCTAACTGCAGACACACATCCAGTTGCCTGTATTTGGTCTTCAAAGCAAGGTGAGGAGGTACCTTTGGGTCTAGACCCCAGAATGCAGGTATTTTCTAGTAAGTCCACAGTTACTTTGCATAAGGATGTGGGTAGGCTTGATAACATACTGTCTTGAGAGATGGATGTAGCACATACTCCTTGCTACGTGCTGGAGTGCTGCCAGTGTCTAAGGATACCTATACTGGAGTAGATATATTATTGAAGGGTATTACAGGTTCACCCATAAGAATACCTGTACACAAATTATGGGTAGAATCTGCATACCAGGTTGGCTATCTCCCTGTAGGTATTTCAGATGAAATTCCCTTCGAAGGGGTTAACCTCTTATTGGGAAACAATGTTATGGGTCTGTTAGACAGTGAAGAACCACTAGTATGGGGGGAACCAGACCCCAAAGTTTGAGAGAAGAAGGCTAGGGAGACCCTGTCAGACCTTTTCCCTGTTGGTGCCATCACAAGAAGTATGTCTCATGATCAGGCTACCTAGAGTAATCCTTATACTTCTCATGAGGATGGTGAGGACTTAGGTTTGGAAACTTTATTTTCTGATGTTGAACTGCAGTCAACTGAAGAAAAGGATACCACAACCCAAGTCGAGCCTAATCAGTGCAGAGATCAGGGAAGTAGTGTGAGGGAGATTGGGCCTACTGTGATGCAGTTAATTGCTGCACATGGGTGTGATGACACACTTAAGCTGATCAGAGCCTCAGCTGTGACTGAGGAGGAATCTTTACGTTTAAGTAAATGCTTCTATTTCAGGAAAGGTATACTAATGAAGAAGGCACCTTCGGTTGCAGTACCAGTAGAAGGAGAGCCAAGTTTTTGTCACCAGGTTGTGGTGCCTGAGCCTTATAGAAACCATGTTCTTAGCTTAGCGCATGACACACCTTTAGGTGGACACCTAGGTATTGCTAAAACAGTATCCAGGGTTTCCAGGCACTTCTTCTGGCCTCGGCTGTGGGAGACGGTAGGAGATTATATAAAGACCTGTCATGTCTGCCAAATTATAGGGAAACCTAATCAAAGCATTAAACCTGTTCCCCTTCAGCCTATTTCAGCACCAGGTGAACCCTTCAGCAAGCTGGTAGTGGATGTCGTTGGCCCACTCCCAAGGACCAGAATAGGAAACAATTATTTACTAACGATAATTTGTTCCACTACCAGGTATCCAGAAGCAATCCCTCTACGCAAGATAACAGCTCGAGTGGTCTTAAGGGCTTTGATGAGGTTCTTTTCCCATGTTGGCTTTCCTCGGGAGGTACAAACAGTTCAAGGGTCTAACTTTACCTCAAAATTATACAGGAATGTGTTAAAGGGGTTAGATGTACAGCCCAAATTTTCAACTGCCTATCACCCTCAGTCTCAGGGAGTGGTAGAGAGATTTCATCAAACTCTTAAGACAATGATGCGAGCTTATTGTATGAATAACACTAGTGATTGGGATGAGGGTATCCCCTTTCTCTTGTTTGCCGTGCGGGAAAGCACCCAAGAATCTCTCAGTTTCAGCCCTTTCGAGCTTGTCTATGGTCATTCAGTGTGGGGACCAATGACTATTCTAAAGGAGCATTGGCTGGGCGGTGAAAATGAGGCTTCCCCGCCGGAAGATGTTCTCTTTTTCAGGAAACGATTGGACCAGGCGAGACAGACGACCTCATAGCTAGTCAGAGGGCCGTGAAGCAGCGGTACGACCAAAGGGCAGCTCCTCGCTCCTTCAGTGTTGGAGAGGAAGTGTTAGCTTTGGAGCCGGTTCCAGGACATGCCTTGGCTGCACGATTTGATGGACCCTTTGTCATCACAGGCAGGTCTGACCCCAATTATGTAATTAAGATGCCTGGCCGTCGCAAATCAGAAAGAACTGTGCACATTAACAGATTAAAAAAATACCATTGTAGGGCGGGAGTTGCCGCCATCCAAGTTGAGTGTGACGATACTGAAAAGCTTCCTGTAACAACAGAAGTAAGGCTGTGCAATTCAGCCATCTTGCAAAATCCCTTGGCACACATGAAGGGACTCAGTGTACAGGGAGCCTGTGACTTGGTTCAGTTACTCCAAAAATTTCCAGATTTGTTTGGGGATGTACCCAAAGTAAATTGCCTCCCCACGATGTGGATGTCGGGGAAGCTGTTCCAATAAAGCAGGCTCCTTACCGCATGAACCCAACAAAACAACTTCACATGGAGGAAGAAGTGAAATTCCTCCTTCAAAACCAGTTTGTAGTGCCTAGCGAGAGTCAGTGGGCATCTCCATGCCTGATGTTCCCAAACCTGATGGATCTATGCGTATGTGCACTGACTATCGCAGAGTAAATGAAGTAACGAAGGCTGACTGTTACCCTTTGCCACGTATGGATGATGTGATTGATGCTGTGGGAGAGGCAAAGTTTGTGAGCAAACTGGATTTACTAAAAGGTTATTATCAGATACCCCTCACCCAGCGAGCCAAGGAAATTTCAGCCTTCGTCACTCCAGATGGGTTATTTCAATATAATGTTCTTCCCTTTGGGTTAAAAAATGCTCCTGCCACCTTCCAGCGTCGTATAAATATTGTCATAAGGGGGTTGGATGGTGTATGGGCCTATCTAGATGATATTGTGGTATTCAGTAACCAGTGGGAAACTCACTTGGTAAGATTACAAAAGTTGTTTGAATGTCTAGCCCAAGCCAAACTAACCATCAATCTGAGCAAAAGTGAGTTTGGCCAAGCCAGGGTACAATTCTTAGGATATGTAGTTGGTCAGGGAAAAGTTGCCCCAATTAATGCTAAGGTGGAGGCCATTATAAATTTTCCTAGACCACAGAATCGGAAGGCAGTGATGAGGTTCCTGGGCATGGTGGGTTATTACAGACGGTTCTGCCCCAACCTCTCCCAGGTAACGTCACCACTGACAACTTTGACCAGTCCCAAAGTTCAATTCAGCTGGGACAACAAGTGTGACAGGGCTTTTGAAAATGTGAAAATGTTATTAGGGAATGCTCCTATCTTGAAAAGTCCTGAGTTTGAATGCCCCTTCTCTCTACAAGTGGATGCTAGTGATGTAGGGGTAGGTGCAGTGTTGTTGCAGGGTGATGAGAGAGATAGCCTTCAGCCAGTTTGTTACCATTCAGCCAAATTAAAAAAAGCATCAACGTTGTTATGCAACTATAGAGAAAGAGGCTTTGGCTTTGGTGTTGGCTGTGCAGAAATTTGAAGTTTATATCAGTGCATCCCCACATCCTGTAATAGTGTATAGTGACCATAACCCTCTGAGATTTTTGCAAAGAATGAGAAACCACAATCAAAGACTCTTAAGATGGGCTTTGTTCATATAAAAGGCTCAGAGAATGTGGTTGCTGATGCTCTCTCTAGATGTTTCATGTAGATGCATGGTGCATTCTTTGTACATAGTGTTTGTCATGTGCTGACCTTGTTTTTGCAGTGGTGAACTCTTGGCAAGCCTGAGTACTCTCTACGAGCCATCTGACTATGAAGGAGTCGAGTCGGAGCCAAAAGTGTGACGAGGGTCAGTGTATATGTAAATGTGAGTTGAGGCAGTGGTTGACAACCTTCGGTAACATGAGACGTTCAGGAAGGTATGTGATATGTTGTGTCTTGGTGTGCTCTATATATGAAACGGCCGGACGATTTGCCTTTGTGATCCCTCGGACCCCTCCATGTTCTATGTCAGCCTCCTCTTCATAAGTTTGGAGGATCTGTGTGGAGTGGGACCTCGGAAGTGCCTGACCATGTTAAGGATTATGAGTGTTGACTGGAAGTCTCACTGTTTGGTTCGGCCACCAAGTGAGAGACACCTTGACATGTTTTGTGAAGTTTCCTTCCTGGTGTACACCTGACTGCTCTGGGTTTGGCTCTACTCTCGTCTCCTGATCAGGAAGATGCCACCCTGGAGTACCAGTTGCTTGCTGGATTAGCGCAGCAGAGGCACAGGCCTGTTGGTAAAGGCTTTCACGGTGGGCATTGTGTGCAATTCTTGCATTGTAATGTGTATTGTTTTTAAAAGCCACTAAAATTTAAAATAGTTACACCCTTGAGTATATGGGTATGGTTAAAATGTTTTTCTAAAAAATTCTGCAATCTGTTGTAAATAACAGTAAAGTTATTACTGTAAATAACAGTAAAGTGAAGAGTAGTTATGGTGCTAGGAAATATGTAGCATTTCTAGTAGTCTTGTTTACCACCTTCAGACTTAAGCAATATACTTTTTACTAGCCGTATCCTGAGGGACACGGCTAGCTTTTGTGAGACTTCGCCTGGAGGTGGGGGTGTTATGGGGCTATAGGACCCAACATGCATTTATAAGTAACAGTTACTCTGGAATACCTAATTATATTGAACTGATGGGGACTTAGCTCTAAATGTCATAAGAGCAGATCACCCTTATGACTGAGAGGCAGCTGGGTCAAGCCTATTTTTCTCAATATAATAGGTTATACTATAGACACACAAACACACAATTTAAATAAGTAGTTTATAAAGTTGTAATTCTTTTTGTAAAAGTAAAATTAAGGTGTGGTAGAAGTGTGGTAACTGGAGAATTGTGCTTGGCAACAGTCTTTTGTTGGTGTGGGAGGAGCTTAGCTAGGATCCTCCCTCCCTCTCTCTCTCTCTCTCTCTCTGTTTGTGGACTCCATGCTGGCAGGACCTCTGGGTCCTTCTATATCTTTTGGGCATTATGTGTGCTCCAGGGGTGAGTTTTTATAACTTAAGTTGTGGCCACCATACCCAGGGTGACTAAAGTGTGTCAAAACACTGGTTAGCCCAGAGATTAGTCATGAAGAGAGAAGGGCAAAGTTGCTGAGATGCACCATGTGGGAGAACAGCTAAGGAGTGTGTAGATTTTTGTTTTGAATATGTAAGGCTGTAATTGTATATTCTGTACATATCTATTTAGAATACAGTTATATTTTTATAGTAGTAGTTTAAATAACCTGTGAAGAGGGCTGGTGAAAGGATCAGAGACACTGAGGATGATCAATCATAATGTAAGTATTACCCCTAGACAGATAAGGCCATTAAGTAAAAAGCTACCCCACACTAGAACATGTAGTGAGAAACCTTACTGTCAAAGTAATAAGGGACATACCAACATAACCAACCAAAGTAATAATTAGAATGATGACGTACCAAGGAAAGATGCCCACATCACGGTTATTATACAAGCTGCAGTCTTTTACTAGGTTCCAGTCTTACTAAAAAGAAAAATCTCCCAAATTACCTTTTAATTGCACGGCCGACCTTAATGGCTAACAACCTCCTACTGTGATGTCATTTTACAAAAGTTACAATGTCAAATATTCGACATCATAATTTTTTTGCACATCCTGAATCAAAATAGGTTAGAAGCATTTTATGTTGTTTTTTTCTTTAGCATTTCAAGAAACCAGGAACACAGATGCAAAAACTGTGGTATTTATTGATCTCTGGTTAATTACGCTTAACACAGAATTTAAAAAAACGATGTTTTCACTATATTCAAAGAGGAAATGGAATGTTGGATGGCAGGTTATTGCCAACAAGTTTCGTAGGTTACCTGGTCCAGAGCAAACATTTATTATTAGCGACGTTTCGCTCAACCGAACCGTTGTCTTTAATGAGGGTTTGATCAGCATCAAGTGTCATTCCACGAGCACACATGATATCGAAGAACATAAATACAATAAGACACGTGCAGCACCTGGGTATCCTTTTGAGAGACGTTTCACCTACCATAGATTTTGTCTGATACAGACACATGAGACAGGGAGACTTACAATACGAGGGAACACCTCCGCTAGCAAGTCCCAGCCATACCTGTGTGACCACAGCTGCTTCTCCATCATTTATACCCCCACCTCTCTGGTGGACGTATGAACGTTTATTAAGTAATCAGTATCTTCTCTGTATGATATATCTTTGATCCAGATAACGGGTGCATATTAGAAATTTATGCATACACTGTCCAGTTTAGGAGGTTTGGTCAGAGACCAATTGGTGGGGGGGGGGGATGATCCCGGAAGTCATTATTTTTGCGGTGATTGGTCAATTCCATCTCCATCTCAGGTTAGGTGGAAGAGCTGGTAACAACACTGCGACCAGCTGCACCAGGACCACCTGAATTAATGCAGCACGCGTTCTGGTCTCTACCTGTGGCTGATCTAGTAATACCAGCTTCCTAGGACCACCACCTGGGTTAATCTAGAACACGATCTGGTCACCACCTGTGACTGGACTAGTGATGGGCTTTGTCATCCTAGTGCAACAATGATGTACCGACACGGCTCATGATGTGCCCAGACTGCTGAGGCCACATTATTATTATTATTATTATTATTATTAGTAATAGTAGTAGTAGTAGTAGTAGTAGTAGTATCATCATCATCATTGTTATTATTAACAACATACTAATCACTAAATTCTCATGGGTCATAGAGCACTAACTACTGGGGTCACAAGAATGTCACCTTGACCCTGGCTCAGTGAGACAGGACAGTATCCCCGGCAACAGTGTCAACGTGGACTGTGTTGTGAACCACTGCGGACCTGTGATGCAGCGCTGTACATACCTGCTTGTGGTTGCTGTGGACGACTCTCCTAGCCATTCTTTTATTTATCCTCACCAGTTCTGCTTCCTCCTGGCTTCGTGGGCCATATCATACCTATTCTTAAAACTGCGTATGGAGCCTTCCTCCAATCAGGTTATTCCATAAAGTGACTATCACGAGACTGATAAAAAAATATTTCCTGAAATCCATTTGGCTCATTTGTCTTTAACATTCAACTACGTACTTGCGTCCTCTCACATCTTTCCCTGTGAAGGTACACATATGTATAGTTAAACAAATTTAGATGACTACAATTATCATACATAGGTACTCATGTGTAATTTACCTATAATAACCCAAAAGAGTCAGACGAAGTGACTTATTTCTGTACAGAAGAACTCTTGGTCTTTCCCTATAGTAGTTCCTCAGCTTCGAGACTACTCTTGTCACGAGTAACTGCACTTTCTCTAGTATCTTGTCATGTTTTTTATAAGTGCAGATTTCATGCTGGTGATATATAATTAATGATGAGCCAGATGACTGTCGAGAGTCCTGAAAGCTAATTTTAGCCTCGTCAACTGCGCATATATCTGACGTGGGCCCCTGACGATATGGGTAGTGCAATGCTTCCCCTCCCCTCCCCCACCAGTCCTTCAACATGAGTGATACAGTGAAGCTGTGGAAAATACTGTATACATTTTCCGGAAATTCAGTATTTATATGTAAATAGATGGCCATACTGTATTTAATAATATTTATGTCATAGAAAACGGAAAGCCTGCGTCTGCGCAGACGAGACTCGCCATCTTGGTTTTGAATTTTGTACAAACGTTGGTGTAATGGGAAGAATTTTTCGTGCTCTAGAGGTTAAAATTGTGTTGACACCTCTGAAATAGGAGGCGAAATTGGTGGATATGCATTCCTGCATAACTTGAGATATCAGACGACTGGACAAGACAGCTCCAGGAACCTCAGATAAGCTCTCTAGATTTGTGTGTAATTCTGGCCAGCATTATTTTCATAGATTTAGTTAGAGTGAGGTTCTCTGAGTATGATACACATTAATCTCCAGTCAAATTGGTGAGTGATATTAAGATATATTTTCTTTCTGTTATGTAATTGTGCATATATATAACCATTTATTATTTTTAATATACAGTCCACAAATTTATATATTTACCAGTATTCCTGGTGTATTTATATTTCATTTAATTAATAGGTCCAGTGGTAGGTATCGAAGGGGGACATTTTTTTGCGACCTAGGTGTTCCAAATTTCTACTTGTCTATGTAACACTGATAAATAATAATTATCTTTGTTATAATTTACTGTTATGTACATAATTAGTTACATTCAGATAAATGCAATTTTCCACAGAAGCAATGTTGTGGGCACTGTAAACCTGTGATGAAGTGCTGTGAAAGATTTGTAGGTGTTACGAAGCGTACACAGGGCCCTTGTAGCAAATAGTTAAATTGTGAAATGTGACTGTCTGCTGTTTTATTCTGTAATCAAAAGTGATCCTTGTATGTGTGATAATATGCTTTGTTATCGTTGAGTCAATCAAAGTGTCGCTGTGTTTATTCAAGGTTTCCTCTCACATACACACACCCAGGGCTTCACTGTGTCAGGTGTTTGTTCAAGGCTTCCTTTCACGTACCGCATGACCCAGTGTCATGCAGTTCGTAACAATAATATTTAGGGATTAGAAATAAAGTATTTGGTAGAAATACAGCTGTATGATAGAGCGCTTAGCCCACAACCAAACGAAACTAGGCTCGATTTCCTAAGTGAGAGAGATGTATGGGCAAATATGTTAAACATGCTGGCCATGTTAGCCTAACATAAGTAGGTACCTAAATGTTAGTTAACTGTTGAGGCTGGTATTCCGGGGGGTTAGATAGGAGTGAACTATGAAACGAGATCAGATAAGTATCATTCTTATCTGATGAAGTATCTAAACAATTTACAAAAAAATAAAACAGGAAAACCACCTGGATAGAAGTTTTGTAGTCACTTCTTGAGCCACCATTATGTCTGCAGGCTACTGGTATATTTTTTATTTTACTAAAGAGGTGAAGTTCGTGGCAGCCTTAGCTAAAAAAGGCAGTGCAAATGTCTAAGACATTTGCACTGCCTTTTTCCTAGACAAAAATGTCAGTGTGTAATGAAAGCAAAGACCAAATGGAAATTTACTTACATTTTCCTCAAAGGAGGAGCCTGGTTGTCGGTGAGGGAGGGTGGGTGGAGGTTCTTGATCCAAGAAACTGGAACTATTTTCCTCTTCCATGAATATAATATAACAGAGTAGAGAGCCAATGTGGAACTCTACACTAACCAAATATGCATAGAACAAGTCTGGAAAGAAGAGAACTTATGTCTCTGTATTGATGCTGAAGTTACGAGTGGTGAACTGACGAGAGGGAGCCACCAGCACTAGCAACATGTAAGTTACGAGTGGTGAACTGACGAGAGGGAGCCACCAGCACTAGCAACATGTAAGTTACGAGTGGTGAACTGACGAGAGGGAGCCACCACCATTAGCAACATGTAAGTTACGAGTGGTGAACTGACGAGAGGGAGCCACCAACACTAGCAACATGTAAGTTACGAGTGGTGAACTGACGAGAGGGAGCCACCAGCACTAGCAACATGTAAGTTATGAGTGGTGAACTGACGAGAGGGAGCCACCAGCACTAGCAACATGTAAGTTACGAGTGGTGAACTGACGAGAGGGAGCCACCAGCACTAGCAACATGAAAGTTACGAGTGGTGAACTAACGAGAGGGAGCCACCAGCACTAGCAACATGTAAGTTACGAGTGGTGAACTGACGAGAGGGAGCCACCAGCACTAGCAACATGTAAGTTATGAGTGGTGAACTGACGAGAGGGAGCCACCAGCACTAGCAACATGTAAGTTATGAGTGGTGAACTGACGAGAGGGAGCCACCAGCACTAGCAACATGTAAGTTACGAGTGGTGAACTGACGAGAGGGAGCCACCAGCACTAGCAACATGTAAGTTACGAGTGGTGAACTGACGAGAGGGAGCCACCAGCACTAGCAACATGTAAGTTACGAGTGGTGAACTGACGAGAGGGAGCCACCAGCACTAGCAACATGTAAGTTACGAGTGGTGAACTGACGAGAGGGAGCCACCAGCACTAGCAACATGTAAGTTATGAGTGGTGAACTGACGAGAGGGAGCCACCAGCACTAGCAACATGAAAGTTACGAGTGGTGAACTGACGAGAGGGAGCCACCAGCACTAGCAACATGTAAGTTACGAGTGGTGAACTGATGAGAGGGAGCCACCAGCACTAGCAACATGTAAGTTATGAGTGGTGAACTGACGAGAGGGAGCCACCAGCACTACCAACATGTAAGTTACGAGTGGTGAACTGACGAGAGGGAGCCACCAGCACTAGCAACATGAAAGTTACGAGTGGTGAACTGACGAGAGGGAGCCACCAGCACTAGCAACATGTAAGTTATGAGTGGTGAACTGACGAGAGGGAGCCACCAGCACTAGCAACATGTAAGTTACGAGTGGTGAACTGACGAGAGGGAGCCACCAGCACTATCAACATGTAAGTTACGAGTGGTGAACTGACGAGAGGAAGCCACCAGCACTAGCAACATGTAAGTTATGAGTGGTGAACTGACGAGAGGGAGCCACCAGCACTAGCAACATGTAAGTTACGAGTGGTGAACTGACGAGACGGAGCCACCAGCACTAGCAACATGTAAGTTACGAGTGGTGAACTGACGAGAGGGAGCCACAAGCACTAGCAACATGTAAGTTACGAGTGTTGAACTGACGAGAGGGAGCCACCAGCACTAGCAACATGTAAGTTACGAGTGGTGAACTGACGAGAGGGAGCCACCAGCACTAGCAACATGTAAGTTACGAGTGGTGAACTGACGAGAGGGAGCCACCAGCACTAGCAACATGTAAGTTACGAGTGGTGAACTGACGAGAGGGAGCCACCAGCACTAGCAACATGTAAGTTACGAGTGGTGAACTGACGAGAGGGAGCCACCAGCACTAGCAACATGTAAGTTATGAGTGGTGAACTGACGAGAGGGAGCCACCAGCACTAGCAACATGTAAGTTACGAGTGGTGAACTGACGAGAGGGAGCCACCAGCACTAGCAACATGTAAGTTATGAGTGGTGAACTGACGAGAGGGAGCCACCAGCACTAGCAACATGTAAGTTATGAGTGGTGAACTGACGAGAGGGAGCCACCAGCACTAGCAACATGAAAGTTACGAGTGGTGAACTGACGAGAGGGAGCCACCAGCACTAGCAACATGTAAGTTACGAGTGGTGAACTGACGAGAGGGAGCCACCAGCACTAGCAACATGTAAGTTATGAGTGGTGAACTGACGAGAGGGAGCCACCAGCACTAGCAACATGTAAGTTACGAGTGGTGAACTGACGAGAGGGAGCCACCAGCACTAGCAACATGTAAGTTACGAGTGGTGAACTGACGAGAGGGAGCCACCAGCACTAGCAACATGTAAGTTACGAGTGGTGAACTGACGAGAGGGAGCCACCAGCACTAGCAACATGTAAGTTACGAGTTGTGAACTGACGAGAGGGAGCCACCAGCACTAGCAACATGTAAGTTATGAGTGGTGAACTGACGAGAGGGAGCCACCAGCACTAGCAACATGTAAGTTATGAGTGGTGAACTGACGAGAGGGAGCCACCAGCACTAGCAACATGTGTGCGCACATCTGACAAACTACTGTAAGTAATGTTTAAATACTTGAGTAAATAAGTGAAAGTAACTTAGGAAGTGAAAGTAATTCAGGATGTAAAACTAAGTAAATAATCAAGTAAAAGTAAATTAAGTAAGTCCATAATTAAATAAGTAAGAATGTAAAGAAAGAACAGTAAGTTTTTATTTAGGTTTCTTACATAATGTGAAAATTTACATAGTAAAGTATGTTGAATATAACGTTGTAAAACCCAGTCAGGTCAAACACGGCTCTGGAAATTATTTTACATAATTTTCCTAAATTTTTAATGTATAAATTTCAATAATGCAAATAATGTTTAAAATGTGCTGCTGGTGATCTAAATTTAATTTCTGAGTGAAAAAGAACCAGCAGCCGCGGAGAGGGGGGGGGAGGGGGGAGGGAGAGGGGGGGGAAACAACATAGTGGAAAAATAGGGAAAGACTGATCACTATAATAGTCGAATTGAATCGGACGTCATCGGGGCAAAATTTGAGAGGAGCGGCCTCAGACAACTAAATAATGCAGTAATGTTTCCAGTGAAGAACTGGAACAAAATTTGTGCGAAACCACTATAACAGAGTGGTAAGATAGGAAAAATTGGAGGACTCCGGTAGCTTCCCTGCGACACACCTTGGATAAGTAACTCTCACCTGTTTCGTACAGTAGTTTTACGTTGGCCTTTGTAATTTCTAGCTGTCTAGGTAATGTTAGTGTTCCACCTGTGATCCAAAATGGTAAGTGTAAATATTAAAAATTTATTTAATGTGTTGACATATGCTGTTGTAGTGTTAATATCAAGTGTAATAGGCACTACCATGTCTTCAGTCAAGTCACAAACAATTTATACAGTCCAAGAATTTAATTTTACCAGAGTTACTGGTTTTCTTAAATATTAGTAAATAATTAGGTCCTGCTTGGTGTGAGTGTGGTGGAGGAGTAATGGCCATCGGAGGAGTCACAATTCTGCGACTTATTATGACTTAGTCCCACTTACCTCAGAGGTGTAACTAAATCTGGTGAGTAATAATTGCCTTAGTAACATCTCACCCAAATTACGTAAATAATAGTGAATCTCGTGCATGTAATTTCTCATAACTGTGACTTATTTCACACAATCTATACCAAATGTAAGCAGATAACTGCAAATATAAAGCCCAAGAGCTGGAGCTTCATTCCTGAATACACATTTAAAAGTTCTGCATTTTTTTTTTTTTTTTGATGAAAGAAATCCTCATAAAATTATCAATTAAGACGGTAGATTTGTGCGTGATCAATTACTCACTACAAATATGAAAAAAAGGTATAGAAGTCCGACTGCAAAAAAAAAGTTCTCATAAATGTCCATTATCGTGCTCCCATTATGGTGCCTTTTATTCGTCAGATCATCGTAGGGGAGGAAAAAATATCACAATATTGTGATATTATGTCTGTTATACTTTATAATAAGTGTATCAAATAGCACATAGTGTGACTTTAAGAACCATTTGATATATGATTAAAATTTGGTAAAATCGTAAATCTATGGAACAGTTGTGTGTAATATGGAAATATTATGTACAGGACACAGAGGCCCATGATTTTATTATTATTATTATTATTATTATTATTATTATTATTATTATTATTATTATTATTATTATTATTTTTATAATTATTATTATTCATTCAGTCCATTACTGTTTTGCCAGAAGTGTGCCTATACAACTGTTAAAAAACTGCAACATATGAACACCCCATGTAGAAATTTATTGTCAAAAAAAAAAAAAGAAGTCCACGGTGGGATTCGAATGTAAATAATATGGTGCCAGGATCACGGGACCCTTAACACATTTGTGGAAAAATTTTACCTAAATTTACGAAAATTATAGTGTGTAAATTGCAATAATGTAAATAAGTGTAAATCGTATTGCTGTTGGTGTAAATTTAATTTCGAGTGAAAAAGAACCATCAGCAGCGTGGAGATGGTGAGGGAGGACACCATATTGAATTCAATGAGTGGGGACACTTTGTAATTTTCACCAGAAATTCGGCGTTTTCCGAGACTTAATGGGGTACAGGCCTCAAAATTATAACTGGAAGATTGTGATATGTTCCTGCTGAAGAAATGGGGACAAGAAATTGGAAGGACATCAAGAAATTTTGTGTGGATTTAGGAAATAAGGTTTCAGTCACACCTCATAGAGAAGTAAACCTTCGTTATATGTAGAACTAACTGGCCAGTGTAGGTTCTAGATAGTAAGGCAGTGTTGTGGGTGTTCCATCAGTCACACCTCATAGAGAAGTAAACCTTAGTTTTATGTAGAACTAACTGGCCAGTGTAGGTTGTAGATAGTAAGGCAGTGTTGTGGGTGTTCCATCTGCATTAAGTGGCTTCCAGAGAGAAAAATGATAAGTGGTAATAATCAATTAATTAAAATATTCACCATTTGACTATACTGAATGTTAATATCAGTATACCCCACCACATTTTTTTTCAGTCAGTTATAAAACCCATACAGTCAACTCCAAATCAGTTTTACCAGAACTACTGGTTTCTTAAATGTAATGTGTAATTTTAGGTTCCAGTTTTTCAGCGTGGTTTGAGGGTTGTGGGTATCGAAGGAGACACTTTCCTGTGACCTAAAGTGACCCACTTACCTCAGAGGTGCAACACAAATTGGTAAGTAATATTTACCTTAGTTGCATCCTACCCAAATTCCTTGTATGAACGTAATAGTGAAGTTCACACAGGTAATTTCTCACAACATCCTTACCCCAACAATAACATTAAATAACTGTGAAAACAGTGTGCAAATTGATAATTTACGTTACAGATGATTTACGTAGGTTTAAATTGTTAGTAAATAATATTAGAATTAATAATGTAACCTTAGACATTAAAATTATGTTATATTGGATAATGAGATTAGGTATACTGTGAACGTTAACATCTCTTTGTATAAGCAAGGAGTGCTCGGAGAGCATACAGAATGCTGCTGCTCTCTTTTGGCAGTTTCCGTGGCTCTAACAACTCATTAGGAAATGTAAGCTCAGTATACCACATGACTTACAAAATATTCTGCCTGGCAGCCAACAAAGAAAGACTGAGGCCTTTCCGATGGACCATGGATACAGGTCTCTGTGCCAGATCCGTTTGTGAAACTTATTTCTGTTTTAACCCTACGTAAGTCACCAAATTACTGGGGGAAACACAGGAATAGTTTACCCTTTAGTTGGGAGTGAACCCAGGCCCATACTAAGGTAAATTAACAGCCAAGATTGCTGAATAATTACCCCCGTGAATATTAGACCAGATGCAGTGCTGCCTTGTGTACATAAATATTAGTTAGGGAAACCCTAAGAAATTCAGGGACACTCAATATGCAGACTGGGGATGCTAATTCATTTAACTACTTACAGGAACCATTTCTTCTGTGCAGTGGTGTCTAGGAGAGAGAGAGAGAGAGGTCTCTAGAAATCTAGATTAGCCTGGGTACAATCGGGATTTCAAGCTGGTATAGACTCCACAATACAAGTCTGTTCTAGTTTGTGCATGGAGACAGGAATTCCCTGCAGGTGATTAACCCTCAAAAAAAGTGTACCATAAGGGTGCTGGTAAGAACAGGACTCGAGGAATTGTGTGTTGTGTCAACAGTGATTGCTAGAGTGGGCATACCTGGAGTATTACCTGGAGAGAGTTCCGGGGGTCAACGCCCCCGCGGCTCGGTCTGTGACCAGGCCTCATGGTGGATCAGAGCCTGATCAACCAGGCTGTTACTGCTGGCTGGACGCAATCGGACGAACGAGCCACAGCCCGGCTGGTCAGGTACCGACTTTAGGTGCTTGTCCAGTGCCAGCTTGAAGACTGCCAGGGGTCTATTGGTAATCCCCCTTATGTATGCTGGGAGGCAGTTGAACAGTCTCGGGCCCCTGACACTTACTGTATTGTCTCTTAATATGCTAATGACACCCCTGCTTTTCGTTAGGGGAATGTTGCATCGTCTGCCGAGTCTTTTGCTTTCGTAGTGAGTGATTTTCGTATGCAAGTTCGGTACTAGTCCCTCTAGGATTTTCCAGGTGTATATAATCATGTATTTCTCCCGCCTGCGTTCCAGGGAGTACAGATTCAGGAAATTCAAGCGCTCCCAGTAATTGAGGTGTTTTATCTCCGTTATGTGCGCCATGAAGGTTCTCTGTACATTTTCTAGGTCAGCAATTTCACCTGCCTTGAAAGGTGCTGTTAGTGTGCAGCAATATTCCAGCCTAGATAGAACAAGCGGCCTGAAGAGTGTCATCATGGGCTTGGAATCCCTAGTTTTGAAGGTTCTCATTATCCATCCTGTCATTTTTCTAGCAGATGCGATTGATACAATGTTATGGTCCTTGAAGGTGAGATCCTCCGAGATGATCACTCCCAGGTCTTTGACGTTGGTTTTTCGCTCTATTTTGTGGAAGGAATTTGTTTTG
>NC_091306.1:21643216-21660716 GCF_038502225.1 Cherax quadricarinatus | reverse complement strand
GAGGCATTAAGCAGTTCTGTGCAAATAAGTGACTCTGCGATATACAGGCCAACCCCCCTTTTTGCCTCTTCACTCTGTCGCATCTGTATAGGTTGTAACCTGGGATCCATATGTCGTTGTCCAAGTGATACTTTATGTGGGTCTCTGTGACAGCCGCGAACATTGCATTTGCCTCTGCAAGCAGTCCACGGATGAAAGGTATTTTGTTGTTCGTTGCTGGCTTTAAACCCTGTATATTTGCAAAGAAGAATGTCATCGGACTGGTGGTATTGATGGTACTGGGGGGGACTTTTTTTTCCGGCACTAGTATCTGTATCTGTTGGTTTGGAGTGGAGGCCATCGTCTGTGGTTCCACTCCAGAAATGACTGGATTTGGCGTACGATTTCTGCCATTTCCTGCCAGTTTTTTTTTTTCTTCCTGGCACTAAAAAACCTCTCCCTCTTGAGTGGCTGTGGCTACCCAGGTTTTCCCATGGCCTGGATGTTTTGTATCTTTTTGTCCCCTTTAGATGGTGTGCCTGGCAATTTAAGTTATAGCACAGTCTTTCCTGTACTGAAGAGGGACACATTTCAGGGTGAAAAAGCTTACAGAAAGGGAGTTTGCATTTTCCTGTTGTCATATGGGCACGGCATTTTCTAGGGTGGTCAAAGTTGCATGTCCCATCTGTTTTTCCAGATTTCCCATGCCTGCAGATACCAAGTACATAGTATGTGCACAGGCTTGGTTTCCGTTTGCCTTGGATTTTTTGTGACTGTATTCCCTGTTGGTGCATGTTTACCTGTCTCATTCCTATCCTCACTAGTACTAACAATGGAGCTCTCACCAGTTGTTTCTGGCATCTCAGGAGTTCCAACACTCCTAATTAGGAGCACAGGGACTGTACTTCCCACCTCCTGTACTTAATCCAGCTAACCAGTTTCCCTTGAACCCCTTTATAAATGTTACTTTGCCCACACTCCAACAACACGTCAAGTCATGAAAACCATTTGTCCCCACTCACTCCTATCCAACACGCTCATGCACCCCCTCCGTCCAACCTTTCCAAGGACGACCCCTACCCATCCTTCCACTACAGACTTATATGCCCTCCAAGTCAATCTGTTTTGTTCCATCTTCAACAACCTCTTGTCAGCCCTCTGGATAATACTTTTGGAAACCCCACACCTCCTTCTAATCTCCAAGTTATGGGTTCTCTGCATTATATTCACACCATGCATTGCCCTCAGACACGAAATTGCCATTGCCTCCAGCCTTCTTGTTGCAACGTTCATCACCCATGCTTTGCACCCATATAAGAGCATTGGTACCACTATACTTTCATACATTCTCCTCTTTGCTTCCATGAATAATGTTCTTTGTCTCCACAGACACCTCAGTGCACCAGTTGCCTTTTTCCCTATATCAATTCTATGATTCACTATGTATCTCATAGACCCATCGGCTGACAGGTCCACTCCTAAATGTCTAGATACATTCACTTCCTCCATACTTCTTCCATTCAATCTGATATCCAATCTTTCATTGCCTAAATTTTTTGTTATCCTCATCACCTTGCTCTTTCCTATGTTCACTTTGGAATTTCTTCTTTTACATACCCTTCCCAACTAGTATGCCAACCTCTGCAACTTCTCTTCAGAATCTCGCAAAAGTACAGTGTCCTCAGCAAAGAGCAACTGTGACAACTCCAACTTTGTGTTAGATTCTTCATCACTTAATCCCACACCTCGTGCCAACACCTGAGCATTCACTTCTCTTACAACCCCGTCTATGAATATATATTAAACAACTATGGTGACATAACGCATCCCTGTCTAAGGCCTACTTTTATTACGAAATAATCTCCTTCTCTCCTACATACTCTAACCTGTTCCTCACTATTCTCGTAAAAACTCTTAACTGCTTTTAGTAACCTATCACCTATTCCATACACTTTCAGCATCTGCCACATCGCTCTCCTATCAACCCTATCATATGCCTTTTTGCAAATCCATAAATGAAACAAAATCCTCTTTATCCTACTCTAAATACTGTTCACCTCTATGTTTCATTATAAACACATGGTCTACACACCCCCTACCTTTCCTAAAACCTCCTTATTCATCTGCGATCCTTCTCTCCATCTTACTCTTAATTCTTTCAATAATAACTCTACCATACACTTTACCAGGTATACTCAACAGGATTATTTCCTTATAATTTTTAAACTCTCTTTTGTTCCCTTTGCCTATTTACAGAGGATCTATGCATGCTCTCTGCCAATCCCCAGGTACCTTCCCCTCCTCCATACATTTATTAAATAAAAACACAAGCCATTCCAAAACTATAACCCCACCTGATTTTAACATTTCTGTCTTTATCCCATCAATCCAGATGCTTTACCCCCTTCATTCTACCCACTGCTTCAAGCACCTCCCTCACACTCACAACTGGCTCTTCCTGACTCCTACAAGATGTTATACCTCCCTGTCCAATACTTGAAATAACATCTTACTCTATCTTCATCAACATTTAACATTATTATTATTATTATTATTATTATTATTATTATTATTATTATTATTATTATTATTGTGGAATTTTATTGAGACCAAAACATTCACAGCCAGATTCGATGTAAATAATTTGATGTTACATTCGCAGGGACCCTTGATACATCCTTCCACCTTACAATAACACTGGGTAGCTGCAAAAATTAATGTACTTATTGATAGATTTACGTCTTAGACATTATTATTAGGTAGTGAGATTACACACACTGAGGTAGCCAGCAACGCCATCCTTGAACTGAGACAAAGAGCTAGCGGAGGTAAGATCTTTCGTCTGGAAAAACATCAGCGGTCGAGAAACAGTTCAGAGTTTTAGTTTAATATGTTTATTATGCACCCCATACCCATCCTGTGGGCGGTAGTCAAAAGATTACTGAGGTACATAATGGGTCCAGGGACTGGGCCCCAAAGTTTTGATAGCTGAGCAAGTTACAAAGGTAATGAACTCCAGGTAACAATCATGACAAGTTACAAGGGTATTTACAGATTACAGAGGAACATAATGGGTCCGGGGACTGGGCCCCTAGAGTTTTGATAGCTGAACAAGGTACAGAGGTAATGAACTCACAAGTTACAAAAGTAATGAATCATGTAAGTTTACTTACTTACGTTTATACATGGCTACAATCATAAACAAATTACAGAGTAATGAGCAATTCACACGTCCGCACCCGGTCACAACTATAATGAGTTATTGCTGCAAATATTAATTGTTGGGCCACACACACACACACACAAACACACACACACACACACACACACACACACACACACACACACACACACACACACACACACACACACACACACACACACACACTACGGATAGCGTTCCGATACCTCAGTAAGGAGTCGTTCAAGACTCTGTATACCATTTACGTCAGGCCCATACTGGAGTATGCAGCACCAGTTTGGAATCCACACCTAATCAAGCACGTCAAGAAATTAGAGAAAGTGCAAAGGTTTGCAACAAGACTAGTCCCAGAGCTACGGGGATTGTCCTACGAAGAAAGGTTGAGGGAAATCGGCCTGACGACACTGGAGGCCAGGAGGGTCAGGGGGGACATGATAACGACATATAAAATACTGCGCGGAATAGACGAGGTGGACAAAGACGGGATGTTCCAGAGATGGGACACAGACACAAGAGGTCACAATTGGAAGTTGAAGACTCAGATGAATCAAAGGGATGTTAGGAAGTATTTCTTTAGTCATAGAGTAGTCAAGCCGTGGAATAGCCTAGAAAGTGTAGTAGTGGAGGCGGGAACCATACATAGTTTTAAGGCGAGGTATGATAAAGCTCATGGAGCAGGGAGAGAGAGGACCTAGTAGCAATCAGTGAAGAGGCGGGGCCAGGAGCTATGAATCGACCCCTGCAACCACAAATAGGTTAGTACAAATAGGTGAGTACACACACACACACACACACACACACACACACACACACACACACACTCACTCATTCACACAGTCACACACATACACACACACACACACACACACACACACACACACACACACACACACACACACACACACACACACACACACACACACACACAGAAACACCTGCAGAAGGACTCCAGCCACGACACCCCCAAGGCAACTGAACAATCCAAACCAACCATCACACACCGATCCCTCTGTTCCCACCCCCCTCACCACAGTTACAGTATTAGAACAGAAGTTGAAGGTTTGGTACACAAATGCAGATGGATTAACGAATAAACATGAGGAATGGCAAGAAAGAATCAATGAGAAGTCCCCAGACATCATAGCAGTTACAGAAACAAAACTCACGGAGACAATAACAGACACAATCTTCCCACCAGGATACCAGATCATGAGGAAAGATAGAAGGGGCAGGGGGGGAGGTGGGGTTGCTCTGCTCTTAAAAAAACAGATGGAAATTCGAGAAAATGGAAGGCATAGATGAGACGGGAGAAAGAGACTACATAGTAGGTACACTTCAGTCTGGGGAACACAAAGTGGTCATTGCAGTGATGTACAATCCACCACAGAACTGCAGGAGACCAAGAGAGGAATATGAAGAGAGCAACAGAGCAATGGTGGACACACTTGCTGAGGTGGCAAGAAGAGCTCACTCCAGCAGAGCAAAGTTGCTGGTTATGGGGGATTTCAACCACAGGGAGATTGACTGGGAAAACCTGGAGCCACATGGGGGTCCCGAAACATGGAGAGCCAAGATGTTGGACGTGGTGCTGGAAAACCTCATGCACCAACATGTTAAGGACACTACCAGAGTGAGAGGGGAGGATGAACCAGCAAGATTGGGCCTTGTGTTCACCCTGGGCAGCTCAGACATTGAGGACATCAAGTATGAGAGTCCCCTAGGAGCTAGCGACCACGGTTCTGTGCTTTGAATACATAGTAGAGCTGCAAGTGGAGAGAATAACAGGAGTTGAATGGGTAAAGCCTGACTATAAAAGAGGGGACTACATAGGGTTGAAGAACTTCCTGCGGGAGGTCCCATGGGACAGAGAACTGGCAGGAAAGCTAGTAAATGAAATGATGAAATATGTAACAACAAAATGCAAGGAGGCAATGGAAAGGTTTATTCCCAAGAGCAACAGTAACAACGGGAAGACCAGAACGAGCCCCTGGTTTACCCGACGGTGTAAGGAGGCAAAAACAAAGTGCAATAGAGAATGGAAAAAGTACAGAAGGCAGAGAACACACGAAAATAGGGAGATCAGTCGCAGAGCCAGGAATGAGTAAGCACAGGTAAGGAAGGAGGCCCAGCGACAGTATGAAAATGACATAGCATCGAGAATCAAGACTGACCCGAAACTGTTGTATAGCCACATCAGGAGGAAGACAACAGTCAAAGACCAGGTGATCAGATTAAGGACAGAAGGTGGAGAACTCACAAGAAATGATCAGGAGGTATGTGAGGAGCTGAACAGGAGATTTAAGGAAGTTTTTACAGTAGAGACAGGAAGAGCTGTGGGAAGACAGCACAGAAGGGAACATCAAGAGGGAATATACCAACAAGTGTTGGATGACATACAAACAACTGAGGAGGAGGTGAAGAAGCTCCTAAGTGACCTTGACACCTCAAAGGCGATGGGACCGGACAACATCTCCCCATGGGTCCTTAGAGAAGGAGCAGAGATGCTGTGTGTGCCTCTAACCACAATCTTCAACACATCACTTGAAACTGGGCAACTACCTGAGAAATGGAAGACAGCTAATGTAGTCCCCATATTTAAGAAAGGAAACAGAAACGAGGCGCTAAACTACAGACCTGTGTCTCTGACATGTATTGTGTGCAAAATCATGGAGAAGATTATCAGGAGGAGAGTGGTCGAACACCTGGAAAGGAACAAGATTATAAATGAAAACCAGCATGGGTTCATGGAAGGCAAATCTTGTATCACATCCCCTCTCGAGTTTTATGACAAGGTAACAGAAGTAAGACACGAGAGAGAGGGGTGGGTAGATTGCGTTTTCCTAGACTGCAGGAAGGCCTTTGACACAGTTCCGCACAAGAGATTAGTGCAGAAGCTGGAGGATCAGGAGCATGTAACAGGGAGGGCACTGCAATGGATCAGAGAATACCTGACAGGGAGGCAGCAACGAGTCATGGTACGTGAAGAGGTATCACAGTGGGCGCCTGTGACGAGCGGGGTCCCACAGGGGTCAGTTCTAGGACCAGTGCTATTTTTGATATATGTGAACGACATGATGGAAGGAATAGACTCTGAAGTGTCTCTATTCGCAAATGATGTGAAGTTGATGAGAAGAATTAAATCGGATGAGGATGAGGCAGGACTGCAAAGAGACCTGGACAGGCTGGACATGTGGTCCAGTAACTGGCTTCTCGAATTCAATCCAGCCAGATGCAAAGTCATGAAGATTGGGGAGGGGCAAAGAAGACCGCAGACAGAGTATAGGCTAGGTGACTACAAACTACAGACCTCACTCAGGGAGAAAGACCTTGGGGTGACCATAACACCGAGCACATCACCGGAGGCACACATCAACCAAATAACTGCTGCAGCATACGGGCGCCTGGCAAACCTGAGAATAGCGTTCCGATACCTTAATAAGGAATCGTTCAAGACACTGTACACCGTGTACGTTAGGCCGATACTTAAGTACGCAGCTCCTGTTTGGAACCCACACTTGATCAAGCACATCAAGAAATTAGAGAAAGTGCAAAGGTTTGCGACAAGGTTAGTTCCAGAGCTAAGGGGAATGTCCTGTGAAGAAAGGTTAAGGGAAATCTGCCTGACGACACTGGAGGACAGGAGGGTTAGGGGAGACACGATAACGACATACAAAATACTGCGTGGAATAGACAAGGTGGACAGAGACAGGATGTTCCAGAGAGGGAACACAGAAACAAGGTGTCACAATTGGAAGCTGAAGATCCAGATGAGTCTAAGGGATGTTAGGAAGTATTTCTTCAGTTATAGAGTAGTCAGGAAGTGGAATAGCCTAGCAAGTGAGGTACTGGAGGCAGGAATCATACATAGCTTTAAGATGAGGTATGATAAAGCTCATGGAGCAAGGAAATAGAGGACCTAGTAGCACTCAGTGAAGAGGCGGGGCCAGGAGCTGAGTCTCGACCCCTGCAACCACAATTAGGTGAGTACACACACTAACAAGAACTGTATGAACTGTCTGCAGAACAGTTCATACAGCTGTTTCGGAAATTTGCAGCTAGGAGATCCTGTCCAAGATTGATGATATCAAATAATGCCACTAGTTTTGTAGCGGGCGCTCAACACTTGATGGAATTAAATAAGAGTAATGATGTACAATCTCTGTTGACCCAGCGAGGGTTTGCCTGGAAATTTATTACTCCCAGAGCCCCTTGGCAGGGGGGGTTGTACGAAAGAATGATAGGTACAGTGAAAAGATGTCTCCGTAAAGTGCTACACAGGAAGGGAATTAATTTGGAGGAATTCTGTGCAGTGTTGGTGGAGGCAGAAAATCGGGTAAATAATCGCCCTCTCTCATACATGAGTGACACTCTTGATACGGACATACTGACTCCTCACCTAATATGTCGACGGAAGTTGTAAGCTGCACCTATCTGTAGAGGTAATCCTGAGGCAATTGATGAAGATGACAATAATGTGAGTGTTGAGTGATAAGTTTAAAATGTCAAGTAAGGTAATTAATCATTGGTCCAATGTGTGGTATAAAGAATATCTTCTTACACTACGTGAACACTTTTATGGTGCGTCAGAGGCAGTAAATCGACAGAACATTCAACCAGGTGATATCGTGTTAATTGATACTGAGCAACATCGAACATTGTGGCCTCTGGGCAGATGCACAAGGTGTTATCAGGAATGTCAAAGTGTTGTATCGTGGTCAGGAAAGTTTGGTACCATTAATAAATTAATTCTCCTAGAATTAAATGGTGCTCTATCAAATGTAAATGAAAATCTAAGGGAAAGTGACACGAGTGATATTGAAAATGACCTGAGTGATACAAGAAGAAATTGTAATAAGGCCTACTAGGAGAACCGCCACTCAATCTAGACCTGGCTGGAATCGTCGAACTCCACTCGGCCGCAGTGTGGAAAATATTGTGTAATTTTCCCAAAATTATATTGTATATTGTTTATAATGTAAATGTATATGATTAACACATTACTGTTGGTCTAAAATATATTTGAAAGTGGAAGAGAACCAACAGAGAGGTTCTGCACATGCGCTGGGTCGGAGAGGGGACGCCAGGGCATGGGTAGGCAGTCATGTGGGTATAGACCTAATGTGGGTGTCGGAGTAAACCATGGAACCAGGAAATTGGTGGTTTCATCGGCCAAAATGTGATTAATGGTCTCACTTCATAATAGGAAGTGTTGTAAATGTTCCCGTCGTGGAATATGGAACAGTAAATTGTCGAAACCACCATAATAGGGTGTGACAACAGAAAATCGTGAGTGACGTGACGATGCCATGACGAGTTCATTTAAGAACATAAGAAAGAAGGAACACTGCAGCAGGCCTACTGGCCCATACGAGGCAGGTCCAAGTCTCCTACCGGCTTAAGCCAATGCCCCAACCTAGTCAGGTCAGGTCACGTTCACTTAAGGAAGGAACAGAGCAACTGACCTAGTAGCACAAGCTAATCAGGTCCAACTCACCCACCCACACCCACTCATGTATTTATCTAACCTATTTTTAAAACTACACAACGTTTTAGCCTCAATAACTGTACATGGGAGTTTGTTCCACTCATCCACAACTCCATTACCAAACCAGTGCTTTCCTATATCCTTCCTGAATCTGAATTTTTCCAACTTAAAACCATTGCTACGAGTCCTGTCTAGGCTAGATATTTTCAGCACGTTATTTACATCCCCTTTATTTATTCCTGTTTTCCATTTATACACCTCAATCATATCCCCCCTAATTCTACGCCTTTCTAGAGAGTGCAGATTCAGGGTCCTTAGTCTATCCTCATAGGGAAGATTTCTGATACATGGGATCAACTTTGTCATCCTCCTTTGAATGTTTTCCAGAGCATTTATGTCCATTCTGTAATACGGTGACCAAAACTGTGCAGCATAATCTAAATGAGGTCTAACCAAGAATATATAAAGTTGAAGAACAACCTGAGGACTCCTATTATTTATGCTTCTTGATATGAAGCCAAGGGTTCCGTTAGCTTTATTGCGAACACTAATGCACTGTTGTCTTGGTTTCAGATTACTGCTAACTAGAACTCCTAAATCTTTTTCGCAATCCATAATATTAAGATATTCATTATTTAGTTTATATGTGGCATGGTTATTTTCCTGTCCAACATTTAGAACTTTGCATTTGTCTATATTAAACTGCATCTGCCACTTCTCCGACCACTGCATCAGTCTATTCAAATCTTCCTGGAGTGCTCTAATGTCCTCGTCAGAATGAATTCGACGGCCTATTTTGGTGTCATCGGCAAACTTGCTTATGTCGCTCTTTATGCCCTCATCAATGTCGTTTATGTAGATTGTGAACAACAGGGGGCCCAACACTGACCCCTGTGGAACACCGCTCGTGACGCTTCCCCACTCTGATTTCTCCCCATTTATGCAAACTCTCTGCTGCCTATTTGTCAACCATGCCTCTATCCAGGAAAAAATTTCTCCTCCTATTCCATGTGCCTTAATTTTCCTCAATAGTCTCTGATGTGGGACCCTGTCAAAAGCCTTACTGAAGTCCATATACACAATATCATATTCATTACCATGATCTACCTCCTCAAATACCTTAGTGAAAAAAGTTAATAAATTCGTAAGGCAGGAACGCCCCTTTGTAAAACCATGCTGAGATTCGTTGATTAATTTGTGCTTTTCAAGGTGGCTACGAACTGCCTCGGCAATTATTGATTCCATAAATTTTCCCACTATGGAGGTTAGGCTTATTGGTCTATAGTTCGAAGCTAAGGACCTGTCACCTGCTTTGAAAATAGGTATCACATTTGCCATTTTCCACTTATCTGGCACCATGCCAGTCTGTAGTGATATATTGAAAAGATTAGCCAGAGGTTTGCTAAGCTCCTCTTTACATTCCTTTAGAACCCTTGCATACAGTTCATCAGGGCCTGGGGATTTGTTAGGTTTTAATTTATCTATTTGCCTAAGGACCATGTCACTTGTGACCCTAATCGTGCATAGTTTATTATCATCCTGTTCTACATAATTTATTATTTCTGGAATATCGCTAGTATCTTCCTGAGTAAAAACTGAGAGGAAGTATGTGTTAAAAATTCTACACATTTCCTTATCACTGTCTGTGAGCTGACCCGAGTAACTTTTGAGTGGGCCTATCTTGTCCCTGATCTTACTTCTGTATACCTGAAAGAATCCTTTTGGGTTAGTCTTCGATTCTCTTGCAACTTTAACCTCATAATCTCTTTTTGCTTTTCTTATTCCCTTTTTTATTTCTCTCTTTAACTGAATATATTGATTTCTTAATTGCACCTCTCCTCTTTTGATTTGCCTATATATGCCTCTCTTTTGACCAATGAGATGTTTTAATCTATTGTTCATCCATTTAGGATCATTTTTGCTTGATCTGATTTCCCTATTTGGAACATAAGTTGTCTGAGCAGCTAGAACTATGCCCTGGAAAACGTCATATCGGCAATCATCACCACCTACCTGACCCATAGTCAGGTCATTCCAGTTCAGCCCACCCAAGTAATTTTTCAGTCCTATGAAATCAGCCAAGCGGAAGTCAGGGACAGAGACTTGATTGCCATTATTAGGGGAATTCCATGATATATTAAAACTGAGTGATTTGTGATCACTTTCCCCAAGCTCATCATTAACCTCAAGATTATTAATTAGCGTTTCCCTGCTGGCAAGAACCAAGTCAAGCAGGTTATTTCCTCTAGTTGGCTCTGTCACAAACTGTTTTAAAAAACAATCCTGAATCGTATCAAGAAAGTCACTTGATTCTAAATTTCCTGTCAAATTGCTCCAGTCAATCTGTCTATAGTTGAAATCTCCCATTATCACAACATTTTCGTATGTAGAGGCCTTACGAATTTCATCCCATAGAAGTTTACCGCACTCCCTATCAAGATTTGGGGCCCTGTAAATCACACCCAAAATTAGTTTTTCACGGCCCTCGAGAAGCTGTAACCAAACAGATTCAGTGGCTGACGCTTCTAATTTTATATCTTGTCTAACACAACAATTTAAATTGTCTCTGACGTACATCGCTACTCCACCACCCTTCCTGTTGACCCTGTCAGTGTGGAATAATTTATAGCCTTGTATGTGACATTCAGAAGGCATCTCTCTATCTTTCAGATTGAGCCAGGTCTCTGTTATAGCAATGATATCTATGTTTCCTGCACTTGCAATTAATCTTAGCTCATCTATCTTATTTCTTACACTCCTGCTATTAGTATAATAGACCTTAAGGGAGCTAGTCCCTTGCTGCCCTCTGCTGTCTCCCTTTGTTTGCTGACCTGATCTATTGTCTTTATTTATAACTTCATGATGAATGTCTTTTATACATTTACTGTTTTCAACCCTAGTGTTGCAACCTGACTGTTTCCCACACACACCCATACCTCTATCTTCTATCAGTTTAAAATCCTAGGCATTTCAGCAATGGCCCTCTCGATTGAGTTTGCAAGAGCTACCACCCCTGCCCCAGAAAGATGTACCCCATCCCTTGCATACATATCATGTTTGCCATAAAAGTTGTCCCAGTTGTCAATGAATGGGATTGCAAGTTCCTTGCAGTATCTGTCTAGCCAGCAATTTACACCAATTGCCCTAGACAACCATTCATTGCCCACTCCCCTTCTAGGCAAGATGCTACATATGATTGGGACCCCTCCCTTAGATTTAATTAAATCTATAGCTGACCTGTACTTATCTAGCAGCTCTTCTCTCCTACCCTTCCCAATATCATTTCCACCAGCACTGAGACAAATAGGCTTGTTCCCATTACCTGACATGATATTATCCAACCTGTTGACTATATCACTAACACCAGCTCCTGGGAAGCACACTCTACCTCTTACCTTCTTATTCCTATTACAGAAGGCATGGTCTATATATCTTACCTGTGAGTCACCAACCACAACTATGCGCTTACCTCTATTTGCAGGGGAAGCAGTACCTTTACCTTCACTGGTCACTGAAGTACACTCATCCTGAAGAACAGAGAAGCGATTTCCTACCTTCAAATCTTCTCTCTTAACTTTCCTTTGATGCTCTTCCCATTACTGGGAACCACTCGCCACTTGTAGCAGGTGCTGGACTGCACCTCACTGCTGGTAGCCGTTGCTACCTCCCCACCTACAGCTTCCTCGCAGAGAGACACAGACTGCACCTCGCTGCTGGTAGCCTCATTCCCCTCCACCATTCCAGCCACCTCACACTCGCTCCCAACCCCACTGAGGTGAACCTTCAGCCTCCTAATTTCCTCCTGGAGAAGCAAGACTTCCTCCTTCAACTCTCCAGCCTCAATTTTTAAAACACTGCAGAAGCAAGCCATGGCTTTGTAGCCGTCCACGCTAATCCCCAAAGCAGCTCAGGGCCTGTGACCTCACGTGACAACTGACCACTGTGAACTGAGGAAGAAGTAATGATAATAACTTTAGTTTAAGGGAATGTGTGAAGTGATATGAGTCGCCATTCCCAGAGTGAGCACATGTTAAACACACGCCCCTGTTCCAAGGACCACGGAGTTTTAAGGAATCTTGTCTCCTAATCGGAACAACCCAAGCAATATCATAATCCTGCTGGAAGAAAAATCACATCAATTTGGCAGGACATCTAAGTCAGAGGAGGAAATAAAGGCAGATGAATGCTGTGGAAAATACTGTATATATTTTCCAGAAATTCAGTATTTATATGTAAATAGATGGCCATACTGTATTTAATAATATTTATGTCATAGAAAACGGAAAGCCTGCGTCTGCACAGACGAGACTCGCCATCTTGGTTTTTTAATTTGTTTTACAAACGTTGGTGAATGGGGAAGAATTTTTCGTGCTCTAGAGGTTAAAATTGTGCTGACACCTCTCAAATAGAAGGCGAAATTGGTGGATATGCATTCCTGCATAACTTGAGATATCAGACGACTGGACAAGACAGCTCCAGGAACCTCAGATAAGCTCTCTAGATTTGTGTGTAATTCTGGCCAGCATTATTTTCATAGATTTAGTTAGAGTGAGGTTTTCTGAGTATGATACACATTAATCTCCAGTCAAATTGGTGAGTGATATTAAGATATATTTTCTTTCTGTTATGTAATTGTGTGTATATATAACCATTTATTATTTTTAATATACAGTCCACAAATTTATATATTTACCAGTATTCCTGGTGTATGTATATTTCATTTAATAATAGGTCCAGAGCAACTTGTGGATATGACAGTGGTAGGTATCGAAGGGGGACATTTTTGCGACCTAGGTGTCCCAAATTCCTACTTGTCTAACTGATAAATAATAATTATCTTGTTCATTTACTGTTATGTATATAATTATACATCCAAGTAAACGCAATTTTCCACATTTAATTTGCCCGTTGGTCCTTCTTGAACCGGAGGTAATTAGTGAAGTCATTAATAAGTTAATTACTTAATAATTATATGTGAAATAACAGAAGGAGGTGGATGTTAAGTTCACAAATTTACTTAATGTGTAGTGGATTATAATAATTACAATATTAATTTTGATAAGTTAAGCTCAAGTCTGGCTAAGTTTATATTAATTTGTATAATACTAATTTGATAAGACAATTCTGGCCAAGATTTATATCAGTGTATGTGTAATTGATAAGACAAGTGTGGCTAAAGATTATATTGTGTATAATATTAATTTGCTATGCCAAATTCTGGCAAGGATTATATTAATTTGTGTAATATTAATTTTGATAAGCCAAGTTTGGCGAAAGGTTTGTATTAATGCACATTTAAAATTATATTATAATTTCTTGCATGTGTAACTGCTAAGCTCAAGTAGCTGGGATTTATTCAAAGGTAGGTTGTGTCAGTGTTATTAATTGGGTTGAATTTAATACATTGCATCATGGCTGAAAATGAGGAAATTAATATAGAAGACAAACATATGGAATATAGAGCAAAGAAAGCATCATTGCAGGCCAGAAAGGGTCATGTAACCAAGGCATATAATAATTGTTTGGAATTAATGAATCAAGAAACTGTGAATACTGATTTAAAATTGTATTTAGATGCTTTAGGTATAGATATGATTCATACAAATTATATTACAACAAATATGAAGGAGATTTGTTAGTAAACTGTGTAGATGAGACTGAAGTAGATCTCATGATTAATCAGTATTATGAATTAGAGGAAAAGATTCTTTCTTGTAAAAGTCAGGCCTTGAATAAATTAAAATGTGTAAACCAGGCAGTTAATCAGTCTGCTCCAACAAATAATATGTCTTTGCCAAAACTCCCAGAATTATGTTTACCTGTGTTTAATCCTGGAGAAAATTGGGAGGAATTTTGGTCAATTTTTAAAGCAGCTGTGCATGACAGGAGTGACCTAGCCTGTGTAACTAAATTATTTTACCTCAAAGGACAGGTAAGAGGAGATGCGCACATGCTGGTACAGGCCTTTCCCAATGTAGATGACTCTTACAAGGAAGCAGTTGACTTGTTGGATGTCACTTATGGTAATATAGAACAAAGTAGGTTGGATCTAGTGAATATCATTGTTAATTTAAAATCTCCAGATCACACTTACAAAGGTGTACAGCAGTTTAGAGTTAAACTGGAGAGCACTCTCAAAACTTTAAGTAATAAATATAATCTGAAGGAATCAGACTGGTTATTGAGTGCCATGGTACAGAATAAATTAAGCTGTAAAACACTTGAATGAATCTCAAACAAATATCACAAGAGTTATTTGGGACTGGAGGAAATAAGACTAGGTCTACAAGAATTAATTGTGCAGTTGCAGACCAGCCAACTAACTCATTTTAAAGATGCAACACATAATAATTCTGAGGTATCTGTCAAGTTTCATAAAAGGAAAAATTATACCAATAGTAATAATCAAAATTCATTTCCTAAAAATAGTTGCATAGGTGCATATCAAGTAGCAGGAATCAGAAATAATGACTCTCCACAAGGTAAGAAGAATAAGTACCCTCATAAGAGTAGCCCAGTTAATAAGAAACCAGTCAGAGAAAAGAGAGATTGTCTTTTCTGCAAGGGTACTCATTTTTCTAAGAATTGCAATGCATACAATTCATGGAATGATAAAGTTGAAAGATTGGAGGAACTTGACAGATGTATCAGGTGTTTGGGTAATCACAATGTAAAGGATTGTTGTGCCAAATTAAACTTCCGTTATCAATGTCACAAAGGAAGACACCATATAGTCATGTGTAAGGGCCTATATGACAATGTTGATAATAATGATAATGTTGACAATCCTGACACAACAGTGGCTAATGTAAAAATTGCTGCTAATGTTAATAATGATGGTTTTGCTGAAATAGCCTTACCTGTGTTACAGGTAAAAATTGATGATAAAAGGCATAAATAAAAAATGTAAATGCATTATTAGACCAGGGATCCCAGCGTACTTTCATTAAACGTAAATGTCTTGATGGTATGAAAGTACAGATGGGAGATCCCACAACTTTAAAATTATCTGGTTTTCTCTCAGATAAAAGGTCTCAACTGTATGACACGGTTTATGTAACTGTCAGGTTGGGCAATGAGAAAAAACGTGTTAATGCAGTAATTGTAGATAGACTTCCAGAGAAAATATCTACAGTAGTGCTTAGTAAAGCTACAGAAAGACTTTCACATAATGTAAATTTAGCACCTTCTGGTGTAAGTGATGATTACCTGGAGTTTACCTGGAGAGAGTTCCGGGGGTCAACGCCCCCGTGGCCCGGTCTGTGACCAGGCCTCCTGGTGGATCAGAGCCTGATCAACCAGGCTGTTGCTGCTGGCTGCACGCAAACCAACGTACGAGCCACAGCCCGGCTGGTCAGGAACCGACTTTAGGTGCTTGTCCAGTGCCAGCTTGAAGACTGCCAGGGGTCTGTTGGTAATCTCCCTTATGTATGCTGGGAGGCAGTTGAACAGTCTCGGGCCCCTGACACTTATTGTATGGTCTCTTAACGTGCTAGTGACACCCCTGCTTTTCATTGGGGGGATGTTGCATCGTCTGCCAAGTCTTTTGATTTCGTAGTGAGTGATTTTCGTGTGCAAGGTCGGTACTAGTCCCTCTAGGATTTTCCAGGTGTATATAATCATGTATCTCTCCCGCCTGCATTCCAGAGAATACAGTTTTAGGAACCTCAAGCTCTCCCAGTAATTGAGGTGTTTTATCTCCGTTATGCGCGCCGTGAAGGTTCTCTGTACATTTTCTAGGGCAGCAATTTCACCTGCCTTGAAAGGTGCTGTTAGTGTGCAGCAATATTCCAGCCAAGATAGAACAAGTGACCTGAAGAGTGTCATCATGGGCTTGGCCTCCCTAGTTTTGAAGGTTCTCATTATCCATCCTGTCATTTTTCTAGCAGGTGCGATTGATACAATGTTATGGTCCTTGAAGGTGAGATCCTCCGACATGATCACTCCCAGGTCTTTGACGTTGGTGTTTCGCTCTATTTTGTGGCCAGAATTTGTTTTGTACTCTGATGAAGATTTAATTTCCTCGTGTTTACCAAATCTGAGTAATTGAAATTTCTCATCGTTGAACTTCATATTGTTTTCAGCAGCCCACTGAAAGATTCGGTTGATGTCCGCCTGGAGCCTTGCAGTGTCTGCAATGGAAGACACTGTCATGCAGATTCGGGTGTCATCTGCAAAGGAAGACACGGTGCTGTGGCTGACATCCTTGTCTATGTCGGATATGAGGATGAGGAACAAGATGGGAGTGAGTACTGTGCCTTGTGGAACAGAGCTTTTCACCGTAGCTGCCTCGGACTTTACTCTATTGACGACTACTCTCTGTGTTTTGTTAGTGAGGAAATTATAGATCCATCGATAGATTTTTCCTGTTATTCCTTTAGCACGCATTTTGTGCACTATTACGCCATGGTCACACTTGTCGAAGGCTTTTGCAAAGTCTGTATATATTACATCTGCATTCTTTTTATCTTCTAGTGCATTTAGGACCTTGTCGTAGTGATCCAATAGTTGAGACAGACAGGAGCGACCTGTTCTAAACCCATGTTGCCCTGGGTTATGTAACTGATGGGTTTCTGGATGGGTGTTGATCTTGCTTCTTAGGACCCTTTCAAAGATTTTTATGATATGGGATGTTAGTGCTATCGGTCTGTAGTTCTTTGCTGTTGCTTTACTGTCCCCTTTGTGGAGTGGGGCTATGTCTGTTGTTTTTAGTAACTGTGGGACGACCCCCGTGTCCATGCTCCCTCTCCATAGGATGGAAAAGGCTCGTGATAGGGGCTTCTTGCAGTTCTTGATGAACACGGAGTTCCTTGAGTCTGGCCCTGGGGCAGAGT
>NC_091306.1:21598342-21643116 GCF_038502225.1 Cherax quadricarinatus | reverse complement strand
AATATCGACTGTATGGAGTGACATCTAAACTGTCATAAATGAGCGCCTGTGCAAAGACAGTGATTGTGTCGACCGTCTCCCACCTGCCTCGGTGGGAGACGGTCGACACGTTGAAAATATATAATAGTTGCACTGGGACAAACCGATCATGGAAAAAATTGCCAACACATTGCTCACCAGTGCTTCAGTGAGATTTTCTTTCAGCTGTTCCCAGTTTCTCCCTTGGCACTCGTATTTGCAGCGAGGTGTCGGCTGATCAATTCGGATTACATGGTCTCGTGTGTCATACATCAGAAGGGACGTATGCTAGACATGAGGAAGTCAACGGCACCATCAAGAGAAGTCTCGCCACATCCCGTTGCCCAGCTGAATGGGAACCCCAAATACTGAGGTCTGACGGAAGTCAAAAGTGACCAGATGGAGTCACTATGCTACCCTGGTGGGATGGTAAGCAGATTGCATGGGACTACACCTGTGCCTCTACGTTGGCGGACACCTACTTGCCATACTCTGAAGCTAAAGGGGGTGGAGCCACCGGTTTGAGGGAGACCCAGACGTTCTGCAAATATGGAGGGCTGCCACCTTTGCTATAACTTCATACCAATAGGGCTAGAGACCCTTGGAGCATAGGGCAAGTGTGCTCTAAAATTCCCCAAAGAGCTGGGTGAAAAGCTCATCACAGAAACCAGGGATCACAGAGCGGCCAGCGTCCTCTTTCAGAGACTCAGTGTTGCGATCCAGAGAGAATATGCCTGCAGAATTCTGGGCACACGGCCCACCGCCAGGGAGCTGGATGAAGTATTTGAGATGTAGGCTCTAAGATGTTATTTATGTTGTTCTATTTCGCATTGGATCTTCGTTAATGTATTCCGTCAGTAAATAAAGGTCACATAGAATATAGGTGGAGGTAGGAGAAGAAAATATTCAATATTCTCCCGGGAGAATATTCCCGGGAAAATATTCTCCCGGGAGAATCTTGAGGTTTTCCCTGAAGTACGCTTATTCTCATCTCTGCGCTTGTTATAATAGGGTTAGGTAAATTTTCTAAAGTTCTTTTGGTAAAAAGTTATTATTTTTTACATTAACATAAAAAAAATATCTTTAAACGTATAAGAGAATTTTTTTAGAAAGAACTTAATTTTAAACGAGTTCTTGCTAATTAACCAATTTTACCTATATGGCACGATATATATATATATATATATATATATATATATATATATATATATATATATATATATATATATATAGGTACAATTGGTCAATTAGCAAGAACTCGTTTAAAATCAAGTCCTTTCTAAAATTTTCTCTTATACGTTTAAAGATTTTTTTTTATTTATGTTAATGTAAAATTTAATGATTTTGTACCAAAAGAACCTTAGAAAATTTACCTAACCTTGTTATAACAAGCGCAATTTAATTTAGCCTAATCCAACTAAATATATTTTAGATAAGTTTACAGTAATTTAATAATAAATAAACACAATGAAATATATTTTTCTCGTTAGATTCAGAATGATTTTTGCGAAATTATTGCATACACAAATTTCAGCTTGCCTTATTCGGCAAGAAGAGCGTTGCTATTTAAGTCAAAATCGCATTTTACCTATTCGGAACGACACACACACACCAGGAGGGTCAGGGGAGACATGATAACAACATATAAAATACTGCGCAGAATAGACGAGGTGGACAAAGACGGGATGTTCCAGAGAAGGGACACAGACACAAGAGGTCCCAATTGGAAGTTGAAGACTCAGATGAATCAAAGGGATGTTAGGAAGTATTTCTTCAGTCATAGAGTAGTCAGGCCGTGGAATAGCCTAGAAAGTGAAGTAGTGGAGGCGGGAACCATACATAGTTTTAAGGCGAGGCATGATAAAGCTCATGGAGCAGGGAGAGAGAGGACCTAGTAGCAATCAGTGAAGAGGCGGGGCCAGGAGCTATGACTCGACCCCTGCAACCACAAATAGGTGAGTACACACACATACACACAAACACACACACACACACACACACACACACACACACACACACACACACACACACACACACACACACACACACACACACACACACACACACACAAATGACCTTGATACCTCAAAGGCGGTGGGATCGGACATCTCTCCATGAGTCCTTAGAGAGGGAGCAGAGACACTGTTCCACTAACCACAATCTTCAAAACATCCCTTGAAACTGGGCAACTACCCGAGTTATGGAAGACGGCAAATGTAGTCCCCATTTTTAAGAATGGGGACAGAAACGAAGCACCAAACTATAGACCAGTGTCACTGACATGTACAGTATGCAAAGTCATGGAGAAAATTATCAGGAGGAGAGTGGTGGAGCACCTGGAACAGAACAAAGTCATAAACAACAGCCAGCACGGATTCATGGAAGGCAAATCCTATGTCACCAACTTACTGGAGTTTTATGACAAAGGTAACTGAAGTAAGACATTAGAGGGAGGAGTGGGTTGATTGCATTTTCTTGCACTGCAAGAAGGCCTTCGACACAGTTCCTCACAAGTGATTAGTGCAGAAGCTAGAGGATCAAGCATGTATAACAGGAAGGGCACTGCAATGGATCAGAGAATACCTGACATGGAGACAACTACAAGTAATGGTACGTGATGAGGTATCACAGTGAGCGCCTGTGACAAGTGGGGTCCCACAGGGGTCAGTTCTGGGACCAGTGCTATTCTTGGCATATGTGAATGACATGACGGACGGGATAGACTCAGAAGTGTCCCTGTTTGCAGATGATGTGAAGTTAATGAGGAAAACTAAATCAGATGCGGATCAGACAGGTCTACAAAGAGACTTGGACAGGCTGGACGTGTGGTCCAGCAACTGGCTCCTAGAATTTAACCCCACCAAATGCAAAGTCATGAAGATCGGGGAAGGGCGAAGAAGACCGCAGACAGAGTATAGGCTAGGTGGCCAAAGACTGCAAACCTCACTCAAGGAGAAAGATCTAGGAGTGAGTATAATACCGAGCACATCCCCGGAAGCACACATTAACCAGATAACTGCTGCAGCATATGTGGGCGCCTGGCAAACCTGAGAATAGCGTTCCAATACCTCAGTAAGGAATCGTTCAAGACTCTATACACTGTGTACGTCAGGCCCATACTGGAGTACGCGGCACCAGTTTGGAACCCACACCTGGTCAAGCACGTCAAGAAATTAGAGAAAGTGCAAAGGTTTGCAACAAGGCTAGTTCCAGAGCTAAGGGGAAAGTCCTACGAAGAAACGTTAAGGGAAATCTGTCTAGAGACACTGGAGGACAGGAGGGTCAGGGGTGACATGATAACGTCATACAAAATACTGCGTTGAATAGATAAGGTGTGATGTAGTTCAGCTGGGCTTGTGAGGTCTCTGGGGAGACCTAATTTAACCAATTATATGGTCACCTTGCCTTGGCAAATGTCTGTCAGAGACACGCCTTTCCGGCTTAAGACTGAGGTCTTTTGTTCTGGACGGCGTCAGACCTCGGCGTCAGATCAACACCACGTGTGCACACCTCATTGTGGAGGGTGCTTGGACCACCATAAATGCCCAAGGAAGAGCATGATCAGGAGATTCGAGCGGAGCTGCTGCTGGGTTGCAGAGCTGCTGAGCAGAGATTCGAGCGGAGCTGCTGCTGGGGTGCAGAGCTCCTGAGCAGAGACTTCGAGCGGAGCTGCTGCTGGGGTGCAGGGCTCGGGAGAAGGCTGCTGAAGTCTCTGGAGGAGACTGTTGGAGACATTGGGCAGAGTACTGGCTTGGAGCAGTACTCGTGCTGTGTAGGTCTTGGGACCTGTGGCTTAGTTCCTGTAGTGAACTGTCTCCTCCAGAGACTTCAGCAGCCTTCTCCCGAGCCCTGCACCCCAGCAGCAGCTCCGCTCGAAGTCTCTGCTCAGGAGCTCTGCACCCCAGCAGCAGCTCCGCTCGAATCTCTGCTCAGCAGCTCTGCAACCCAGCAGCAGCTCCGCTCGAATCTCCTGATCATGCTCTTCCTTGGGCTTTTATGGTGGTCCAAGCACCCTCCACAATGAGGTGTGCACACGTGGTGTTGATCTGACGCCGAGGTCTGACGCCATCCAGAACAAAAGACCTCAGAAAGGCGTGTCTCTGACAGACATTTGCCAAGGCAAGGTGACCATATAATTGGTTAAATTAGGTCTCCCCAGAGACCTCACAAGCCCAGCTGAACTACATCACAAAGGTGGACAGAGACAGGATGTTTCAGAGATGGGACACAGAAACAAAGGGTCACAATTAGAAGTTGAAGACTCAGATGAGTTAAAGGGATGTTAGAAAGTATTTCTTCAGCCACAGAGTTGTTAGGAATAGTCTGGCAACTGATGTAGTGGAGGCAGGAACCATACATAGTTTCAAGACGAGGTATGATCAAGCTCATGGAGCAGGGAGAGGAAGGACCCAGTAGCGGTCAGTGAAGAGGCGGGCCTAGAAGCTGAGTCTCGACCCCTGCAACCACAATTAGGTGAGTGCACACACACACACACACACACACACACACACACACACACACACACACACACATACACATACACACACACACACACACAAGCACACACAAGCACACACACACACACACACACACACACACACACACACACACACACACACACACACACACACACACACGTAGTGGCCATTTTATTAGGTACACTTGTACACCTTGTTAATGCAAATATCTAATCAATCATTCACGTGTGAGCACCTCGGCGCTTAAAAGCATGCAAATATGATCAAGAACTTCACTTGTTGTTCAGACTGAACATCAGAATGAGGAAGAAATGTGATCTAAGTGACTTTGACCGTGGAATGATTGTTGGTGCCAGACGGGCGGCTTAAGTATGTCAGAAACTGCTGATCTCCTGGGATTATATACCGAGATATATACTCCTCCAGGTATACATGCACTGTTGCTCTTAGTGCACACACATCAAGAGTTATATTCAGTAGAATATACGTATAATGTGACTGAGATGTGTATACTTTGTTGTATTTATATACTGTTACACGCGGCTTATTTAGGCTACATTTAGCCTCTTCATAATAAGTAAAGATTATTTTTAATTCCTAACATAGAAATTAAATTCATGGCGTATACACGAAGATACCCATCTCTCACTGTACAGTATATATCCTTGACTCGGTTTACTAGGCACTTCCTGTCATAAGACACTGGCTGTGAGGCTCAGTAGTGGACACTGAAGAAGGTATGTTCTCTTATTCCACATTTGGTTCTCAGTCTGATGGTTTTTTCATAACTCCTCTATATTTTTGTTATCATAAAGAAAATTTATATGCTATCTTTAATATTAAAAGGGATGGAGGGTAAGCCAGTGGAAGAGCTCTTTCACTGCCCGAAATGCCTAGACGTACTAGTGGCGGGTCGTTATGTGACTAAGACATTTTTGTTTTTAATTAACTGCCGATAATCCGGTGGGGGGTGTCTCGTAAAATTCCCAAAACCGCCACAGAGCGATGATTCCCTACCAGGAGAAATGTACTGATTTCTTCTGTCAAGGCAGCAGCAACAGCGGGGTTCTGGGTCCTGCCTGGCCGTTGTGGAATGCATCCTAGTGGGTATCTGCGTCCTGTATCATTTACTTTCTCTTTGTATATATTAATTTCATGATAATGGTCATAATTACTGTTGTAAGTCTTAAATAATGCAACAAAAATGATAACTTTATCTATTCCTGTCTTCTTTTTTTAATAATGGCTGTCTACGAGGCAACAGCTGGTTCACAGACGAAGTGACAAGATAAAGAGAGGAAACTGTACAGACAAAAATCATTTGAGATAATAGGGAATGAGAGAATGAGATAATATATATTATGAACGAACGAGGGATAGACAGAAAAGAAAAAAATAAATATGAGGACTGCAAAGTACGGCATGAAACTTAGATTCGCCAGTAGTGTGAGAAGTATGAGCAAGTCTCCTGACACCTCTTTCTATACTTCATTACATTCAAATGCCCTAATAGTTACACTTGTATCTTTTTCCAATCACTTGCCGGCATCATATACCGTTGTTATCAGTTGAGAGTGATGTTTGGAAATACCGGAAAACATGTAGTGAGATCAAAGTGCTATAAAAACTATGACTTCAATTACTCCAGCACAGTTCCCTAACACTACAGTAAGTTCCCTAACACTACAGTAAGTTCCCTAACACTACAGTAAGTTCCCTAACACTACAGTAAGTTCCCTAACACTACAGTAAGTTCCCTAACACTACAGTAAGTTCCCTAACACTACAGTAAGTTCCCTAACACTACAGTAAGTTCCCTAACACTACAGTCAGTGCCCTAGCACTACAGTTAGTGCCCTAACACTACAGTCAGTGCCCTAACACTACAGTAAGTTCCCTAACACTACAGTAAGTTCCCTAACACTACAGTCAGTGCCCTAACACTACAGTAAGTTCCCTAACACTACAGTAAGTTCCCTAACACTACAGTAAGTTCCCTAACACTACAGTAAGTTCCCTAACACTACAGTAAGTTCCCTAACACTACAGTAAGTTCCCTAACACTACAGTAAGTTCCCTAACACTACAGTCAGTGCCCTAACACTACAGTAAGTTCCCTAACACTACAGTCAGTGCCCTAACACTACAGTAAGTTCCCTAACACTACAGTCAGTGCCCTAACACTACAGTAAGTTCCCTAACACTACAGTCAGTGCCCTAACACTACAGTCAGTGCCCTAACACTACAGTCAGTGCCCTAACACTACAGTAAGTTCCCTAACACTACAGTCAGTGCCCTAACACTACAGTAAACACTACAGTAAGTTCCCTAACACTACAGTCAGTGCCCTAACACTACAGTAAGTTCCCTAACACTACAGTCAGTGCCCTAACACTACAGTAAGTTCCCTAACACTACAGTAAGTTCCCTAACACTACAGTCAGTGCCCTAACACTACAGTAAGTTCCCTAACACTACAGTCAGTGCCCTAACACTACGGTAAGTTCCCTAACACTACAGTCAGTGCCCTAACACTACAGTAAGTTCCCTAACACTACAGTCAGTGCCCTAACACTACAGTAAGTTCCCTAACACTACAATCAGTGCCCTAACACTACAGTAAGTTCCCTAATACTACAGTAAGTTCCCTAACACTACAGTCAGTGCCCTAACACTACAGTAAGTTCCCTAACACTACAGTCAGTGCCCTAACACTACAGTAAGTTCCCTAACACTACAGTCAGTGCCCTAACACTACAGTAAGTTCCCTAACACTACAGTCAGTGCCCTAACACTACAGTAAGTTCCCTAACACTACAGTCAGTGCCCTAACACTACAGTAAGTTCCCTAACACTACAGTCAGTGCCCTAACACTACAGTAAGTTCCCTAACACTACAGTAAGTTCCCTAACACTACAGTCAGTGCCCTAACACTACAGTAAGTTCCCTAACACTACAGTCAGTGCCCTAACACTACAGTAAGTTCCCTAACACTACAGTCAGTGCCCTAACACTACAGTAAGTTCCCTAACACTACAGTCAGTGCCCTAACACTACAGTAAGTTCCCTAACACTACAGTCAGTGCCCTAACACTACAGTAAGTTCCCTAACACTACAGTCAGTGCCCTAACACTACAGTCAGTGCCCTAACACTACAGTAAGTTCCCTAACACTACAGTCAGTGCCCTAACACTACAGTAAGTTCCCTAACACTACAGTCAGTGCCCTAACACTACAGTAAGTTCCCTAACACTACAGTCAGTGCCCTAACACTACGGTAAGTTCCCTAACACTACAGTCAGTGCCCTAATACTACAGTAAGTTACCTAACACTACAGTCAGTGCCCTAACACTACAGAAAGTTCCCTAACACTACAGTCAGTGCCCTAACACTACAGTAAGTTCCCTAACACTACAGTAAGTTCCCTAACACTACAGTCAGTGCCCTAACACTACAGTAAGTTCCCTAACACTACAGTCAGTGCCCTAACACTACAGTAAGTTCCCTAACACTACAGTCAGTGCCCTAACACTACAGTAAGTTCCCTAACACTACAGTAAGTTCCCTAACACTACAGTCAGTGCCCTAACACTACAGTCAGTGCCCTAATACTACAGTAAGTTCCCTAACACTACAGTCAGTGCCCTAACACTACAGTAAGTTCCCTAACACTACAGTCAGTGCCCTAACACTACAGTAAGTTCCCTAACACTACAGTAAGTTCCCTAACACTACAGTCAGTGCCCTAACACTACAGTAAGTTCCCTAACACTACAGTCAGTGCCCTAACACTACAGTAAGTTCCCTAACACTACAGTAAGTTCCCTAACACTACAGTCAGTGCCCTAACACTACAGTCAGTGCCCTAACACTACAGTAAGTTCCCTAACACTACAGTAAGTTCCCTAACACTACAGTAAGTTCCCTAACACTACAGTCAGTGCCCTAACACTACAGTAAGTTCCCTAACACTACAGTAAGTTCCCTAACACTACAGTCAGTGCCCTAACACTACAGTAAGTTCCCTAACACTACAGTCAGTGCCCTAACACTACAGTAAGTTCCCTAACACTACAGTAAGTTCCCTAACACTACAGTAAGTTCCCTAACACTTCCCTAACACTTCCCTAACACTACAGTAAGTTCCCTAACACTACAGTCAGTGCCCTAACACTACAGTCAGTGCCCTAACACTACAGTAAGTTCCCTAACACTACAGTAAGTTCCCTAACACTACAGTCAGTGCCCTAACACTACAGTAAGTTCCCTAACACTACAGTAAGTTCCCTAACACTACAGTAAGTTCCCTAACACTACAGTAAGTTCCCTAACACTACAGTAAGTTCCCTAACATTAAGTTCCCTAACACTACAGTCAGTGCCCTAACACTACAGTAAGTTCCCTAACACTACAGTAAGTTCCCTAACACTACAGTCAGTGCCCTAACACTACAGTAAGTTCCCTAACACTACAGTAAGTTCCCTAACACTACAGTAAGTTCCCTAACACTACAGTAAGTTCCCTAACACTACAGTAAGTTCCCTAACACTACAGTCAGTGCCCTAACACTACAGTAAGTTCCCTAACACTACAGTAAGTTCCCTAACACTACAGTCAGTGCCCTAACACTACAGTAAGTTCCCTAACACTACAGTCAGTGCCCTAACACTACAGTAAGTTCCCTAACACTACAGTCAGTGCCCTAACACTACAGTAAGTTCCCTAACACTACAGTCAGTGCCCTAACACTACAGTAAGTTCCCTAACACTACAGTCAGTGCCCTAACACTACAGTAAGTTCCCTAACACTACAGTAAGTTCCCTAACACTACAGTAAGTTCCCTAACACTACAGTAAGTTCCCTAACACTACAGTAAGTTCCCTAACACTACAGTCAGTGCCCTAACACTACAGTAAGTTCCCTAACACTACAGTAAGTTCCCTAACACTACAGTAAGTTCCCTAACACTACAGTAAGTTCCCTAACACTACAGTAAGTTCCCTAACACTACAGTAAGTTCCCTAACACTACAGTCAGTGCCCTAACACTACAGTCAGTGCCCTAACACTACAGTCAGTGCCCTAACACTACAGTAAGTTCCCTAACACTACAGTCAGTGCCCTAACACTACAGTAAGTTCCCTAACACTACAGTCAGTGCCCTAACACTACAGTAAGTTCCCTAACACTACAGTAAGTTCCCTAACACTACAGTCAGTGCCCTAACACTACAGTAAGTTCCCTAACACTACAGTCAGTGCCCTAACACTACAGTAAGTTCCCTAACACTACATTAAGTTCCCTAACACTACAGTAAGTTCCCTAACACTACAGTAAGTTCCCTAACACTACAGTCAGTGCCCTAACACTACAGTAAGTTCCCTAACACTACAGTCAGTTCCCTAACACTACAGTAAGTTCCCTAACACTACAGTAAGTTCCCTAACACTACAGTAAGTTCCCTAACTCTACACTTCCCTAACACTACAGTAAGGTCCCTAACACTACAGTAAGTTCCCTAACACTACAGTCAGTGCCCTAACACTACAGTAAGTTCCCTAACACTACAGTCAGTTCCCTAACACTACAGTAAGTTCCCTAACACTACAGTCAGTGCCCTAACGCTACAGTAAGTTCCCTAACACTACAGTCAGTGCCCTAACACTACAGTAAGTTCCCTAACACTACAGTAAGTAAGTTCCCTAACACTACAGTCAGTTCCCTAACACTACAGTAAGTTCCCTAACACTACAGTCAGTGCCCTAACACTACAGTAAGTTCCCTAACACTACAGTCAGTGCCCTAACACTACAGTAAGTTCCCTAACACTACAGTCAGTGCCCTAACACTACAGTAAGTTCCCTAACACTACAGTCAGTGCCCTAACACTACAGTAAGTTCCCTAACACTACAGTAGTGCCCTAACACTACAGTAAGTTCCCTAACACTACAGTCAGTGTGCCCTAACACTACAGTAAGTTCCCTAACACTAGTGCCCTAACACTACAGTAAGTTCCCTAACACTACAGTAAGTTCCCTAGTCAGTGCCCTAACACTACAGTAAGTTCCCTAACACTACAGTAAGTTCCCTAACACTACAGTCAGTGCCCTAACACTACAGTAAGTTCCCTAACATGACAGTCAGTGCCCTAACACTACAGTAAGTTCCCTAACACTACAGTAAGTTCCCTAAGACTACAGTAAGTTCCCTAACACTACAGTAAGTTCCCTAACACTACAGTAAGTTCCCTAACACTACAGTCAGTGCCCTAACACTACAGTCAGTTCCCTAACACTGCAGTCAGTGCCCTAACACTGCAGTCAGTGCCCTAACACTACAGTAAGTTCCCTAACACTACAGTCAGTGCCCTAACACTACAGTAAGTTCCACTACAGTAACACTACAGTAAGTTCCCTAACACTACAGTGTGTTCCCTAACACTACAGTAAGTTCCCTAACACTGTCAGTGCCTTAACACTGCAGTCAGTGCCCTAACACTGCAGTCAGTGCCCTAACACTGCAGTCAATGCCTTGACACTGTAGTCAGTGCCCTAACACTGTAGGCAGCGCCCTAACACTGCAGTCAGTGCCCTAACACTGCAGTCAGTGCCCTAACACTGCAGTCAGTGCCCTAACACTGAAGTCAGTGCCTTGACACTTCAGTCAGTGCCCTAACACTGCAGTCAGCGCCCTAACACTGCAGTCGGTGCCTTAACACTGCAGTCAGTGCCGTAACGCTGTAGTCAGTGCCCGAACTCTGCAGTCAGTGCCCTAACACTGCAGTCGGTGCCTTAACACTGCAGTCAGTGCCTACAGTAAGTTCCCTAACACTACAGTCAGTGCCCTAACACTACAGTAAGTTCCCTAACACTACAGTAAGTTCCCTAACACTACAGTAAGTTCCCTAACACTTCAGTCAGTGCCCTAACACTACAGTCAGTTCCCTAACACTGCAGTCAGTGCCCTAACACTGCAGTCAGTGCCGTAACGCTGTAGTCAGTGCCCGAACACTGCAGTCAGAACCCTAATACTGCAGTCAGTGCCCTAACACTGCAGTCAGTGCCCTAACACTGCAGTCAGTACCCTAACACTGCAGTCAATGCCTTGACACTGTAGTCAGTGCCCTAACACTGCAGTCAGTGCCCTAACACTGCAGTCAGTGCCCTAACACTGCAGTCAGTGCCCTAACACTGCAGTCAGTGCCCAAACACTGCAGTCAGTGCCCTAACACTGCAGTCTGTGCTTTAACACTGCAGTCAGAACCCTAATACTGCAGTCAGTGCCCTAACACTGCAGTCAGTGCCCTAACACTGCAGTCAGTTCCCTAACACTGCAGTCAGTGCCCTAACACTGCAGTCAGTGCCCTAACACTGCAGTCAGTGCCCTAACACTGCAGTCAGTGCCCTAACACTGCAGTCAGTGCCCTAACACTGCAGTCAGTGCCCTAACACTGCAGTCAGTGCCCTAACACTGCAGTCAGTGCCCTAACACTGCAGTCAGTGCCCTAACACTGCAGTCAGTGCCCTAACACTGCAGTCAGTGCCCTAACACTGCAGTCAGTGCCCTAACACTGCAGTCAGTGCCCTAACACTGCAGTCTGTGCCTTAACACTGCAGTCATTGCCCTAACACTGCAGTCAGTGCCCTAACACTGCAGTCAGTGCCCTAACACTGCAGTCAGTGCCCTAACACTGCAGTCAGTGCCCTAACACTGCAGTCAGTGCCCTAACACTGCAGTCAGTGCCCTAACACTGCAGTCAGTGCCTTGACACTTCAGTCAGTGCCCTAACACTGCAGTCAGCGCCCTAACACTGCAGTCAGTGACCTAACACTGCAGTCTGTGCCCTAACACTGCAGTCTGTGTCCTAACACTGCAGTCAGTGCCCTAACACTGCAGTCAGTGCCCTAACACTGCAGTCAGTGCCCTAACACTGCAGTCAGTGCCCTAACACTGCAGTCAGTGCCCTACCACTGCAGTCAGTGCCCTAACACTGCAGTCAGTGCCCTACCACTGCAGTCAGTGCCCTAACACTGCAGTCAGTGCCCTACCACTGCAGTCAGTGCCCTACCACTGCAGTCAGTGCCCTACCACTGCAGTCAGTGCCCTAACACTGCAGACAGATCCAACAATACCTTCACCCACGGCTCCAGCTTCAATATCGTAGTGCTGGGCAGTTGGCTTAATACATTTCTACATAATTTGCATTCGGTATTGTGGAGTAATTTGCAAGCTGCGGTGTAGGTTAATTTGCACACCGTTGTACCAGATAATTTCCATAATGTTGTACCAAGGATGACGGGCCATACTGATGGAATATTTTCTTTTGATTTTTGTCTTTTCATAATTCTTAAACATTCTTATATATATTATTATTATTTTATGTAAACGAAAGTGTGTAAATAACTATAATTAGGTGTGAAAGGTCAGGAGGTATACAGAAGACGAGTAATTGCGAATATAGAGACACAAAGAATGCGAGAAAATGAAAAGACGGGAGGATCCAGTAACAAGGATGAATGTGAGGAGAGAGAATGACAGGGAAAATGCATTAAAAGCAGAGGGGAAATATAAGGATAAGGAATGGGGGAATCTTCAAGTGTTTGCTGCCCCTCCGAGTGAGTTAGTGGGTAGGAGGAGGAAGAAGTGGAAGAGTGGAGTTGATGGGTACGCACAGTGTTCCTCGTTATCTGGCCTCTTTGAAACCGCCACTGCCACAAACAAATGTATTTATCATAGACTGAGACACATACTCTCCTCAGTGTATACACACACACTGAGAGATGAATAACCAGAATAATGGACAGGGGACTGGTGTGTATTCTTTGAGAGATATACTGTTCGTGAATATATATACTGAGAGACATACACCTCTCGATTTACATACACCGAGAAAAAAAATCTACTGTCGATGTATATACACCGAGATATATTCCCCTCCCTGCATATACACACAGGGATATATACCTGTAAAGTTTATTTGTGTCCGAACTTAAGTCTCTAGACAGAGAACTAGTTTATCTGTAGAAAATTTTGTCCATGACTTTTAAATGCTCCGTCCTTGAATCTGAAGTAAGATGGCAGGTACAGAGAACATAAACAGCTCTATAAAGCAAAGAGTGATCACCGTCAGTGCACCAGCAGTGGGAATGACGCCCTTATTGTCGTATAGCTGCTGTGTACTGCGTCAGGGTACCGCTGGTTAGAGGGACTGAACAGTTGCTTTTGTACTTGATAGGGAATTGGATCTGTGCTCCAGTTCCCCGAATTAAGCCTGAATGCCTTCCACATCCCCCCCCCCCCAGGCGCTGTATAATCCTCCGGGTTTAGCGCTTCCCCCTTGATTATAATAATAATAATAATAATTTTGTACTTGATGTAAACACGAGAGATCATGGAACCTATGTTTCAAACAAAGGGGAATCACCACAAAGGATTGGAACCCATTTTTCAAGCGAACGCAAATCACCAGAAGGGATTGAAGTCCATGTTGCAAGTGAACACGAATCAGCATAAGGGATTGGAACCCGTTTCCAGGGAAAACAAAACATCAACACGAGCAGATTGGATCCCTTGTGTAACATTTGAAGATCACTGTAAACACACACACACAACTCCTCCGCGTTATTTAAACCCAAATAATCTTCACTCTTCCAAGGAAGGGGAGCTGCCCTCCCTTTCCTCTGATCAAACATGATTGTCTTCTATTTCACACGAACTGTATGACTCCTGTGAGTTTAGCGCTTCTTCTAAAGTAATAATACCACTTAAATAATTACTAATCCCTCTATAATAATTAATAATCCCCTTAATAATGTCCGTTAGATAATCCCTTAATCCCCTTAAATATTTTTTTTAATTTTAATAATCCCCCCTTAAATTATATTCCCTTTTAATAAATTATCCATCATTAATAATCCCTTTAATAAAACCTTAAATAAGCAATTAATTCCCACAAATAATTTAATATAAATTATGACAGGTGGCGTAGAAAGTCAAGACTTTGTCTGTCTGTCTGTTCTGTCATATGACAGAACAGACAGACAGTTCTATCATATGATTTAGCACAGTTTGTGGCGTCACCGTTACGGCTGTGTGCCTGACCACCGCCTCGGCTCACTGTCTGCTTGACCACCGCCTCGGCTCACTGTCTGCCTGACCACCGCCTCGGCTCACTGTCTGCTTGACCACCGCCTCGGCCCACTGTCTGCTTGACCACCGCCTCGGCTCACTGTCTGCTTGACCACCGCCTCGGCTCACTGTCTGCTTGACCACCGCCTCGGCCCACTGTCTGCTTGACCACCGCCTCGGCCCACTGTCTGCTTGACCACCCCCTCGGCTCACTGTCTGCTTGACTCGTCTGCTGCTTGACCACCCCCTCGGCTCACTGTCTGCTTGACCACCGCCTCGGCTCACTGTCTGCTTGACCACCGCCTCGGCTCACTGTCTGCTTGACCACCCCCTCGGCTCACTGTCTCCTTGACCACCGCCTCGGCTCACTGTCTGCTTGACCACCCCCTCGGCTCACTGTCTGCTTGACCACCGCCTCGGCTCACTGTCTGCTTGACCACCGCCTCGGCTCACTGTCTGCTTGACCACCCCCTCGGCTCACTGTCTGCTTGACCACCCCCTCGGCTCACTGTCTGCTTGACCACCGCCTCGGCTCACTGTCTGCTTGACCACCGCCTCGGCCCACTGTCTGCTTGACCACCCCCTCGGCTCACTGTCTGCTTGACCACCGCCTCGACTCACTGTCTGCCTAACCACCGCCTCGTCTGGCTGTCTACCTGACCACCGCCTCGGTTGGCTGTCTGCCTGACCACCGCCTTGGCTGTCTACCTGACCACCGCCTTGGCTGGCTGTCTGCCTGACTACCGCCTTGGCTGGCTGTCTGCCTGACCACCGCCATGGCTGTCTGCTTGCCTGACCACCGCCATGGCTGTCTGCCTGCCTGACCACCGCCTTGGCTGGCTGTCTGCCTGACCACCGCCATGGCTGTCTGCTTGCCTGACCACCGCCATGGCTGTCCACCTGCCTGACCACCGCCACGGCTGTCTGCCTGACCACCGCCAAGGCTGTCTGCCTGCCTGACCACCGCCATAGCTGTCTGCCTGACCACCGCCTTGGCTAGCTGTCTGCCTGACCACCGCCATGGCTGTCTGCTTGCCTGACCACCGCCATGGCTGTCCACCTGCCTGACCACCGCCACGGCTGTCTGCCTGACCACCGCCAAGGCTGTCTGCCTGCCTGACCACCGCCATAGCTGTCTGCCTGACCACCGCCATGGCTGTCTGCCTGCCTGACAACCGCCATGGCTGTCCACCTGCCTGACCACCGCCAGGACTGTCTGCCTGCTTAACCACCGCCACGACTGTCTGCCTGCTTAACCACCGCCAAGGCTGTCTGCCTGCCTGACCACCGCCATAGCTGTCTGTCTGCCTGACCACCGCCATGGTTGTCAGCCTGCCTGACCACCGCCATGGCTGTCTGCCTGCCTGACCACCGCCATGGCTGTCCACCTGCCTGACCACCGCCACGACTGTCTGCCTGCTTAACCACCGCCACGACTGTCTGCCTGCCTGACCACCGCCAAGGCTGTCTGCCTGTCTGACCACCGCCATGGTTGTCAGCCTGCCTGACCACCGCCATGGCTGTCAGCCTGCCTGACCACCGCCATGGCTGTCTGCCTGCCTGCCGGCCTACCTGCCGGACAACCGCCACGACTTTCTGCCTGTCTGACCACCGTAAAGGCTGAATGTCTGCCTGACCACCGCCATGGTTGTCAGCTTGCCTGACCACCGCCATGGTTGTCAGCATGCCTGACCACCGCCATGGTTGTCAACCTGCCTGACCACCGCCATGGCTGTCTGCCTGCCTGACCACCGCCATGGCTGTCTGCCTGCCTGACCACCGCCATGGTTGTCTGCCTGCCTGACCACCGCCATGCTTGTCAACCTGCCTGACCACCGCCATGGCTGTCTGCCTGCCTGACCACCGCCATGGCTGTCTGCCTGCCTGACCACCGCCATGGTTGTCTGCCTGCCTGACCACCGCCATGGTTGTCAGCCTGCCTGACCACCGCCATGGTTGTCAGCCTGCCTGACCACCGCCATGGTTGTCAGCCTGCCTGACCACCGCCATGGTTGTCAGCCTGCCTGACCACCGCCATGATTGTCAGCCTGCCTGACCACCGCCATGGTTGTCAGCCTGCCTGACCACCGCCATGGCTGTCTGCCTGCCTGACCACCGCCATGGATGTCTGCCTGCCTGACCAGCGCCACGACAGTCTGCCTGATCACCGCCAAGGCTGTCTGCCTGCCTGACCACCGCCATAGCTGTCTGTCTGCCTGACCACCGCAATGGCTGTCTGCCTGCCTGACCACCGCCATGGCTGTCTGCCTGCCTGACCACCACCATGGCTGTCCACCTGCCTGACCACCGCCACGACTGTCTGCCTGCTTAACCACCGCCACGACTGTCTGCCTGCCTGACCACCGCCATGGTTGTCAGCCTGCCTGACCACCGCCATGGCTGTCTGCCTGCCTGCCGGCCTGCCTTCCTGACCACCGCCAAGGCTGTCTGCCTGACCACCGCCATGGTTGTCAGCTTGCCTGACCACCGCCATGGTTGTCAGCCTGCCTGACCACCTCCATGGTTGTCAGCCTGCCTGACCACCGCCATGGCTGTCTGCCTGCCTGACCACCGCCATGGCTGTCTGCCTGCCTGACCACCGCCATGGTTATCAGCCTGCCTGACCACCGCCATGGTTGTCAGCCTGCCTGACCACCGCCATGGTTGTCAGCCTGCCTGACTACCGCCATGGCTGTGTGCCTGCCTGACCACCGCCATGGTTGTCTGCCTGCCTGACCACCGCCATGGTTGTCAGCCTGCCTGACCACCTCCATGGTTGTCAGCCTGCCTGACCACCGCCATGGCTGTCTGCCTGCCTGACCACCGCCATGGCTGTCTGCCTGCCTGACCACCGCCATGGTTATCAGCCTGCCTGACCACCGCCATGGTTGTCAGCCTGCCTGACCACCGCCATGGTTGTCAGCCTGCCTGACCACCGCCATGGTTGTCAGCCTGCCTGACCACCGCCATGGCTGTCTGCCTGCCTGACCACCGCCATGGATGTCTGCTTGCCTGACCACCGCCACGACAGTCTGCCTGATCACCGCCAAGGCTGTCTGTCTGCCTGACCACCGCCATAGCTGTCTGTCTGCCTGACCACCGCAATGGATGTCTGTCTGCCTGACCACCGCCATAGCTGTCTGTCTGCCTGACCACCGCAATGGCTGTCCACCTGCCTAACCACCGCCACGACTGTCTGCCTGCCTGACCACCGCCATGGTTGTCAGCCTGCCTGACCACCGCCATGGTTGTCTGCCTGCCTGCCGGCCTGCCTTCCTGACCACCGCCAAGGCTGTCTGCCTGACCACCGCCATGGTTGTCAGCTTGCCTGACCACCGCCATGGTTGTCAGCCTGCCTGACCATCGCCTTGGTTGTCAGCCTGCCTGACCACCGCCATGGCTGTCTGCCTGCCTGACTACCGCCATGGCTGTCTGCCTGCCTGACCACCGCCATGGTTGTCTGCCTGCCTGACCACCGCCATGGTTGTCAGCCTGCCTGACCACCTCCATGGTTGTCAGCCTGCCTGACCACCGCCATGGCTGTCTGCCTGCCTGACCACCGCCATGGCTGTCTGCCTGCCTGACCACCGCCATGGCTGTCTGCCTGCCTGACCACCGCCATGGTTATCAGCCTGCCTGACCACCGCCATGGTTGTCAGCCTGCCTGACCACCGCCATGGCTGTCTGCCTGCCTGACCACCACCATGGATGTCTGCTTGCCTGACCACCGCCATGGCTGTCTGCCTGCCTGACCACCGCCATGGCTGTCCACCTGCCTGACCACCGCCACGACTGCCTGACCACCGCCAAGGCTGTCTGCCTGCCTGAACACCGCCATAGCTGTCTGTCTGCCTGACCACCACCATGGCTGTCTGCCTGCCTGACCACCGCCATGGCTGTCTGCCTGCCTGACCACCACCATGGTTGTCCACCTGCCTGACCACCGCCACGACTGTCTGCCTGCTTAACCACCGCCACGACTGTCTGCCTGCCTGACCACCGCCATGGCTGTCTGCCTGTCTGCCGGCCTGCCTGCCTGACCACCGCCAAGGCTGTCTGCCTGACCACCGCCATGGTTGTCAGCTTGCCTGACCACCGCCATGGTTGTCAGCCTGCCTGACCACCTCCATGGTTGTCAGCCTGCCTGACCACCGCCATGGCTGTCTGCCTGCCTGACCACCGCCATGGCTGTCTGCCTGCCTGACCACCGCCATGGTTATCAGCCTGCCTGACCACCGCCATGGTTGTCAGCCTGCCTGACCACCGCCATGGCTGTTGCCTGCCTGACCACCGCCATGCCATGGCTGTCTGCCTGCCTGACCACCGCCATAGCTGTCTGCCTGCCTGACCACCGCCATGGCTGTCTGCCTGCCTGACCACCGCCATGGCTGTCCACCTGCCTGACCACCGCCATGGTTGTCAGCCTGCCTGACCACCGCCATGGCTGTCTGCCTGCCTGACCACCGCCATGCCTGACCACCGCCACGACAGTCTGCCTGATCACCGCCAAGGCTGTCTGTCTGCCTGACCACCGCCATAGCTGTCTGTCTGCCTGACCACCGCAATGGATGTCTGTCTGCCTGACCACCGCCATGTCTGCCTGACCACCGCAATGGCTGTCCACCTTGTCTGTCAGCCTGGTTGTCCTGACCACCGCCATGGTTGTCTGCCTGCCTGCCGGCCTGCCTTCCTGATGGTTGTCAGCCTGCCACCGCCATGAGCCACCATCGCCATGGACCACCGCCATGGCTGTCTGCCTGCCTGACTACCGCCATGGCTGTCTGCCTGCCTGACCACCGCCATGCTGCTGACCACCGCCATGGTTGTCAGCCTGCTGACCACCTCTGCAGCCTGACCACCGCCATGGCTGTCTGCCTGCCTGACCACCGCCATGGATGTCTGCGTGCCTGACCACCGCCATGGCTGTCTGCCTGCCTGACCACCGCCATGGTTATCAGCCTGCCTGACCACCGCCATGGTTGTCAGCCTGCCTGACCACCGCCATGGCTGTCTGCCTGCCTGACCACCACCATGGATGTCTGCTTGCCTGACCACCGCCATGGCTGTCTGCCTGCCTGACCACCGCCATGGCTGTCCACCTGCCTGACCACCGCCACGACTGCCTGACCACCGCCAAGGCTGTCTGCCTGCCTGAACACCGCCATAGCTGTCTGTCTGCCTGACCACCACCATGGCTGTCTGCCTGCCTGACCACCGCCATGGCTGTCTGCCTGCCTGACCACCACCATGGTTGTCCACCTGCCTGACCACCGCCACGACTGTCTGCCTGCTTAACCACCGCCACGACTGTCTGCCTGCCTGACCACCGCCATGGCTGTCTGCCTGTCTGCCGGCCTGCCTGCCTGACCACCGCCAAGGCTGTCTGTCTGCCTGACCACCGCCATGGTTATCAGCTTACCTGACCACCGCCATGGTTGTCAGCCTGCCTGACCACCGCCATGGTTGTCAGCCTGCCTGACCACTGCCATGGCTGTCTGCCTGCCTGACCACCGCCATGGCTGTCTGCCTGCCTGACCACCGCCATGGTTGTCAGCCTGCCTGACCACCGCCATGGTTGTCAGCCTGCCTGACCACCGCCATGGCTGTTGCCTGCCTGACCACCGCCATGGCTGTCTGCCTGCCTGACCACCGCCATGGCTGTCTGCCTGCCTGACCACCGCCATGGTTGTCAGCCTGCCTGACCACCGCCATGGTTGTCAGCCTGCCTGACCACCGCCATGGCTGTCCACCTGCCTGACCACCGCCACACCGCCATGATTGTCAGCCTGCCTGACCACCGCCATGGTTGTCAGCCTGCCTGACCACCGCCATGGCTGTCTGCCTGCCTGACCACCGCCTCGGCTGTCTGCCTGACCACCGCCATGGCTGTCTGCCTGCCTGACCACCGCCACGGCTGCCTGCCTGACCACCGCCACGGCTGTCTGCCTGACCACCGCCACGGCTGGCTGCCTGACCACCGCCACGGCTGGCTGCCTGACCACCGCCACGGCTGTCTGCCTGACCACCGCCACGGCTGCCTGCCTGACCACCGCCATGGCTGTCTGCCTGACCACCGCCACGGCTGGCTGCCTGATCACCGCCACAGCTGGCTGCCTGACCACCGCCACGGCTGGCTGCCTGACCACCGCCACGGCTGTCTGCCTGACCACCGCCACGGCTGTCTGCCTGACCACCGCCACGGCTGCCTGCCTGACCACCGCCATGGCTGTCTGCCTGACCACCGCCACGGCTGGCTGCCTGACCACCGCCACGGCTGTCTGCCTGACCACCGCCACGGCTGTCTGCCTGACCACCGCCACGGCTGTCTGCCTGACCACCAGAGGAATGTCTGTCAGTACATATGCGCTGAGTGACTCTTATTTTAGATACTAATTTATTCTTGACTGATGGTGGACAGGTGACTTACAGACTTAATGACCCTCGTGTAGTAGATAGGCTTTAACCTCCCATTAAGCAAGCAGCCAACGTCATCTTACTCTTAAAATATTTCCTTCGTGGCTGCCTATCAACTCTGTTGATACAGAAACTTACGAGAGAGAGAGAGAGAGAGAGAGAGAGAGAGAGAGAGAGAGAGAGAGAGAGAGAGAGAGAGAGAGAGAGAGAGCTGATGTTTCACGTCAGTTGTTGATTTGGTAAACTCGACGTAAAGTAGATTATTGAAGCTTAACATTGTTTATTATGTATGGCTTTACACTGGTGTAGCGTCCTCGAGGTGTGTATTGGCGTGTTTACCTGGAGAGTTTACCTGGAGAGTTTACCTGGAGAGTTTACCTGGAGAGTTTACCTGGAGAGAGTTCCGGGGATCAACGCCCCCGCGGTCTGGTCTGTGACCAGGCCTCATGGTGGATCAAAGCCTGATCAACCAGGCTGTTACTCCTGGTTGCACGCAATCGAACGTACGAGCCACAGCCTGGTTGGTCAGGTACCGACTTTAGGTGCTTGTCCAGTGCCAGCTTGAAGACAGCCAGAGGTCTATTGGTTATCCCCCTTATGTATGCTGGGAGGCATTGAACAGTCTTGGGCTTCTGACACTTATTGTGTTGTCTCTTAACGTGATAGTGACACCCCTGCTTTTCATTGGGGGGATGTTGCATCGTCTGCCGAGTCTTTTGCTTTCGTAGTGAGTGATTTTCGTGTGCAAGTTCGGTACTAGTTCCTCTAGGATTTTCTAGGTGTATATAATCATGTATCTCTCCCGCCTGCGTTCCAGGGAGTACAGGTTCAGGAAATTCAAGCGCTCCCAGTAACTGAGGTGTTTTATCTCCGTTATGCGCGCCGTGAAGGTTCTCTGTACATTTTCTAGGTCAGCAATTTCACCTGCTTTTAAAGGCGCTGTTAGTGTGCAGCAATATTCCAGCCTAGACAGAACAAGCGACCTGAAGAGTGTCATGTGTGTCATCAAAGTGTCAGCCTTCCCGTAAGTGATCTCTCTTTTGACACATTGCAATATGGATTCTCTCTCTCTCTCTCACACACACAAATACACACACACTACCAGAGAGAGAGAGAGAGAGAGAAAGAGAGGAGAGGAACCAGCAAGACTGGACCTCATATTCACCTTGAGTAGTTCAGACACTTAGTACATCACATATGAAAGGTCCCTTGGAGCTAGTGATCACGTGGTCCTCAGCTTCGAATATACAGTAGAGTTGCAAGTGGTAAGGGAAGCAGGGATAGTAGGACGGGAGAAGCCAAACTACAAAAGAGGGGATTACACAGGGATAAAGAATTTACTACATGAGGTTCATTGGGAAAGAGAACTGGTGGGAAAATCAGTAAATTAAATAATGGTATACGTGACAACTAAATGAAAGGAGGCAGAGGAGAGGTTCGTTCCCAAGGGCAACATAAATAACGGAAAGATCAGAACAAGCACTTGGTTCACCATGAGGTGTAGAGAGTCCAAAACTAAGTGCGCTGGAAAATGGAAAAAGTATAGAAGACAAAGGACTCGGGAAAATAGAGATTGGTCGAAAAACCGGAAACGAATATGCACAGATAAGGAGAGAGGCCCAGCGACAATGCGAAAATGACATAGCATCGAAAGCCAAGTCTGGCCCGAAGCTGTTGTACAGCCACATCAGGAGGAAAACAGTCAAGTACCAGGTAATCAGGCTGAAGAAGGAAGGAGGGGAGATCATAAGAAACGACCGGAAAGTATGTGAAGAGCGCAACATGAGATTTAAAGAAGTATTTACAGAGTAGACAGAAAGGATTTCAGAAAGCCGGAGTGGTGGGGTACACCAACAAGTGCTGGACACAATACATACAACCAAAGAGGAGGTGAAGAGCCTGCTAAATTAACTAAATACCTCAAAGGCGTTGGGACCAGGTATCACTCCGTGGATCCTTAGAAAGGAAGCAGAGGCTGTGTATGCCACTAACAATCTTCATTACGTATATCGAAACAGGGCGACTACCTGAGGTGTACAACACAGCAAATGTAGGCCCAGTTTTTAAGAAATGAAACAGACACACAACATTAAACTACAGACCAGTGTCACTGACATGCATAGTATGCAAAGTCGTGGAGAAGATTATCAGAAGAAGAGTGGTGAAGCACCTAGAAGGGAATGAGCTTACACACGACAACCAGCACGCTTTCAGGGAAGGGAAATCCTGTGTCACAAACCTACTGGAGATTTACAACAAGGTGACGGAAGTAAAACAAGAGAGAGAGAGAAAGAAAGAGAGAGAGAGAGAGAGAGAGAGAGAGAGAGAGAGAGAGAGAGAGAGAGAGGTGGGTAATTGCATTTTCTTGGACTGCAAGAAGACCTTTGACACAGTTCCACACAAGAGAGTGCAAAAGCTAGAGGATCAGGCAGGTATAACAGGAAAGTCACTGCAGTGGATCAGAGAATACCTGACAGGAAGGCAAAAATGAGTTATGGTACGTGACGATGCGTCAGAGTGGGTGCCTGTGACGAGTGGGGTTCCACAGGGGTCAGTCCTAGGAGCGGTGCTGTTTCTGGTATATGTGATTGACATGGCGGAAGGGATAGACTCAGAAGTGTCCCTGTTTGCAGACGATATGAAGCTAATGAGGAGTATTCAATCGGATAAGGATCAGGCAGGACTACAAAGGGATCTGGACAGGCTGCAAGCCTGGTTCCTGAAGTTTAATCACACCAAGTACAAAGTCTTGAAGATCGGGGAAGGGCAAAGAAGACCGCAGGCTAGGGGGCCAAAGACTGTAAATCTTACTCAAGGAAAAGGATCTTGGGGTAAGTATAATACCGAGCACATATGAGGCGCATATCAACCAAATAACTGTTGCAGCATATGCGCGCCTAGCAAACCTAAGAATAGCGTTCCGACACCTCAGTAAGGAATCGTTCAAGACTCTGTACACCGTGTATGTTAGGCCCAGATTGGCGTATGCAGCACTAGTATGGAACCCCAATCTGGTCAAGCAGGTCATGAAATTAGAGAAAGCTAAGGGGCATATACTAAGAGGAGAGGTTAAAGGAAATCGAACTGACGATACTGGAGGACAGGAAAGATAGGGTAACATGATATCAACATATAAAATACGGAGAGGAACTGACAAAGTGGACAGACCCAGGATGTCTCAGAGATGGGACCCAGCAACAAGGGGTCACAATTGGAAGGTGAAGGCTCAGATGAGATACAGAGATGTCAGGAAGTATTTCTTCAGTCAAATAATTGTCAGGAAGTGGAATAGTCTGGAGAGATGTAGTGGAAGCAGGATCCATATACCTAGTCTTAAGAAGAGGCATGATAAAGCTCATGGAGCAAGGAGAGTGTGGCGACCAGAATAGGCGGGGCCAGGAGCTATGAATTGACCCCTGCACCCACAATTAGGTAAATTAAGTGAGTACACACAGACGTACGCAGGAACGTCTTACACTGACTGCACTTCATCTCAGCGTTAAGACTACTGGAGTACCAATGACCAAATGTTAAGTTATTGAGGAGAAATACTATGATCCTGCCAAGAATGTTATGCTGGCCCCTGGTGACGGTGGTAGTGATGGTGATTGTGGTGACGGTGGTAGTGATGGTGGTTGTGGTGACGGTGGTAGTGATGGTGGTTGTGGTGACGGTGGTAGTGATGGTGGTTGTGGTGACGGTGGTAGTGATGGTGGTTGTGGTGACGGTGGTAGTGATGGTGATTGTGGTGACGGTGGTAGTGATGGTGGTTGTGGTGACGGTGGTAGTGATGGTGGTTGTGGTGACGGTGGTAGTGATGGTGGTTGTGGTGACGGTGGTAGTGGTGGTAGTTGTGGTGACGGTGGTAGTGATGGTGGTTGTGGTGACGGTGGTAGTGGTGGTAGTTGTGGTGACGGTGGTAGTGATGGTGGTTGTGGTGACGGTGGTAGTGGTGGTAGTTGTGGTGACGGTGGTAGTGATGGTGGTTATGGTGACGGTGGTAGTGGTGGTAGTTGTGGTGACGGTGGTAGTGATGGTGGTTGTGGTGACGGTGGTAGTGGTGGTAGTTGTGGTGACGGTGGTAGTGATGGTGGTTGTGGTGACGGTGGTAGTGGTGGTAGTTGTGGTGACGGTGGTAGTGATGGTGGTTGTGGTGACGGTGGTAGTGGTGGTAGTTGTGGTGACGGTGGAAGTGATGGTGGTTGTGGTGACGGTGGTAGTGGTGGTAGTTGTGGTGACGGTGGTAGTGATGGTGGTTATGGTGACGGTGGTAGTGGTGGTAGTTGTGGTGACGGTGGTAGTGATGGTGGTTGTGGTGACGGTGGTAGTGGTGGTAGTTGTGGTGACGGTGGTAGTGATGGTGGTTGTGGTGACGGTGGTAGTGGTGGTAGTTGTGGTGACGGTGGTAGTGATGGTGGTTGTGGTGACGGTGGTAGTGGTGGTAGTTGTGGTGACGGTGGAAGTGATGGTGGTTGTGGTGACGGTGGTAGTGGTGGTAGTTGTGGTGACGGTGGTAGTGATGGTGGTTATGGTGACGGTGGTAGTGGTGGTAGTTGTGGTGACGGTGGTAGTGATGGTGGTTGTGGTGACGGTGGTAGTGGTGGTAGTTGTGGTGACGGTGGTAGTGATGGTGGTTGTGGTGACGGTGGTAGTGGTGGTAGTTGTGGTGACGGTGGTAGTGATGGTGGTTGTGGTGACGGTGGTAGTGGTGGTAGTTGTGGTGACGGTGGTAGTGATGGTGGTTGTGGTGACGGTGGTAGTGGTGGTAGTTGTGGTGACGGTGGTAGTGATGGTGGTTATGGTGACGGTGGTAGTGGTGGTAGTTGTGGTGACGGTGGTAGTGATGGTGGTTGTGGTGACGGTGGTAGTGATGGTGGTTGTGGTGACGGTGGTAGTGATGGTGGTTGTGGTGACGGTGGTAGTGATGGTGGTTGTGGTGACGGTGGTAGTGATGGTGGTTGTGGTGACGGTGGTAGTGATGGTGGTTGTGGTGACAGTGGTGGTGATGGTGGTTGTGGTGACGGTGGTAGTGATGGTGGTTGTGGTGACGGTGGTAGTGGTGGTAGTTGTGGTGACGGTGGTAGTGATGGTGGTTATGGTGACGGTGGTAGTGGTGGTAGTTGTGGTGACGGTGGTAGTGATGGTGGTTGTGGTGACGGTGGTAGTGATGGTGGTTGTGGTGACGGTGGTAGTGATGGTGGTTGTGGTGACGGTGGTAGTGATGGTGGTTGTGGTGACGGTGGTAGTGATGGTGGTTGTGGTGACGGTGGTAGTGATGGTGGTTGTGGTGACGGTGGTAGTGGTGGTAGTTGTGGTGACGGTGGTAGTGATGGTGGTTATGGTGACGGTGGTAGTGGTGGTAGTTGTGGTGACGGTGGTAGTGATGGTGGTTGTGGTGACGGTGGTAGTGGTGGTAGTTGTGGTGACGGTGGTAGTGATGGTTATGGTGACGGTGGTAGTGGTGGTAGTTGTGGTGACGGTGGTAGTGATGGTGGTTGTGGTGACGGTGGTAGTGGTGGTAGTTGTGGTGACGGTGGTAGTGATGGTGGTTGTGGTGACGGTGGTAGTGGTGGTAGTTGTGGTGCCGGTGGTAGTGATGGTGGTTGTGGTGACGGTGGTAGTGATGGTGGTTGTGGTGACGGTGGTAGTGATGGTGGTTGTGGTGACGGTGGTAGTGATGGTGGTTGTGGTGACGGTGGTAGTGATGGTGGTTGTGGTGACGGTGGTAGTGAGGGTGGTTGTGGTGACGGTGGTAGTGATGGTGGTTGTGGTGACGGTGGTAGTGGTGGTAGTTGTGGTGACGGTGGTAGTGATGGTGGTTATGGTGACGGTGGTAGTGGTGGTAGTTGTGGTGACGGTGGTAGTGATGGTGGTTGTGGTGACGGTGGTAGTGATGGTGGTTGTGGTGACGGTGGTAGTGATGGTGGTTGTGGTGACGGTGGTAGTGATGGTGGTTGTGGTGACGGTGGTAGTGGTGGTAGTTGTGGTGACGGTGGTAGTGATGGTGGTTATGGTGACGGTGGTAGTGGTGGTAGTTGTGGTGACGGTGGTAGTGATGGTGGTTGTGGTGACGGTGGTAGTGGTGGTAGTTGTGGTGACGGTGGTAGTGATGGTGGTTGTGGTGACGGTGGTAGTGATGGTGGTTGTGGTGACGGTGGTAGTGATGGTGGTTGTGGTGACGGTGGTAGTGATGGTGGTTGTGGTGACGGTGGTAGTGATGTTGGTTGTGGTGACGGTGGTGGTGATGGTGGTTGTGGTGACGGTGGTAGTGATGGTGGTTGTGGTGACGGTGGTAGTGATGGTGGTTGTGGTGACAGTGGTGATGGTAGTTATGGTGACGGTGGTGGTGATGGTAGTAATGGTGACGGTGGTGGTGATGGTAGTTATGGTGACGGTGGTAGTGATGGTAGTTGTGGTGACGGTGGTGGTGATGGTAGTTGTCGTGACGGAGGTAGTGATGGATGTTGTGGTGACGGTGGTAGTGATGGAATTTGTGATGACGGTGGTAGTGATGGTAGTTGTGGTGACGGAGGTAGTGATGGTAGTTGTGGTGACGGTGGTGGTGATGGTAGTTGTGGTGACGGTGGCAGTGATGGTAGTTGTGGTGACGGGGGTAGTGATGGTAGTTGTGGTGACGGTGGTAGTGATGGTAGTTATGGTGACGGAGGTAGTGACGGTAGTTGTGGTGACGGTGGTAGTGATCGTAGTTGTGGTGACGGTGGTAGTGATGGTAGTTGTGGTGACGGTGGTAGTGATGGTAGTTGTGGTAACGGTGGTAGTGATGGTAGTTGTGGTGACGGTGGTAGTGATGGAATTTCTGATGACGGTGGAGGTGATGGTAGTTGTGGTGACGGAGGTAGTGATGGTAGTTGTGGTGACGGTGGTGGTGATGGTAGTTGTGGTGACGGTGGTAGTGATGGTAGTTGTGGTGACGGTGGTAGTGATGGTAGTTGTCGTGACGGTGGTAGTGATGGTAGTTGTGGTGACGGTGGTAGTGGTGACGGTGGTAGTGATGGTAGTTGTTGTGACGGTGGTACTGATGGTGGTTGTAGTGACGGTGGTAGTGATGGTAGTTGTGGTGACGGTGGAAGTGATGGTGGTTGTGGTGACGGTGGTGGTGATGATAGTTATGGTGACGGTGGTGGTGATGGTAGTTGTGGTGACAGTGGTAGTGATGGTAGTTGTGGTGCCGGTGGTAGTGATGGTAGTTGTGGTGACAGTGGTGGTGATGGTAGTTATGGTGACGGTGGTGGTGATGGTAGTAATGGTGACGGCGGTGGTGATGGTAGTTGTCGTGACGGTGGTAGTGATGGTAGTTGTGGTGACGGTGGTAGTGATGGTAGTTGTGGTGACGGTGGTGGTGATGGTAGTTATGGTGACGGTGGTGGTGATGGCAGTTATAGTGACTGTGGTAGTGATGGTAGTTGTGGTGACGGTAGTAGCGATGGTAGTTGTGGTGACGGTGGTAGTGATGGTAGTTGTGGTGACGGTGGTAGTGATGGTAGTTGTGGTGACGGTAGTAGCGATGGTAGTTGTGGTGACGGTGGTAGTGATGGTAGTTGTGGTGACGGTGGTGGTGATGGTAGTTGTGGTGACGGTGGCAGTGATGGTAGTTGTGGTGACGGGGGTAGTGATGGTAGTTGTCGTGACGGTGGAGGTGATGGTAGTTGTGGTGACGGAGGTAGTGACGGTAGTTGTGGTGACGGTGGTAGTGATGGTAGTTGTGGTGACGGTGGTAGTGATGATAGTTGTGGTGACGGTGGCAGTGATGGTAGTTGTGGTGACGGTGGTAGTGATGGTAGTTGTGGTGACGGAGGTAGTGATGGTAGTTGTGGTGACGGTGGTGGTGATGGTAGTTGTGGTGACGGTGGTAGTGATGGTAGTTGTGGTGACGGTGTTGGTGATGGTAGTTGTGGTGACGGAGGTAGTGATGGTAGTTGTGGTGACGGTGGTGGTGATGGTAGTTGTGGTGACGGTGGTAGTAATGATAGTTGTGGTGACGGTGGCAGTGATGGTAGTTGTGGTGACGGTGGTAGTGATGGTAGTTGTGGTGACGGAGGTAGTGATGGTAGTTGTGGTGACGGTGGTGGTGATGGTAGTTGTGGTGACGGTGGTAGTGATGGTAGTTGTGATGACGGTGGAGGTGATGGTAGTTGTGGTGACGGAGGTAGTGATGGTAGTTGTGGTGACGGGGGAAGTGATGGTAGTTGTCGTGACGTTGGTAGTGATGGTAGTTGTGGTGACGGTGGTAGTGATGGTAGTTGTGGTGACGGAGGTAGTGATGGTAGTTGTGGTGACGGTGGTAGTGATGGCAGTTGTGGTGACGGTGGTAGTGGTGACGGTGGTAGTGATGGTAGTTGTGGTGACGGTGGTACTGATGGTAGTTGTGGTGACGGTGGTGGTGATGGTAGTTGTAGTGACGGAGGTAGTGATGGTAGTTGTGGTGACGGTGGTAGTGATGGAATTTGTGATGACGGTGGTAGTGATGGTAGTTGTGGTGACGGTGGTACTGATGGTAGTTGTAGTGACGGTGGTAGTGATGGTAGTTATGGTGACGGTGGTGGTGATGGTAGTTATGGTGACGGTGGTGGTGATGGTAGTTGTGGTGACGGTGGTGGTGATGGTAGTTGTGGTGATGGTTGTTCGTCGTTGTAGTAGTTGTGATGGTTGTTGGTAGTTGTGATGGTTGTTGGTAGTTGTGATGGTTGTTGGTAGTTGTGGTGGTTGTGATGGTTGTTGGTAGTTGTGGTGGTTATGATGGTTGTTGATAGTTGTGGTGGTTGTGATGGTTGTTGGTAGTTGTGGTGGTGGTTGTTGGTAGCGAGGGTTACTAGCACACCCAAAACTACATACTGAAGACTCAGTAATTTAAAGCAAGTTAATGGAAACCTGGAGAACCTGGCTTCTGAGAGCCTCACACACGCCAGCCTCACACACGCCAGCCTCACACACGCCAGCCTCACACACGCCAGCCTCACACACGCCAGCCTCACACACGCTAGCCTCACACACGCCAGCCTCACACACGCCAGCCTCACACACACCAGCCTCACACACGCCAGCCTCACACACGCCAGCCTCACTCACGCCAGCCTCACTCACGCCAGCCTCACACACGCCAGCCTCACACACGCCAGCCTCACTCACGCCAGCCTCACTCACGCCAGCCTCACACACGCCAGCCTCACACACGCCAAGCTCACACACGCCAGCCTCACACACGCCAGCCTCACACACGCCAGCCTCACACACGCCAGCCTCACACACGCCAGCCGCACACACGCCAGCCTCACACACGCCAGTCTCACACACACCAGCCTCACACACGCCAGCCTCACACACGCCAGCCTCACACACGCCAGCCTCACACACGCCAGCCTCACACACGCCAGCCTCACACACGCCAGCCTCACACACGCCAGCCTCACACACACCAGCCTCACACACGCCAGCCTCACACACGCCAGCCTCACACACGCCAGCCTCACACACGCCAGCCTCACACACGCCAGCCTCACACACGCCAGCCTCACACACGCCAGCCTCACACACACCAGCCTCACACACGCCAGCCTCACACACGCCAGCCTCACACACGCCAGCCTCACACACGCCAGCCTCACACACGCCAGCCTCACACACGCCAGCCTCACACACGCCAGCCTCACACACGCCAGCCTCACACACGCCAGCCTCACACACGCCAGCCTCACACACGCCAGCCTCACACACGCCAGCCTCACACACGCCAGCCTCACACACGCCAGCCTCACACACGCCAGCCTCACACACGCCAGCCTCACACACGCCAGCCTCACACACGCCAGCCTCACACACGCCAGCCTCACACACGCCAGCCTCACACACGCCAGCCTCACACACGCCAGCCTCACACACGCCAGCCTCACACACGCCAGCCTCACTCACGCCAGCCTCACACACGCCAGCCTCACACACACCAGCCTCACACACGCCAGCCTCACACACGCCAGCCTCACACACGCCAGCCTCACACACGCCAAATTCAAACACGCCAGCGTCACACGCCAGCCTCACACACGCCATCCTCACACACGCCATCCTCACACACGCCAGCCTCACACACGACAGCCTCACACACGCCAGCCTCACACACGCCAGCCTCACACACCAGCCTCACACACGCCGTCCTCACACACTCCAGCCTCACACAAGCCATCCTCACACACGCCATCCTCACACACGCCATCCTCACACACGCCAGCGTCACACGCCAGCCTCACACACGCCATCCTCACACACGCCATCCTCACACACGCCAGCCTCACACACGACAGCCTCACACACGCCAGCCTCACACACGCCAGCCTCACACACGCCAGCGTCACACGCCAGCCTCACACACGCCATCCTCACACACGCCAGCCTCACACACGACAGCCTCACACACGCCAGCCTCACACACGCCATCCTCACACACGCCAGCCTCACACACGACAGCCTCACACACGCCAGCCTCACACACGCCAGCCTCACACACGCCAAATTCAAACACGCCAGCGTCACACGCCAGCCTCACACACGCCATCCTCACACACGCCATCCTCACACACGCCATCCTCACACACGACAGCCTCACACACGCCATCCTCACACACGCCATCCTCACACACGACAGCGTCACACACGCCAGCCTCACACACGCCATCCTCACACACGACAGCCTCACACACGCCAGCCTCACACTCAGCCTCACTCGGCTTAGCTACAAATGTTAAATTTGTTGACGTTAATCTCCTTCGCATTATCATTACGTAAATAGTGAATCGTTGTCTCGGCTCCTCCAACACTCGTGTCACTCTCAGTCTTGTGTTACGTTCCCTCTCTGAGTCAGTCTACACTCCAGTTTAATGCACCTTATAGGTGCAAACTCTCACAATGCCTTATATATATATATATATATATATATATATATATATATATATATATATATATATATATATATATATATATATATATATATATATTATATATATATATATATATATATATATATATATATATATATATATATATATATATATATATATATATATCTTGTTTGTGTGTGTGTTTGTGTGTACTCAACTAATTTTACTCACCTATTTGTGGCTGCAGGGATCAAGTCACAGCTCTTGGCCCCGCCTTTTCTCTGGCTGCTACAGGGTCCACTCCCTCCCTCCTCCATGGGCTTTATCATACTTCTTTTTAAATCTGTGTATGGATGCTGCCTCCACTACATCACTCTCCAGACTGCTCCACTTCCTAACATCTCTGTATGACTGAAGAAATATTTCCTAACATTTTGTGACTCATCTGAGTTTTCAACTTCCAGTTGTGACCCCTTGTTGCTGTATCACATCTCTGGAACATTTTGTCCCTATCCACTTTGCCAATTTTTCTCAGTATTTTATACGTCGTTATCGTGTCCTCCCTATCCCTACTCTCCACCATTGTTGTCAGGTTGAGTTCCTTTAACTTCTCGTAGGACACATCTCTCAGATCCTCTAATTTATAGACGTGTTTGACCAGGTGTGGGTTCCATGCTGGTGCTGTATACTCCAATATGGGCCCGACGTACACGGTGTATAGTGTCATGAATAACTCCTTACTTAGATGTCGAAACACTATTCTCAGGTTTGCCTTGCGCCCGTATGCTGCAGTAGTTATTTGGTTGATGTGCGCCTCAGATGTGCTCGGCATGATGCTCGCCCCATGATCCTTTTCCTTGAGTTAGTTTTGAAGCCTCTGACTTCTTAGGCTGTACTCAGTCTGCAGTCTTCCTTGTCTTTCCCCAAGCTTCATGACTTTGCACTTGCTGGGGTTAAACTCCAAGAGTCATATGTCGGACCAGGCTTGCAGCCTGTCCAAATCTCCTTGTAGGCTTACCTGATCCTCGTCCGCTTGTATTCTCCTCATTAGCTTCACATCGTCTGCGAACATGGACACCTCTGAATTTAACCCTTCCTTCTTGTCATTCACATATACAAGAAACAGCACCAGACCTAGGACTGACCCTTGTAGAACCCCACTCGAAACATGTACCCACGCTGACACCTAGTCTGGTGCCTACACACTTTTCCTTCCTGTCAGGTATTCCTTGATCCATTGCTGTACTTTCCCTCTTATTCCTGACTTCTCCTCTAGTTTATCGACCAGTCTCTTGTGTGGTACTGTGTCGACAGCCTTCTTACAGCCCAAAAAGATGCAGTCTACCCATCCCTCTCTCTCTCTCCTGTCTTACTTCTGTTACCTTGTCATAGAACTCCAATAGGTTTGTGATACAGGATTTTCCTTCCTTGAAGCCGTGCTGGTTGTCATGTAAGAGTCCATTCCTTTCTTGGAGCTCCACCACTTTTCTCCTGATAATCTCCATAACTTTATATGCTATACATGTCAGCGACACTGGTCTGTAATTTTGTGCAGCCTTTCTGTTACCTTTCTTAAAATCGGGACTACATTTACTATGTTCCACACCTCAGGCAGTTGTCCTGTCTCGATAGATTTATTGAAAATTGTTGTTAGTGGCACACACAGTGCATCTGCTCCCTCTCCCAGGACCCTAGGAGAGATATTATCTGGGCCTACTGCCTTTGAGGTATATAATTCCCTTAGCAGTTTCTTCACCTCCTCCTCGGTTGTGTGCAATGTGTCCAACATTTGCTGGTGCACTCTTCTACCTTGGTTTGCTGGAAGCCTTTCTGTCTCCACTGTGAATATCTCCCTGATTCACGAGTTGAGTTCTTCACATACTCCTGGTCGTTACCTGTGAGCTCTCCTTCTTCCTCCTCAGCCTGATTACCTGGTCCTTGACTGTTGTTTTCTTCCCGATGTGGCTGTATAACAGCTCTGGGTGAGATTTGGCTTTTGATGCCGTCATTTTGGTATTGATGTTGGGCTTCTCTCCTTATCCATACATATTCATTTCTGTCTCATTGGCTCATCTTGTTTTCTTGGGTCCTTTGCCTTCTATATTTTTTCCATGCTCTAGCACACTTGGCTTTGGTCTCTCCACACCTGGTAAACCATGAGCTCACTCTGGTCTTCCCATTGTTTCTGCTGCCCTTTGATACGAACTTCCACACTGCCTTTCTGCACTTTGTGATCACGAGTTCCATCATTTCATTTACTGTTTTTTCCTCTAGTTCACTTACCCACTGCACCTCATGTAGGAATTGTCCCATACTTGTGTAGTCCTCTTTTTGGAAGTTTGGCTTCTCCCAGCCTTCTCATACTGCCTCACTCTCCATTGTTAACTCTACTATGTATTTGAAACTCAAGACCACGTGATCGCTAGCATCTAGGGGCCTTTCGTGTGTGATATTTCCTATGTCTGAACTGTTCAAGGTGAATACGAGGTCCAGCCTTGCTGGTTCATCGTTTCTTCTCTCTCTCTCTCTCTCTCTCTCTCTCTCTCTCTCTCTCTCTCTCTCTCTCTCTCTCTCTCTCTCTCTCTCTCTCTCTCTCTCTCTCTCTCTCTCTGTCTCTCTGTCTCTCTCTCTGTCTCTCTGTCTCTGTCTCTTGTTATGTCCCTAACATGTTGGTATAAGAACTTTTCCAGTACCGCCTCAAGAATCTTGGCTATCCATGTCTCTGGTCCCCCATGTGGTTCCAGATTTTCCTAGCCAATCTCCTTATGGTTGAAATCCCCCATGATGAGTAACTTTGCCCTGCTCATGTGGGCCCTTTTGGCAACCTCGGCTAGTGTGTCCACCGTCACCCTGTTGCTCTCATCATATACCTCTCTTGGCCAATTGCTGTCTGGTGGCCGGTTGTACATCACTGTTATCATCGCTTTTACTGTTTGATGGCCGGTTGTACATCACTGCTATCATCACTTTTGGGCCCCTAGTATGCAGTGCTCCTACTATGTAGTCATCTGCTACTCCTCTGACTAATCCTTCCATCTGAAAACAACCACTGTGAAAAAATAGTGAATTTCCAAGCACTTTCGTGATTTCTCACATCATTTATCTGTAAAAATAATAGAGGAGTAGCAGGCTTATAAGGCTGAGATATCTACTGTTCTGTTATTTTTGAAGGTCCTTGATAATGTGAGAAATCAGGAAAGCACTTGAAATTTCAAATTTTTTCACAGTGATTGTTCTGTATGTTGTGATATCGCCTGTGTACTGTGATCTTACTGCATATGTATATAAATATATATATATATATTTATATATATATATATATATATATATATATATATATATATATATATATATATATATATATATATATATATATATATATATATATATATATATGTTTGTGTGTGTGTGTGTGTTTGTGTGTGTGTGTCTGTGTCGTGCAGAATAGGTAAAATTGGTCAGTTAGCAAAAATTCATTTAAAATTAAGTCCTAAAATTTTCTCTTATACGTTTAAAGATATATATTTTATTTATGTTAATGTAAAAGTTAATAATTTAGTACCAAAAGAACCTTAGAAAACTCACCTAACCTTATAACAAGCGCAATTTAATTTTGCCTAATCCAACTAAATATATTTTAGATAAGTTAGCAATAATTTAACAATAAACAATGACAATGAAATATATTTTTTCGGTAGGTTCAGAATGATTTTTGCGAAATTATTGCATACACAAATTTTTGCTTGCTTTATTCGGCAAGAAGAGCGTTGCTATTTAAGCCAAAATCGCAAGTCTTACCTATATTTACCAAAACTGCGGCAGGCCAGGATTCAACCCTGCGACACATTGTCCCGCCTCAAGAGGCTACACACTGACTCAAGAAATCGTAATGACACGATTGCAAACAAACCATACTACGGGCGGGGATAGAACCCGCGATCAGAGTCATAAAACTCCAGACCGATGCGCTAGCCACTGGACCAGCTAGCCACTGGACCAGCTAGCCACTGGGCCAGCTAGCCACTGGGCCAGCTAGCCACTGGGCCAGCTAGCCACTGGGCCAGCTAGCCACTGGACCAGCTAGCCACTGGGCCAGCTAGCCACTGGGCCAGCTAGCCGCCACATTAAGATTCATCCTTTGTAGATGAATGGTTCAGAGAACCGACACGTTGATAAATTAGACACATGTGCAACTCTTGGGTATCTTTATTGAGGAAACGTTTCGCCACACAGTGGCTTCATCAGTCCATACACAGGAGAAGCTAGAAGAACAGGAGGAGAATGAGGTAATCAGTCCTTCAGCCTTGAGTCGATGTGGTCAGTCCATCAATCTTGAATAGAATACGGCATATGAGCGGAGAAGCAGCTTATAAACCGTAGGCAGGAGAGGTGCAGCAGTCATAGGTGGTGTCACATTTACCCAATGTGGAAGTAGGTCGTGCCCAATTTATCAACGTGTCGGTTCTGTGAACCATTCATCTACAAACCTGTCAGACACTGCAACTTCTTGGGATCTTAATACTTGGGAATTCTTCGCTTGCCTAACTCTTGGGCACGACCTACTTCAACATTGAACAAATGTGACACCACCTATGACTGCTGCACCTCTCCTGCCATACGGTTTATAAGCTGCTTCTCCGCTCATATGCCGTATTCTATTCAAGATTGATGGACTGACCACATCGACTCAAGGCTGAGGGACTGATTACCTCATTCTCCTCCTGTTCTTCTAGCTTCTCCTGTGTATGGACTGATGAAGCCACTGTGTGGCGAAACGTTTCCTCAATAAAGATACCCAAGAGTTGCACATGTGTCTAATTTATCAAGATTCATCCTACTAGCCTAGTGGCTAACGCGTCTGTCTGGAGTTTTGTGACTCTGATCGCGGGTTCTAACCCCGCCCGTAGTATGGTTTGTTTGTAATCGTGTCATTACTATTTCGTGAGTCAATGTGTGGCCTCTTGAGGCGGGACATTGTGTCGCGGGGTTGAATCCTGGCCTGCCACAGTTTGGTGAACGGTTTAAAATCACTTGCTTCGTGGTTTCATTGATGTATATATGTCGTGCCGAATAGGTAAAACTGGTCAATTAGCAAGAAATTTAAAATTAAGTCCTTTCTGAAATTTTCTCTTATACGTTTAAAGATATATTTTATTCATTAATGGCAATGTAAAAATTTACTATTTTGCACCAAAAGAATCTTAGAAAACTTACCTAACCTTATTATAACAAGAACAATTTATTTTAGCCTAATCCAACTAAATATATTTTAGATTTGTTTACAATAATTTATTACTAAACAAACACAGTGAAATATATTTTTTTTTCGTTAGGTTCAGAATGATTTTGGCGAAATAATTTCATACACAAATTTTCGCTTGTCTTATATGGCAAGATGAGCGTTGCTATTTAAGCCAAGATCGCAAGTTCTGCCTATTCGGCACGACATATATATATATATATATATAAATATATATATTATATATATATATAAATATATATATATAATTATATATATATATATATATAAATATAGGGAGGTACCACCTCTAGAACTGTTATGGGGACCCTCATCCTCAGAGAAAAGAATAAACTTGCTTCTGGGAAAACTCAAGATATATATATATATATATATATTATATATATATATATATTATATATATATATATATATATATATATATATATAGGTTGGACGGTTGCATGAGAGGGTGTTGGTGGGCGTGAGCTGGACTTGCCTAGCATGGGCCAGTGCTCCTGTGTTGTGTAATTTGTAAAAGTCTATACGTTAACTCCTGGTAATCTTGAGGCTTAGTTTTTAACCTCGAGTTTTCCTGTCAATACTAGAGATGCATGGCACAATAAATTCAGTCGTTTCGATGGAAAAAGCCTCTTTGCTTTCAAAAGTCTACAAAACACATCTAACTCTGCTAACTACCAAGTGTGTCTTAAGTCTTATCAGAGAGTCTTAGAATTTATTGAATAAATGTAATAAGTATATCATTTGGGGCTCCTGGGTAATTGTTTACACTGAAACAGACAGACACACACAATAACACTCAGAGGTGTCTCTGTTTGAAGACGAAATCAAGTTAATGAAGAGAATTAGATCGGAGGAGGAGCAGGCAGGACTACAGGCCTGGTTTAGGAAATGGCTCCTGGAGTTCAACCCCACCAAGTGCAAAGTCATGAAGATCAGGGAAGGGCAAAGAAGACCGCAGAAAGAATACAGTCTAGGGGACCAAAGGCTATAAACCTCACTCAAAAAAAAGGATCTCGGGGTGAGTATAACACCTAAGAATAGCATTCCGACATCTTAGTAAGGATTCGTTAGGACTCTGTACACCGTGTACATCAGGCCCATATTGGAGTATGCAGTACCAGTTTGGAACCCACAACTGGCCAAGCATGTCAGGAAATTAGAGAAAGTGGAAAGGTTTGCAACGAGACTAGTCCTACGAGGAGAAGTTAAGGGAAATCCACCTGACAACACTGGAGGACAAGGGGAGACATGATACAAATATATAAAATACTGAGAGGAATCGACAAGGTGGAGAGAGACAGGATGTTTCAGAGATGAGACACAGCAACAAGGGGTCACAACTGGAAGTTGAAGACTCGCACGAATTACAGGGATGTTAGGAAGTATTTCTTCAGTCACAGTGTTATCAGTAAGTGGAATAGTCTGGAAAGGGAGGTGATGGAGGTAGGATCCATACATAGCTTTAAAAAGAGGTATGATAAAGCTCACGGAGCAGGGAGGGAGTGACCCAGTAGCGACCAGTGAAGAGGCGGGACCAGGAGCTATGAATCGACCCCTGTAACCACAAATACGTGAGTACACACACACTTATAAGAGGCTGGTCAGGGAAAGATGAAGCTCCTTTAGCAAGGCTGGTCAGCAGATAAGTGTATTACATGGTGTAACTCAGAAGTGTAGGCCAGGGCCCTCAAGGGTACCACTGAAGATTTCAGGCGAGGACCCATAAGGACGTAACTGAAAACCCAAGACGAGGACTCACAAGGGCACTGAGATTTTTAGGGCCCTCAATGGTAGCATTAGAAGGACTTAACACTGGTTCCTTAAGAGTGCCATTGGGAACCCCAGGCCAGGGCCCTAAAGAAGGCCACTGGGGACTCCAGGCCAGGGTGGCACTAAGCCTAGCTTCCATCATCAGTAGCTATACAAAAAAAGTGCCACTTATACTCAAACAACGCTACCTTTATACCGTGCCTACACTTGTGTCCACAACCTTCATGCTCACACTGCCACAACAGTTGTTTGTTTGTGGTGACGCAAGGAGAGGCGGAGGGAGAAGGAGGGACAGATGGAGGGAGGGAGGGAAGGCAGATGGAGAGAGGGAATGGAGAGAGAGAAGGAGCAAGAGAAAAAGAAAGGTGTAGTAAGGCCGGGGGAAGGAGCTGGGAGAAAATTAAGGAAAAAAGCAAGGGATGAGTGCCAAGAGAGCAGCGCCTCACCCTGGGTGTGGCACCCTGAGTGTAGTGGTCAAGACTTCACTTCACCCAGTCGTCAAGACTATGCTTTAAGATCAATTATAATCTTAAGTTCATCGCAAAATACTCAAAAGTGAAAAATCCAATTGCTTAAGGATGTGGAGCAACAGGTGTGTAAGAGACAGCTACTGGAGTTAATACTGAATATTTTAAAGTGGAGTTTTTGTGTTTCTGGATATATAAGTGGGAGCAGAGAAGTGTAGGTGGGTGGTGAGTGTAGGTGTGGACGAGACAGGTGTGTAATGAACTGATGTGTAGTCAGGCCAGGGAAAAAGAGGTGTGTGTGTGTGTGTGTGTGTGTGTGTGTGTGTGTGTGTGTGCGTGTGTGCGAATACACACCTAATTATGGTTGCAGGGGTCGAGTCATAGCTCCTGGCCCTGCCTCTTCACTGTGTGTGTGTGTGTGTGTATTTTCCCTAATTCTTCTCTATTATTACTCAAGATTTATAGATTAAGAGTTTCATCTCTCTTCCCAGATCTTTCATTCCGCAACAGTAAGTTTAGCGCCATAGCGTAGGTTTTGTAAGAGAATGTAATGGTGTTTTGCTTGGCAGGAAACTGTAGTGTTTCCTGACGTGGTCTTCGTCATATGAAGACGCTACTCACTGGTTAAACACCCCTGGTGTTGCGGTTTGTCTCGCCAGTATAAAAAAAAAAATACAGGATACAAGAATATGATATACAGTGAGGACAAATTTCAGTTTCTATGCTTTGGAAAACTGGAGAAAATAAAAACTAACGGAGTTCAGGACAAACTGGAATCAATCAGTAGAACGAAGGTTTAGTGTGGAGATCGCAACAATGTTGCTATTGCAACATAAGTTGGATAATTAAAACATTCATTACAAGAGATGCTAAACTCATGATAATACTCTTTAAGTCAGTTATCTTCAAACTGGAATATTGCTGTGTACTAACGTCTCTTATCAAGGCAGTAGAGATTTTAGACCCGGAAAACGTACAAAGAACTTCACTGACCGTATAATACTTTTTAGAATGTAGGCGAGGAAAATACATCATAATTTACACTGGGAAAATCCTGGAGGGATTGGTCCCAGACCTGCACATTGAAATCATTTCATATGAAAGCAGACTTAGCAGACGGTGCACAATACTTCCACTGAGAGGCAAGGGAAGAGTAGCGATGAGCATACTGAGAGTAGTTAGTAAGTGTAAACAGACTAACTGGTAAACTTTCCAAGCTTGCCATCCTCCCTTCATATATAAGGGGAACTTGATACGTTCATGACCAGCCGGGTTGTGTTGCATGCCTTGAGCCGCATGCGGCGCCTATCAAAAACTTGGTTGATCGGGCCAGTCACCGGGAGGCCTGGTCTGGGACCGGACCGCGGGGGCGGTGATCCCCGAAATCTACTTGATTAAAACTCCAGATAAACGGTAGATCAGCCAGACTGTGATGGCTATGTGGGTCAGCGGGCAGCTGACAACAATAGCCTGGTTGACCAGTAGTCAAGAAGGAAGCCTGGCCTCAGGTCGAGCTGAGAGCTTAGAAAACCCCTCGAAACAGGTCACAGGTGTCAGAGGTTCTGAGAGCAGAGCCTTTATAACAACCCAGTGGTAAATATGTGGTGTAATTATTATTATTATTATTATTATTATTATTATTATTATTATTATTATTATTATTTAGGAAATCGCTAATCCCACGGAGGTCGCTAGCACCTGGGAAACTGAAGGTCATGAAGTCTGATCCTCCAAGAAATGGCAAAGAATCTCCATTCTTTTGTATGAAAATTGTAGTAAGCATGCAAGCAGCATCACCCCTGTAAGAGGCAGTAATGTTGTCACTAACAACACCACCAAGTTACCAAGTATTGTGGCGCCTGACACAGACCATCTCGGGTAAAACACTGAAAAAGTTTTATATATATTATCGGCAGGACAGGTTTCGTTGTGCATCAGAACACTCTTTGTGATCTCACCTAAACTTGCTAAAATATAAGCAAAACAATATAGATTAATTTACCTAAGGAATCTGATAGCTTGCAATAGTCTTGTTTATCTGCATTGCTAACGGGAAGAGAGGATCTTGCAGCGACCCAAATATGTATACTTGCCTCCGTTATGTTCAAGTTACTTCCTCCTAACATGTCTCTAGCTTGGTTAGTTAATTAATGGGGTTTAAAGCTTATCGACTACCGGAGGGATCATTTAAGGCTGCACGGAACGTGATCACCATCAGACAAGAATACTTAAAGCCTTTAAAAAAGAATTAGAGTAACCTCTGTGTTTATATACCAAGTGGCATATATCCCTCGATGTATATACTCCTGTCGCTAAACAAATGAAGAAGAAATCTTGAAACCTGGAGATATACAGAGCTAGTTGTCAAGAACACACACATCAGTGAGTGACCTGACAGACATCAGTGGCTGACGTGACAGACATCAGTGGCTGACGTGACAGACATCAGTGGCTGGCGTGACAGACATCAGTGGCTGGCGTGACAGACATCAGTGGCTGGCGTGACAGACATCAGTGGCTGGCGTGACAGACATCAGTGGCTGGCGTGACAGACATCAGTGGCTGGCGTGACAGACATCAGTGGCTGGCGTGACACACCAGTGGCTGGCGTGACAGACGTCAGTGACTGACGTGACAGATATCGGTGACTGGCGTGACAGACATCAGTGGCTGGCGTGACAGATATCAGTGGCTGGCGTGACAGACATCAGTGGCTAACCCTCTGGGGCTAAAAATCCGAACGAAATCTTATCTTATCTTATAGTTTAAACCTAATTGATAACTTAAAACTCAAAGAGAATCGACCCCTAAATTAGTTAAGTGTCAACATGATGTTAACTCTTGTGTCACTGCAACTCTTACGTCATCCTGGAAATATAAACACATATGCAGTATAATGTGATCCTTTATTGACAATGTTTCGCCCACACAGTGGGCTTTTTCAAGTCACAGACTTGAAAAAGCCCACTGTGTGGGATCACGTTATACTGCATATGTGTTTATATTTCCATTGTGTCGGTATTTTATACCATTTATTTCTTACGTCATCCTGTTGATAATATATAAAAGAAATTATTTTAATTTTCGCCTGTAAATAATGCGGCATTTTCTGGATGTTTCAGAACATTATACCCAGGAAACACACTTCTGTGTTCGTTGATAGATAGGAAACACTCTCTTGCGGGTGACGGATGTGCACATGCAGCGTGGATCACTGGATGTGCACATGTAACGTGGATCACTGGATGTGCACATGCAAAGTGGATCACTGGATGTGCACATAAAAGGTGGATCACTGGATGTGTACATGCAACGTGGATCACTTGGTGTGCACATGGAACATAGATCACAATGTGCACATGCAACGTGGATCACTTGATGTGTACATGCAAAGTGGATCACTGGACATGCACATGCAACGTGGATCATTTGACGTGCACATGCAACGTGCATCATTGGACGTGCACATGCAACGTTGATCACTTGTCCACAAGCAAAATGGATCACTGGATGTGCACAAGCAACGTTGATCTCTGGATGTGAAAAAGCAACGTGGATCACTGGACGTGCACACGCAACATGACACAGTGGATGCTCACTATGGTGTTCTGTATTTTCAAGGTCATTAGTGAACATTTGCCTGAAGCTCGTGTCTGGTATCATGTAGACATGTAGCTTCCAACACAGACTAACAACCACACTCGTATATCTCCAGCTCCTCCATGTGTATATTAGCATAGACGCGTTTATGTACACACCTGCTTTGTAAACTTGTACGAAAAATACACAGTCATACCTTACAGTCCCTCACCATAACACCATCCCACACACCCTCACTATCACACCACTACCGTCCCTCAACATAACGCTCACATCCTCGCTATCACAACACTACCGTCCCTCAACATAACGCTCACACCCTCACTATCACACCACTACCGTCCCTCAACATAACGCTCACATCCTCGCTATCACAACACTACCGTCCCTCAACATAACGCTCACACACTCACTATCACACCACTACCGTCCCTCAACATAACGCTCACACCCTCACTATCACTACACTACCGCCCCTCAACATAACGCTCACACCCTCACTATCACACCACTACCGTCCCTCAACATAACGCTCACACCCTCACTATCACACCACTACCGTCCCTCAACATAACGCTCACACCCTCACTATCACACCACTACCGTCCCTCAACATAACGCTCACACCCTCACTATCACAACACTACCGCCCCTCAACATAACGCTCACACCCTCACTATCACACCACTACCGTCCCTCAACATAACGCTCACACCCTCACTATCACACCACTACCGTCCCTCAACATAACGCTCACACCCTATCACACCACTAACGTCCCTCAACATAACGCTCACACCCTCACTATCACAACACTACCGTCCCTCAACAAAACGCTCACACCCTCACTATCACACCACTACCGTCCCTCAACATAACGCTCACACCCTCACTATCACAACACTACCGTCCCTCAACATAACGCTCACATCCTCACTATCACACCACTACCGTCCCTCTACATAACGCTCACACCCTCACCATCACAACACTACCGTTCCTCAACACACCGCTCACACCCTCACTATCACACCACTACCGTCCCTTAACATAACGCTCACACCCTCACTATCACACCACTACCGTCCCTCAACATAACGCTCACATCCTCACTATCACACCACTAGCGTCCCTCAACATAACGCTCACATCCTCGCTATCACAACATTACCGTCCCTCAACATAACGCTCACACCCTCACTATCACAACACTACCGTCCCTCAACATAACGCTCACACCCTCACTATCACACCACTACCGTCCCTCCACATAATGCTCACACCCTCACTATCACAACACTACCGTCCCTCAACATAACGCTCACTTCCTCACTATCACAACACTACCGTCCCTGAAAATAACGCTCACACCCTCATTATCGCACCACTACCGTCCCTCAACATAACGCTCACACCCTCACTATCACAACACTACCGTCCCTCAACATAACGCTCACATCCTCACTATCACACCACTACCGTCCCTCTACATAACGCTCACACCCTCACCATCACAACACTACCGTTCCTCAACACACCGCTCACACCCTCACTATCACACCACTACCGTCCCTTAACATAACGCTCACACCCTCACTATCACACCACTACCGTCCCTCAACATAACGCTCACATCCTCACTATCACACCACTAGCGTCCCTCAACATAACGCTCACATCCTCGCTATCACAACATTACCGTCCCTCAACATAACGCTCACACCCTCACTATCACACCACTAC
>NC_091306.1:21490842-21593342 GCF_038502225.1 Cherax quadricarinatus | reverse complement strand
GAAGCCTCGCCTTCCCTGTATAGCTGGATGGGTGAAGCCTCGCCTTCCCTGTATAGCTGGGTGGGTGAAGCCTCGCCTTCGCTGAACAGCTGGGTGGGTGTAGCCTCGCCTTCGCTTAACAGCTGGGTGGGTGAAGCCTCGCCTTCCCTGTACAGCTGGGTGGGTGAAGCCTCGCCTTCCCTGTATAGCTGGGTGGGTGAAGCCTCGTCTTCCTTGCATAGCTGGGTGGGTGAAGCCTCGCCTTCCCTGTATAGCTTGGTGGGTGAAGCCTCGCCTTCCCTGTATAGCTGGGTGAGTGAAGCCTCGCCTTCCCTGTATAGCTGGGTGGGTGAAATATCGCCTTCCCTGTATAGCTGGGTGGGTGAAGCCTCGCCTTCCCTGTATAGCTGGGTGGGTGAAGCCTCGCCTTCTCTGTATAACTGGGTTGGTGAAACCTCGCCTTCCCTGTATAGCTGGGTGGGTGAAGCCTCGCCTTCCCTGTACAGCCTCGCCTTCCCTGCACAGCTGGGCGGGTGAAACCTCGCCTTCCCTGTATAGCTGGGTGGGTGAAATATGGCCTTCCCTCTATAGCTGGGTGGGTGAAGCCTCGCCTTCCCTGTACAGCTGGGTGGGTGAAGCCTCGCCTTCCCTGTATAACTGGGTGGGTGAAGCCTCGCCTTCCATGTACTGCTGGGTGGGGGAAGCCTCGGCTTCTCTGTATAGCTGGGTGGGTGAAGCCTCGCCTTCCCTGCATAGCTGGGTGGGTGAAGCCTCGCCTTCCCTGCATAGCTGGGTGGGTGAAGCCTCGCCTTCCCTGTATAGCTGGGTGGGTGAAGCCTCGCCTTCCCTGTATAGCTGGGTGGGTGAAGCCTCGCCTTCCCTGTATAGCTGGGTGAGTGAAGCCTCGCCTTCCCTGTATAGCTGGGTGGGTGAAGCCTCGCCTTCCCTGTATAGCTGGGTGGGTGAAGCCTCGCCTTCCCTGTATAGCTGGGTAGGTGAAGCCTCGCCTTCCCTGTATAACTGGGTGGGTGAAACCTCGCCTTCCCTGTATAGCTGGGTGGGTGAAGCCTCGCCTTCCCTGTTCAGCTGGGCAGGTGAAACCTCGACTTCCCTGTATAGCTGGCTGGGTGAAATATCGCCTTCCCTCTATAGCTGGGTGGGTGAAGCCTCGCCTTCCCTACATAGCTGTGTCAGTGAAGCCTCGTCTTTCCTACATAGTTCTGTCAGCGAAGCCTCGTCTTCCCTACATAGCTGTGTCAGTGAAGCCTCGCCTTCCCTACATAGCTGTGTCAGTGAAGCCTCGCCTTCCCTGCATTGCTGAGTCAGTGAAGCCTCGCATTCCCTACATAGCTGTGTCAGTGAAGCCTCGCCTTCCCTACATAGCTGTGTCAGTGAAGCCTCGCCTTCCCTACATAGCTGTGTCAGTGAAGCCTCGTCTTCCCTACATGGCTGTGTCAGTGAAGCCTCGTCTTTCCTACATAACTGTGTCAGTGAAGCCTCGCCTTCCCTGCATAGCTGTATAAGTGAAGCCTCGCCTTCCCTACATATCTGTGTCAGTGAAGCCTCGCCTTCCCTACATGGCTGTGTCAGTGAAACCTCGTCTTCCCTACATAGCTGTGTCAGTGAAGCCTCGTCTTCCCTTCATAGCTGTGTCAATGAAGTCCCGCCTTCCATATATAGCTGTGTCAGTGAAGCCTCTCCCTCCCTACATAGCTGTGTGAGTGAAGCCTCGCCTTCCCTACATAGCTGTGTCAGTGAAGCCTCGCCTTCCCTAAATAGCTGTGCGAGTGAAGCCTCTCCCTCCCTGCATAGCTGTGTCAGCGAAGCCTCGCCTTCCCTGCATAGCTGTGTCAGTGAAGCCTCTCCCTCCCTACATAGCTGTGTCAGTGAAGCCTCTCCCTCCCTACATAGCTGTGTCAGTGAAGCCTCTCCCTACATAGCTGTGTCAGTGAAGCCTCTCCCTTCATAGCTGTGTCAGTGAAGCCTCTCCCTACATAGCTGTGTCAGTGAAGCCTTTCCCTACATAGCTGTGTCAGTGAAGCCTCTCCCTCCTTACATAGCTGTGTCATTGAAGCCTCTCCCTGCATAGCTGTGCGAGTGAAGCCCCTCTCTACATAGCTGTGTCAGTGAAGCCTCGCCTTCCCTACATAGCTGTACGAGTGAAGCCTCTCCCTCCCTGCATAGCTGTGTCAGTGAAGCCTCGCCTTCCCTGTATAGCTGGGTGGGTGAAGCCTCGCCTTCCCTGTATAACTGGGTGGGTGAAACCTCGCCTTCCCTGTATAGCTGGGTGGGTGAAGCCTCGCCTTCCCTGTACAGCTGGGCAGGTGAAACCTCGCCTTCCCTGTATAGCTGGCTGGGTGAAATATCGCCTTCCCTCTATAGCTGGGTAGGTGAAGCCTCGCCTTCCCTGTATAACTGGATGGGTGAAACCTCGCCTTCCCTGTATAGCTGGGTGGGTGAAGCCTCGCCTTCCCTGTATAACTGGGTGGGTGAAGCCTCGCCTTCCCTGTATAACTGGATGGGTGAAGCCTCGCCTTCCCTGTATAACTGGGTGGGTGAAGCCTCGCCTTCCCTGTATAACTGGATGGGTGAAGCCTCGCCTTCCCTGTATAACTGGATGGGTGAAACCTCGCCTTCGCTTAACAGCTGGGTGGGTGAAGCCTCGCCTTCCCTGTACAGCTGGATGGGTGAAGCCTCGCCTTCCCTGTATAGCTGGGTGGGTGAAGCCTCGCCTTCCTTGCATAGCTGGGTGGGTGAAGCCTCGCCTTCCCTGTATAGCTGGGTGGGTGAAGCCTCGCCTTCCCTGTGTAGCTGGGTGAGTGAAGCCTCGCCTTCCCTGTATAGCTGGGAGAGTGAAATATCGCCTTCCCTGTATAGCTGGGTGGGTGAAGCCTCGCCTTCCACGTATAGCTGGGTGGGTGAAGCCTCGCCTTCTCTGTATAACTGGGTTGGTGAAACCTCGCCTTCCCTGTATAGCTGGGTGGGTGAAGCCTCGCCTTCCCTGTACAGCCTCGCCTTCCCTGCACAGCTGGGCGGGTGAAACCTCGCCTTCCCTGTATAGCTGGGTGGGTGAAATATGGCCTTCCCTCTATAGCTGGGTGGGTGAAGCCTCGCCTTCCCTGTACAGCTGGGTGGGTGAAGCCTCGCCTTCCCTGTATAACTGGGTGGGTGAAGCCTCGCCTTCCATGTACTGCTGGGTGGGGGAAGCCTCGGCTTCTCTGTATAGCTGGGTGGGTGAAGCCTCGCCTTCCCTGCATAGCTGGGTGGGTGAAGCCTCGCCTTCCCTGCATAGCTGGGTGGGTGAAGCCTCGCCTTCCCTGTATAGCTGGGTGGGTGAAGCCTCGCCTTCCCTGTATAGCTGGGTGGGTGAAGCCTCGCCTTCCCTGTATAGCTGGGAGAGTGAAGCCTCGCCTTCCCTGTATAGCTGGGTGGGTGAAGCCTCGCCTTCCCTGTATAGCTGGGTGGGTGAAGCCTCGCCTTCCCTGCATAGCTGGGTAGGTGAAGCCTCGCCTTCCCTGCAAATCTGGGTGGGTGAAGCCTCGCCTTCCCTGTATAGCTGGGTGGGTGAAGCCTCGCCTTCCCTGTTCAGCTGGGCAGGTGAAACCTCGACTTCCCTGTATAGCTGGCTGGGTGAAATATCGCCTTCCCTCTATAGCTGGGTGGGTGAAGCCTCGCCTTCCCTACATAGCTGTGTCAGTGAAGCCTCGTCTTTCCTACAAAGTTCTGTCAGCGAAGCCTCGTCTTCCCTACATAGCTGTGTCAGTGAAGCCTCGCCTTCCCTACATAGCTGTGTCAGTGAAGCCTCGCCTTCCCTACATAGCTGTGTCAGTGAAGCCTCGCCTTCCCTACATAGCTGTGTCAGTGAAGCCTCGCCTTCCCTACATAGCTGTGTCAGTGAAGCCTCGCCTTCCCTACATAGCTGTGTCAGTGAAGCCTCGTCTTCCCTACATGGCTGTGTCAGTGAAGCCTCGTCTTTCCTACATAACTGTGTCAGTGAAGCCTCGCCTTCCCTGCATAGCTGTGTAAGTGAAGCCTCGCCTTCCCTACATCTGTGTCAGTGAAGCCTCGCCTTCCCTACATGGCTGTGTCAGTGAAACCTCGTCTTCTTTTCATAGCTGTGTCAATGAAGCCCCGCCTTCCATATATAGCTGTGTCAGTGAAGCCTGTCCCTCCCTACACAGCTGTGTGAGTGAAGCCTCGCCTTCCCTACATAGCTGTGTCAGTGAAGCCTCGCCTTCCCTGCATAGCTGTGTCAGTGAAGCCTCTCCCTCCCTGCATAGCTGTGTCAGTGAAGCCTCGCCTTCCCTGCATAGCTGTATCAGTGAAGCCTCTCCCTCCCTACATAGCTGTGTCAGTGAAGCCTCTCCCTCCCTACATAGCTGTGTCAGTGAAGCCTCTCCCTACATAGCTGTGTCAGTGAAGCCTCTCCCTTCATAGCTGTGTCAGTGAAGCCTCTCCCTACATAGCTGTGTCAGTGAAGCCTTTCCCTACATAGCTGTGTCAGTGAAGCCTCTCCCTCCTTACATAGCTGTGTCATTGAAGCCTCTCCCTGCATAGCTGTGCGAGTGAAGCCCCTCTCTACATAGCTGTGTCAGTGAAGCCTCGCCTTCCCTACATAGCTGTACGAGTGAAGCCTCTCCCTCCCTGCATAGCTGTGTCAGTGAAGCCTCTCCCTCCCTACATAGCTGTGTCAGTGAAGCCTCTCCCTCCCTACATAGCTGTGTCAGTGAAGCCTCTCCCTACATAGCTGTGTCAGTGAAGCCTCTCCCTCCCTACATAGCTGTGTCAGTGAAGCCTCTCCCTACATAGCTGTGTCAGTGAAGCCTCTCCCTACATAGCTGTGTCAGTGAAGCCTCGCCTTCCCTACATAGCTGTGCGAGTGAAGCCCCTCCCTACATAGCTGTGTAAGTGAAGCCTCGCCTTCCCTACATAGCTGTGCGAGTGAAGCCCCTCCCTACATAGCTGTCAGTGAAGCCTCGCCTTCCCTACATAGCTGTGCGAGTGAAGCCTCTCCCTGCATAGCTGTGTCAGTGAAGCCTCGCCTTCCCTGCATAGCTGTGTCAGTGAAGCCTCTCCCTACATAACTGTGTCAGTGAAGCCTCTCCCTACATAGCTGTGTCAGTGAAGCCTCTCCCTCCCTACATAGCTGTGTCAGTGAAGCCTTTCCTTACATAGCTGTGTCAGTGAAGCCTCTCCCTACATAGCTGTGTCAGTGAAGCCTCTCCCTACATAGCTGTGTCAGTGAAGCCTCTCCCTAAATAGCTGTGTCAGTGAAGCCTCTCCCTACATAGCTGTGTCAGTGAAGCCTCTCCCTACATAGCTGTGTCAGTGAAGCCTCTCCCTACATAGCTGTGCCAGTGAAGCCTCTCCCTACATAGCTGTGTCAGTGAAGTCTCGCCTTCCCTACATAGCTGTGGGAGTGAAGCCTCTCCCTCCCTGCATAGCTGTGTCAGTGAAGCCTCTCCCTCCCTACATAGCTGTGTCAGTGAAGCCTCTCCCTCCCTACATAGCTGTGTCAGTGAAGCCTCTCCCTCCCTACATAGCTGTGTCAGTGAAGCCTCTCCCTACATAGCTGTGTCAGTGAAGCCTCTCCCTACATAGCTGTGTCAGTGAAGCCTCTCCCTACATAGCTGTGTCAGTGAAGCCTCTCCCTACATAGCTGTGTCAGTGAAGCCTCTCCCTACATAGCTGTGTCAGTGAAGCCTCTCCCTACATAGCTGTGTCAGTGAAGCCTCTCCCTACATAGCTGTGTCAGTGAAGCCTCTCCCTACATAGCTGTGTCAGTGAAGCCTCTCCCTACATAGCTGTGTCAGTGAAGCCTCTCCCTACATAGCTGTGTCAGTGAAGCCTCTCCCTACATAGCTGTGTCAGTGAAGCCTCTCCCTACATAGCTGTGTCAGTGAAGCCTCTCCCTACATAGCTGTGTCAGTGAAGCCTCTCCCTACATAGCTGTGTCAGTGAAGCCTCTCCCTACATAGCTGTGTCAGTGAAGCCTCTCCCTACATAGCTGTGTCAGTGAAGCCTCTCCCTACATAGCTGTGTCAGTGAAGCCTCTCCCTACATAGCTGTGTCAGTGAAGCTTCTCCCTACATAGCTGTGTCAGTGAAGCCTCTCCCTACATAGCTGTGTCAGTGAAGCCTCTCCCTACATAGCTGTGTCAGTGAAGCCTCTCCCTACATAGCTGTGTCAGTGAAGCCTCTCCCTACATAGCTGTGTCAGTGAAGCCTCTCCCTACATAGCTGTGTCAGTGAAGCCTCTCCCTACATAGCTGTGTCAGTGAAGCCTCTCCCTACATAGCTGTGTCAGTGAAGCCTCTCCCTACATAGCTGTGTCAGTGAAGCCTCTCCCTACATAGCTGTGTCAGTGAAGCCTCTCCCTACATAGCTGTGTCAGTGAAGCCTCTCCCTACATAGCTGTGTCAGTGAAGCCTCTCCCTACATAGCTGTGTCAGTGAAGCCTCTCCCTACACAGCTGTGTCAGTGAAGCCTCTCCCTACACAGCTGTGTCAGTGAAGCCTCTCCCTACATAGCTGTGTCAGTGAAGCCTCTCCCTACATAGCTGTGTCAGTGAAGCCTCTCCCTACATAGCTGTGTCAGTGAAGCCTCTCCCTACATAGCTGTGTCAGTGAAGCCTCTCCCTACACAGCTGTGTCAGTGAAGCCTCTCCCTACACAGCTGTGTCAGTGAAGCCTCTCCCTACACAGCTGTGTCAGTGAAGCCTCTCCCTACATAGCTGTGTCAGTGAAGCCTCTCCCTACATAGCTGTGTCAGTGAAGCCTCTCCCTCCCTACATGGGTACCCGCACATTGGCACTGGCTAGTGAATTATTTCCATCAGTCTGCCTGCATTTAGAACTTAATATAAAATATATAATTAATAAAGCAAATTTATAATAAAACTAAATAGAAAGAACTAAGTATGCAGCGTCGCTAGATAAGAAGGAAGTAATGTACTGGCCAGGAGTTACTTCCACTGGTTATAAGCAAGTACCCAGGAAATATACACCGAGAGGTATATTTCTGTGTATATACACTGAATGTTTTTGATCCCTATGCTAGGGACTAAGGTATTCTTGTACGGTGGTGAAATATACAAGCTTAGTGGCTTCGTGTATTCGCTACGCTTGAAACACCATTAACAACCAAACTTTATTCACTGAGGTGTAAAGCTAGTTGGGGTAAGCGAGCATTTGCTGAGCCAGTAGAGTATAATTATCTGACAAAGACCATGTTAGGAGTTACTTGTCAGGTTCCCTGGAGGATAAACCATCGCCACCACCATCTTTATTTTAGTGGTAAGGTGGTTCCATCTCTCAAGTTTAATCGAGACCTTTACCTTGTCGGTGTGTTACGATAGCTGCTGCACATCATGGGTCGGGATGTTGCTGCTGCTGCTAATCCTGGGTCAGGGAGCTGCCTCTGCTTCACTTCCTAGGTGAGGACACTGCTGGTGCTACTGCATACCTTGGGTTAGGGAGGTACTGCTGCTGCACATTCATTGTCAGGGAGCTGCTGGTACTGCTATTGAACATCCTGGATCAAAGAATTGTTGCTGCACATCCTGGATTAGGAAATTGTTGCTATTGTATATCCTGCTTCGGGGAACTGCCCCTCCTGCTGCTGCACATCCTGGGTCAGGGAGCTGCCCCTCCTGCTGCTGCACATCCTGAATCAAGAGTGCTGAAGGTGGTATCAGTGAAGGTTATGTCGTGCACTTGACTCCATCTTCATAGGGAAGCTGTTTAAAGATTCCGTCACTCATTGCGTCAGTGGGTGTAAGTCCATCTGCTGTGATAGCCCACTGGTAGAATTTACTGCAATAATAAGCAGTGCTTTCTAATCTTAGTTAATGTTTTGCAAGGCGTTAAGGAAGCTAAATCCTTATTTCAACGTATATTTAATTAACATACGGTGACTGGTTAGTTATATTTTGTTGTGAAAGATATTTTGTATCTTAGCAGAATTGTGAGAAAGGAGATAGATAATATGAGAAGTGTAAATACTGAGACTGCAATGAATGCTAAGAGTTTAGAGACTGTAATAATGTTGCTAGAATTACCGACGATATGTTAGGTGAAAGGGCACAAGCACAGCTAATGCGACATTTTGTTGTGGCAACGTTTCACTCTGCAGGAGCTTTGTCAAGCCGTTACGGCTTGACAAAGCTTTTTACTCGACAAGATAGAGACTACTAGCCTGTGCATTCGCTTCTTATGACCAGATTGTTTGGTAAGATGGGTAAGGAAGAAGGATGGGTAAGGATAGAAATAGTGGAAGAAGGTGGGAGGGGGGAGTGAGGTAAGATATAAAAGGGAAGTGACACAACCACTTTGGTGCAATTCAAAAAGTGTATGTGTAATAACAGAAAATTCTTGAAGGGGTATAATACTTACCCATCAGAGTCACATGGATATAACAGATATATAAGTACATGACTCTGAATGTGAGAAGTATGAAAAATATAAAGAAAACAAGAATAAAGTGTAAAAAAATACTGCAAAAAGGAAGAGGGAGAATAGAGAGGACTGTTAAGATAGAGACGACGGAAGAGGAGAGGTCTTGGTTAGTGGTGCACAGAAACACAGCATCCAGCCTATGGATGGTTGCGCAACAGCACTTAGAAAACACAGGCCTAGAAACTAGAGATTACTGTTGTCATTATCAGTTACAGGTAAACGTCAGATACTTGCTCAAAACTGCTGGTGGGTTATTTTCATAAGATACTTGAAGGTGTATGTCAGAACATAAGAACTAAGGAACACTGCAGTAGGCCTACTGGCCCATTGTAGGCACGTCTAATACATACCCACCCACGCCCTCTCATGTATCCGTCCAACCTACCCAAAGTTCTTGCTTCAATGACGTTACCTGGGAGTTTGTTCCACTTATCTACAACTCTATTACCAAACCATTATTATTTCTAAATCAATATTTCTACAGCTTGGAACCGTTGTTGAGAGTCCTGTCTTGACCAGATATTTTCAACACGCTATTTATATCCCTTTATTAATAACTTTTTCCATTTTTTGCACTTCAATCATGTCTCTTCTAATTCTATGCCTTTCAAAAGAGTTCCCCCTTATTCCAGGTGATACACATTATTCAACCTCCTACACCCTTGTCCAGGACACCGAAAGGTGTTTATCTCTGTTTACATGCAGAGTATATTTTCTGTTTATATACAGTTTATTTCCTGTTTTCTCAATATATACACTGGGAGCTTATTTTCTGTTTTGGGGATTAAATTATATTTGACTAGTGCTTTCATTATAAATTAACATCAGGTTTGAGACGAATTTTCCTCCATAATCATGTTGTCCTGAGGTCATCCTGTATTTTGTAAGTGTTATTCCTGCCCTTTTTTTTTATTATTTTACATCACTTACTTATACAGTAGAATTTACGGGCAAAGAGCTGTTGTCCATCCTCAGTGTATTTATAGATCAATGGCAGCTGCCTCACCTCCTTTACAGTTTAAGAGTTGTTTTTCTACCTCTGTTTATTTCATTTGCATGTGGTTAATACTTATAACACTGATTTTTTTAAAGGGGTAGACCGGTAAGCCAGCGGAAGGCCTCGGCTAGATGACCAGAAGCTCCAACTGCGGGTCATCATATGACTGAGACCCGCGTCTGGAAACACTAGTCCTATTTCCTGACGAATCTTACACACACACACACACACACACACACACACACACACACACACACACACACACACACACACACACACACACACACAAACAGGAGATTTAAGAAAGTTTTTACAGTAGAGACAGGAAGGGCTCTGGGAAGACAGCACAGAAGGGAACATCAAGAGGGAATATACCAACAAGTGTTGGATGACATACGAATAACCGAGGAGGTGCAGAAGCTGCTAAGTGACCTTGATACCTCAAAGGCGATGAGACCGGACAACATCTCCCCGTGGGTCCTTAGAGAAGGAACAGAGATGCTGAGCGTGCCCCTAACCACAATCTTCAACACATCCCTTGAAACTGGGCAACTACATGAGAAATGGAAGACAGCAAATGTAGTCCCCATATTTAAGAGGGGAAACAGAAATGAGGCACTAAACTACAGACCTGTGTCTCTCACATGTATTGTGTGCAAAGTCATGGAGAAGATTATCAGGAGAGTGGTGGAACGCCTGGAACAGAACAAGATTATAAATGAAAACCAGCATGGGTTCATGGAAGGCAAATCCTGTGTCACAAACCTTCTGGAGTTTTATGACAAGTTAACAGAAGTAAGACACGAGAGAGAGGGGTGGGTTGATTGCGTTTTCCTAGACTGCAGGAAGGCCTTTGACACAGTTCCCCACAAGAGACTAGTGCAGAAGCTGGAGGATCAGGCGCATATAACAAGGAGGGCACTGCAATGGATCAGGGAATACCTGACAGGGAGGCAACAACGAGTCATGGTACGTGAAGAGGTATCACAGTGGGCGCCTGTGACGAGCGGGGTCCCACAGGGGTCAGTTCTAGGACCAGTGCTATTTTTGATACATGCGAACGACATGATGGAAGGAATAGAAACTGAAGTGTCCCTATTCGCAGATGATGTGAAATTGATGAGAAGAATTAAATCGGATGGGGATGAGGCAGGACTGCAAAGAGACCTGGACAGGCTGGACATGTGGTCCAGAAACTGGCTTCTCGAATTCAACCCTGCCAAATGCAAAGTCATGAAGATTGGGGAGGGGCAAAGAAGACCGCAGACAGAGTATAGGCTAGGTGGACAAAGACTACAGACCTCACTCAGGGAGAAAGACCTTGGGGTGACCATAACACCGAGCACGTCACCGGAGGCACACATCAACCAAATACCTGCTGCAGCATACGGGCGCCTGGCAAACCTGAGAATAGCGTTCTGATACCTTAATAAGGAATCGTTCAAGACACTGTACACTGTGTATGTTAGGCCCATACTGGAGTATGCAGCACCAGTCTGGAACCCACACCTGGTCAAGCAAGTCAAGAAGTTAGAGAAAGTACAAAGGTTTGCAACAAGGCTAGTCCCAGAGCTCAGGAGAATGTCGTACGAGGAAAGGTTGAGGGAAATCGGACTGACGACACTGGAGAACAGAAGGGTCAGGGGAGACATGATAACGACATACAAGATACTGCGGGGAATAGACAAGGTGGACAAAGATATGATGTTCCAGAGAGAGGACACAGAAACAAGGGGTCACAACTGGAAGCTGAAGACTCAGACGAGTCACAGGAACGCTAGGAAGTATTTCTTCAGTCATAGAGTCGTCAGGAAGTGGAATAGCCTAGCAAGTGAAGTAGTGGAGGCAGGAACCATACATAGTTTTAAGAAGAGGTATGACAAAGCTCAGGAAGCAGAGAGGGAGAGGACCCAGTAGCGATCAGTGAAGAGGCGGGGCCAGGAGCTGAGTCTCGACCCCTGCAATCACAATTAGGTGAGTACACACACACACACACACACACACACACACACACACACACACACACACACACACACACACATACACACACACATACACACACACATACACACACACATACACACACACATACACACACACATACACACACACACATATATATATATATATATATATATATATATATATATATATATATATGTCGTGCCGAATATGTAAAACTGGTCAATTAGCAAGAACTCATTTAAAATTAAGTCCGTTCTGAAATATTCTCTTATACGTTTAAACGTTTATAGATATATTTTTTTCATTAATGTTAGTGTAAATTTTTTTAATTTTGCACCAAAAGAATCTTAGAAAACTTACCTAACCTTATTATAACGAGGACAATTTATTTTAGCCTAACCCAACTAAATAAATATTAAATACGTTTACAATAATTTAGTACCAGACAAATACAATCAAATGTATTTTTTTCGTTAGGTTCAGAATGATTTTGGCGAAATTATTGCATACACAAATTTTCACTTGTCCTATATGGCAAGATTAGCGTTGCTATTTAAGCCAAGATCGCAAGTTCTGCCTATTCGGCACGACATATATATATATATATATATATATATATATATATATATATATATATATATATATATATATATATATAATTTTATTATTATCACACTGGCCGATTCCCATCAAGGCAGGGTGGCCCGAAAAAGAAAAACTTTCACCATCATTCACTCCATCACTGTCTTGCCAGAAGGGTGCTTTACACTACAGTTTTTAAACTGCAACATTAACACCCCTCCTTCAGAGTGCAGGCACTGTACTTTCCCTCTCCAGGACTCAAGTCCGGCCTGCCGGTTTCCCTGAACCCCTTCATAAATGTTACTATGCTCACACTCCAACAGCACGTCAAGTATTAAAAACCATTTGTCTCCATTCACTCCTATCAAACACGCTCACGCATGCCTGCTGGAAGTCCAAGCCCCTCGCACACAAATCCTCATTTACCCTCTCCCTCCAACCTTTCCTAGGCCGACCCCTACCCCGCCTTCCTTTCACTACAGACTGATACACTCTTGAAGTCACTCTGTTTCGCTCCATTCTCTCTACATGTCCGAACCACCTCAACAACCCTTTCTCAGCCCTCTGGACAACAGTTTTGGTAATCCCGCATCTCCTACTAACTTCCAAACTACGAATTCTCTGCATTATATTCACACCACACATTGCCCTCAGACATGACATCTCCACTGCCTCCAGCCTTTTCCTCGCTGCAACATTCATCACCCATGCTTCACACCCATATAAGACCGTTGGTAAAACTATACTCTCATACATTCCCCTCTTTGCCTCCAAGGACAAAGTTCTTTGTCTCCACAGACTCCTAAGTGCACCACTCACCCTTTTCCCCTCATCAATTCTATGATTCACCTCATCTTTCATAGACCCATCCGCTGACACGTCCACTCCCAAATATCTGAATACATTCACCTTCTCCATACTCTCTCCCTCCAATCTGATATTCAATCTTTCATCACCTAATCTTTTAGTTATCCTCATAACCTTACTCTTTCCTGTATTCACTTTTAATTTTCTTCTTTTGCACACCCTACCAAATTCATCCACCAATCTCTGCAACTTCTCTTCAGAATCTCCCAAGAGCACAGTGTCATCAGCAAAGAGCAACTGTGACAACTCCCACTTTATGTGTGATTCTTTATCTTTTAACTCCACGCCTCTTGCCAAGACCCTCGCATTTACTTCTCTTACAACCCCATCTATAAATATATTAAACAACCAGGGTGACATCACACATCCTTGTCTAAGGCCTACTTTTACTGGGAAATAATTTCCCTCTTTCCTACATTCTCTAACTTGAGCCTCACTATCCTCGTAAAAAAACTTCACTGCTTTCAGTAACCTACCTCCTACACCATACACCTGGAACATTTGCCACATTGCCCCCCTATCCACCCTGTCATACGCCTTTTCCAAAACCTTAAATGTCACAAAGACCTCTTTAGCCTTATCTAAATACTGTTCACTTATATGTTTCACTGTAAACACCTGGTCCACACACCCCCTACCTTTCCTAAAGCCTCCTTGTTCATCTGCTATCCTATTCTCCGTCTTACTCTTAATTCTTTCAATAATAACTCTACCATACACTTTACCAGGTATACTCAACAGACTTATCCCCCAATAATTTTTGCACTCTCTTTTGTCCCCTTTGCCTTTATACAAAGGAACTATGCATGCTCTCTGCCAATCCCTAGGTACCTTACCCTCTTCCATACATTTATTAAATAATTGCACCAACCACTCCAAAACTATATCCCCACCTGCTTTTAACATTTCTATCTTTATCCCATCAATCCCGGCTGCCTTACCCTCTTTCATTTTACCTACTGCCTCACGAACTTCCCCCACACTCACAACTGGCTCTTCCTCACTCCTACAAGATGTTATTCCTCCTTGCCCTATACACGAAATCACAGCTTCCCTATCTTCATCAACATTTAACAATTCCTCAAAATATTCCCTCCATCTTCCCAATACCTCTAACTCTCCATTTAATAACTCTCCTCTCCTATTTTTAACTGACAAAATCATTTGTTCTCTAGGCTTCCTTAACTTGTTAATCTCACTCCAAAACTTTTTCTTATTTTCAACAAAATTTTTGATAACATCTCACTCACTCTCTCATTTGCTCTCTTTTTACATTGCTTCACCACTCTCTTAACCTCTCTCTTTTTCTCCATATACTCTTCCCTCCTTGCATCACTTCTACTTTGTAAAAACTTCTCGTATGCTAACTTTTTCTCCCTTACTACTCTCTTTACATCATCATTCCACCAATCACTCCTCTTCCCTCCCGCACCCACTTTCCTGTAACCACAAACTTCTGCTGAACACTCTAACACTACATTTTTAAACCTACCCCATACCTCTTCGACCCCATTTCCTATGCTCTCATTAGCCCATCTATCCTCCAATAGCTGTTTATATCTTACCCTAACTGCCTCCTCTTTTAGTTTATAAACCTTCACCTCTCTCTTCCCTGATGCTTCTATTCTCCTTGTATTCTATCTACCTTTTACTCTCAGTGTAGCTACAACTAGAAAGTGATCTGATATATCTGTGGCCCCTCTATAAACATGTACATCCTGAAGTCTACTCAACAGTCTTTTATCTACCAATACATAATCCAACAAACTACTGCCATTTCGCCCTACATCATATCTTGTATACTTATTTATCCTCTTTTTCTTAAAATATGTATTACCTATAACTAAACCCCTTTCTATACAAAGTTCAATCAAAGGGCTCCCATTATCATTTACACCTGGCACCCCAAACTTACTTACCACACCCTCTCTAAAAGTTTCTCCTACTTTAGCATTCAGATCCTCTACCACAATTACTCTCTCACTTGGTTCAAAGGCTCCTATACATTCACTTAACATCTCCCAAAATCTCTCTCTCTCCTCTACATTCCTCTCTTCTCCAGGTGCATACACGCTTATTATGACCCACTTTTCGCATCCAACCTTTACTTTAATCCACATAATTCTTGAATTTACACATTCATATTCTCTTTTCTCCTTCCATAACTGATCCTTCAACATTACTGCTACCCCTTCCTTTGCTCTAACTCTCTCAGATACTCTAGATTTAATCCCATTTATTTCCCCTCACCGAAACTCCCCTACCCCCTTCAGCTTTGTTTCGCTTAGGGCCAGGACATCCAACTTCTTTTCATTCATAACATCAGCAATCATCTGTTTCTTGTCATCCGCACTGCATCCACGCACATTCAAGCATCCCAGTTTTATAAAGTTTTTCTTCTTCTCTTTTTTAGTAAATGTCTACAGGAGAAGGTGTTACTAGCCCATTGCTCCCAGCATTTTAGTCGCCTCATACGACACGCATGGCTTACGGAGGAAAGATTCTTTTCCACTTCCCCATGGACAATAGAAGAAATAAAGAAGAACAAGGGCTATTTAGAAAAAGGAGAAAAACCTAGATGTATGCATGCATATATATATATATAATATATATATATATATATATATATATATATATATATATATATATATATATATATATATATAATATATATATATATATATATATATATATATATATATATATATATATATATATATATATATATATATATATATATATATGCATGTGCGTGTCTGTGAAGTGTGACCATAGTGTAAGTAGGAGTAGCAAGATATCCCTGCTATCAAGCGTGTTTATATATATATATATATATATATATATATATATATATATATATATATATAGAGAGAGAGAGAGAGAGAGAGAGAGAGAGAGAGAGAGAGAGAGAGAGAGAGAGTAGGATAGCCCAATAAAGTCAAGCTATGTTTGGTGTTGACAAAATTCTGAGGGGTACCTGCCTTGGTCACCATTCCACAGGCGATAAAATTGCATCTAAATCTAATTTGACACGCGACTTTGCCGCATCCCGAATCAGTGAGTTTTCCCTGCCAGTATCTCCGGGTGAGAGAATTTTCCCTGCCAGTATCTCCGGGTGGGAGAATTTTCCCTGCCAGTATCTCCGAGTGAGAGAATTTTCCCTGTCAGTATCTCCGGGAGAGAGAATTTTCCCTCCCAATATCTCCGGGTGAGAGAATTTTCCTTCCCAGTATTTCCGGGTGAGAATTTTCCCTCCCATTATCTCCGGGTGAGAGAATTTTTCCTGCCAGTATCTCCGGGTGAGAGAGTTTTCATTCCCCACATCCCTAGATGCCTCTCATCGCCTCCCACACCCACTCCACAAGACTTATTGCTTCGCTTGAAAGAACCTTTGTTGCAAGTGCTTCAGTGTTTTTTTTCAGTGTTGCTGTATCTTCTGCGTCATGCACAGATAATGTCTGCAAATAACTCTTACCTTTATTATTTTATGATAGTTTCATATTAATCACCTTAAAATTCACATGGTGTCCACAACAGAACGTAACACTTTAAATAGTGTAAATAACTGCATGCTAGAGTATGCCTTTAAATGTACATAGTGTAAATAGGCTGCAGCTATGCACTCAGGCCCTGTATCGAGCTTTATAAGATGAGGAGAGATAAATAAAGTGTGCCCCTGAGAGAGCTTGATGACAGGGAAGAATGTACCTTAAAGATAGTGAGGTGATTACCGTCAAGTGGCTTCAAGCTTGTTAAACAAGTGTGAGATGCTAATGTTGAACTCATTGCTTACTTGCGATGATAAGTGATTATGATTCATTTCTCGCGTGACGCTCCCTCCTGTCTCGCTCTCTTTCTTTTAAGAGGTAATCTTGACAGTTTGCTGTCCTGCCTCAGCTGTGGTATGTTATTAAACTCCCCCTCCCCCACATCCTCGGGAGTTCCTATTTACTGCTACGTGAACAGGATCAGTAGGTTAAGGAAACTTGCCGGTAGGTACAACTGCATATCTTGGGATACATTACCATGTACTACTACTTAGTTTTCTAAATGGGATGTAAAGCCAGACTCCGATAAGTAAGTACTTAATAGATTATCATCTACCAGATCCGTTGTGTCAGGAGACGTTAGTCCTATTTTCCTAACGAACAAGACGCCACCATATATGTGGTTTGCATATATATATGTCGTGCCGAATAGGCAGAACTTGCGATCGTGGCTTAAATAGCAACGCTCATCTTGCCATATAGGACAAGCGAAAATTTGTGTACGCAATAATTTCGCAAAAATTATTCTGAACCTAACGAAAAAAAATATGTGTTTGTTTAGTATTAAATTATTGTAAAAAAATCTAAAATATATATAGTTGGGTTAGGCTAAAATAAATTGCTCTTGTTATAATAAGGTTAGGTAAGTTTTCTAAGATTCTTTTGGTGCAAAATTAAAATTTTTTACATTAACATTAATGAAAAAAAATATATATATTTAAAAGTATAAGAGAAAATTTTAGATAGGACTTAATTTTAAATGAGTTCTTGCTAATTGACCAGTTTTACATATTCGGCACGATATATATATATATATATATATATATATATATATATATATATGCGTGTGTGTGTGTGCGCGCAAACGATAGTAGACAGACGATCTTAACAGTGCAAGCCACGGGGGGGGGGAATCTTTAGCTCAAGTACTTTCACACTTCTCAGTGCGTCATCAGGAGCTATGCAATGTTGCAAGGTAGCAACTGAAGGGGTGAGAGGAAGTTTTCTCAGAGTAGCGTCTGTCACCAGCCGCAGTCTCTCTCTCAGAGAGACTGCGGCTGGTGACGAAACGAAATATGCATATTATTTTCAAAACTGCTTTTTTATGAAAAATGATTCTGTTATATTCCTGTCGACCATGGATTGACTTGATACAATTTTCTCAACTTTTTGAAAATCAATTGGATGGTTAAAATCTCTCACATGAATAAATAGAGCACTGGAATCTTGTCCAGTTCTAATGCTATATTTATGTTGTTTTAATCTTAGTTCGAAACTTTTACCAGTTTGACCGTAATAAACTTTATCGCAAATTTTACAAGGAATCTTATAGACACATCCATCAGCATTTTGGGGGGAATTCTTTATCAAAAGTTTTTTTTACTGTATCAAGATTTTTAAAAACAACTTTGGTATTAAAAGTCTTAAGAAGAGAAGGCATATCAACCAAGTTTTCATGGTAAGGGAGAACCAACATATTTTTAGTTGAATAAGGCTGGTTGTCCCTTTTTGGATTGTAAAAAGTATTTCTAGCAACTTTAAAAGATTTATCAATTACATTCTTGGGTATTTTAAATCATTACCTATTTCATAAATTTTGGATATTTCCTCATCTAGGAACTCAGGACTACAAATTCGTAAAGCTCTCAAAAACATTGATGTTTTAATTATTAAGGGTAATAATGAATTCAAATTTAAAATTTACAGAAAACCTACAAATAACTGTTCCTATGTCCACTATTATTCCTCGCATCAAGATAGAGTCAAACTGTCTGTTTTCTCATCAATGTTTTTGAGAGCTTTACGAATTTGTAGTCCTGAGTTCATAGATGAGGAAATATCCAAAATTTATGAAATAGGTAATGATTTAAAATACCCAAGAATGTAATTAATAAATCTTTTAAAGTTGCTAGAAATACTTTTTACAATCCAAAAAGGGACAACCAGCCTTATTCAACTAAAAATATGTTGGTTCTCCCTTACCATGAAAACTTGGTTGATATGCCTTCTCTTCTTAAGACTTTTAATATTAAAGTTGTTTTTAAAAATCTTAATACAGTAAAAAAACTTTTGATAAAGAATTCCCCCCAAAATGCTTACGGATGTGTCTATAAGATTCCTTGTAAAATTTGCGATAAAGTTTATTACGGTCAAACTGGTAAAAATCTCGAACTAAGATTAAAACAACATAAATATAGCATTAGAACTGAACAAGATCCCAATGCTCTATTTATTCATGTAAGAGATTTTAACCATCCAATTGATTTTCAAAAAGTTGAGAAAGTAGTATCAAGCAAGTCCATGGTCGACAGGAATATAAATGAATCTTGTTTCATAAAAAGCAGTTTTGACAATAATACGAATATTTCCTTTGGTTTATATAAATTAGATCCATTTATAATTAATAAAAATTGAGAAGAATTTAATGATACGCGTGTGTGAGGTGTTGCTTTGTTGTGGTGACGTGATGGTGAAGTGTAGTCTAGACCCTTTATATGCCTTCCTTTGATGTTTTGCTTTTTATAGCTCCTTGATAATGTGAGAAGTAACGAAAGCGCTTGGAATTTTGCTATATTAACGCATCGGCGGTCTCCCACCAAGGCAGGGTGGCCCGAAAAAACTGCAACATTAACACCCTTCCTTCAGAGTGTAGACACTGTACTTCCCAGCTCCAGGACTCAAGTCCAGCCTACCGGTTTCTCTTGCTCAAACTCCAACACCAAGTCAAGTCCTAAAAACCACTTGTCTCTATTTGCTCCTGTCTAACATGCTTATGCATGCTTGCTGGGAGTCCAAGCCCCTCGCACACAAAACCTCCTTTACTCCCTCCAACCTCTCCTAGGGCGACCCCTACCCTGCCTTCTCTCCACTACAGATTTATACACTCTCGAAGTCATTCAATTTTGTTCCACCCTCTCTACATGTCCAAACCACCTGAACAACTTCTCGTGAGCCCTCTGGATAATAGTTTTTTGTAATCCCGCACCTCCTTCTAATTTCCAAACTACGAATGCTCAGCATTATATTCACACCATACATTGCTCTCAGACATGACATCTCTACTGCCTCCAGCCTTGTCCTTGTTGCAACATTCATCACCCATACAAGAGTGTTGGTGCAACTATACTCTCATGCATTCCTCTCTTTGCCTCCACGGACAAAGTTCTGTGTCTCCACAGACTCCTAAATGCACCACTCACCCTTTTCCCCTCATCAATTCTATGATTCATCTCATCTTTCATAGACTCCACTCCTAAATATCTGAATACATTCACCTCCTCCATATTCTTTCCCTCCAATCTGATATCCAATTTTTCGTCACCTATTTTTTTGTTATCACCTTACTCTTTCCTATATTCACTCTTAATTTCTTCTTTTACATACCCTACCAAACTCATCCACCAACTTCTGCAACTCCTCTTCAGAATCTCCTAAAAGCACAGTGTCATCAGCAAAGAGCAACTGTGACAACTCCTACTTTGCGTTAGATTCTTTGTCTTTTAACCCCACACCTCTTGCCAGCACCCGAGCATTCACTTCTTTTACAATCCCATCCCTAAATATATTGAACAACCATGGTGACATCACACATCCTTGTCTATGGCCTACTTTTACTGGGAAATAATCTTCTCTCCTACATACTTGTTACAAAAAACGCGATTCTAAAAGCTTAGAGATCTCCAGTGAATACTAGAAAGGACTGCCCTTCTAGCATCCAGCCTGTTACTGGGTTTTCGTAACAAGTAGTCAGTATCCTTGTCCAATTATCCATTAGAATTCAGTATGATTCAATAGTGCTTCAGGATTACAACTGGTAGGCTACTAACTAGAGAAATTAAAATTTAATAAATTTATTAATAAAGTTGCCTAGGCGTATATCATCAAATTAAATTAAATTAATCACAGTAATCAACAAAATAAGAATAATCACTTCTCTCGTATACAATAGTATTGTGCTGAAAGCACATATCACATTTATAATTCTCAAGTACCGTCTGGTACATTAACATTTAATAAGATATTACAAATATGTACAAGTTTGTGTGTATGTGTAAGTGCTCTAAGTAGTTCGCTATGTCTCAAGACTCGACTAGACTTAAACAAGTGACTGACAAAGCCCTCAAATAAACTAACTTCTTGACCAACTGGCAATCAGAACAATCTGCTTGAACAATATAAAGAATGCTAATAGCAATATAACAAGCAACTGTGACACAGAATCAGGAACAAGGAGATAATATAACGACACTAAGTAGGGACCATCTGCAGATCCTCCACAAGTCACCAAACTCCCATACTACTGAATCTAAGTTCAGCATAAGAAAATCCCGACTGTGACAATGCACAGATACCAGTACAAATTAGGTCAGAAGCTACAGCTCAGGACCTGAGTTGCTCAGAGTGTCTAAGCGACACACAACCTCAGTACAACATCGAAAATCACTAAGTCTATACAATGTTCTGTGAACAGAGTTCTACAGAACTAACGGGAATAATGAGACAGACGATCTGTCCAACCACCAAGAGAGTCTAGACCAGACTGAATACTTCAGGCGAGGTGAGGACACCCCCCTCGATCACGTGATAGCTCCGTGGGTCGCTGCCCAGCAAGAAGCCGGCAGGGAAACGAGCAAAGAGCGATAATTACAGTAGTTAGACAATCAAGACTTGAACTGAGCACATAATATGTTACATCCTACCTAACCAAAGGAAGCTAAGTCAAATAACAATATAAAGCAATACATTTACGATTTAGCTATTATCGCAAATACAAGCAATATAAAATTATATGAAAAGGTAATAATTATATATATATATAATAATCATTGCAACCCATTCAGGGGTTGCAACAATACTCTAACCTGAGCTTCACTATCCTCATAAAAACTTCACTGCTTTCAGTAACCTACCATTCATCACAACCTACCTCCTATTCCATACATTTTTTTTTATATATTTTATTTAAAAACTTTACAGCTTAATATTAAATAAAAAGATATAAAATGGGTACAGTAGGATCCTCGATCCTACACAACATACACTAACAAGTTTTAACAACACATTGTAATTGACATAAAAGAGGTTACCCATATACACTCACAAATTTTTCCATATAACATACTACTATAATATAAACAATATAAACTATATAACTATATAAAATATAAACTATATAAACCTTTCAGATTTGTATAGTTAACATACTATGACTGACATATGACAAAGGTTCGCAACCTTCACAGTAGATAATCAGAGGAATGACCTACATCACAATCTCAGTTAAAAAAAAAAAATACATGCACTTCCCAAAATTAACCCCTATACAATAAGAATTACCTAAAAACATACATACGTGCCTCACTACAATCCCTCTTTAAGCACTGAAAAAAATGAAAATCCTAAGCCTCACACTTATACTAAATAAATATTAATAAATATTACTAAATATTAATACAGCCTCTTCACCGGCTGAGCACATTATATAAAGTCAGAGACTAAACCATACTCTCCCATTACAAATTTTTAACGAGGCATTACAAATTCATGGAAGTCATTGGCGTTCCATCTCTCGTCAACTGGATGAGCACATTATATAATGCTAAAATAAAGTCAGTACACTCGCTAAAACCCCAACACTAAACACAAACAACATAATTTAAATAACCTCTCATTGCGATACGATTATCGCACATGAAATATGCCCAATAAAGGCTATAAACGCACACTCTACAGAAGCCCAAAAGCTCTTCAAGGTCTTACACCTATAATCTTGACACCATTCACACTTAATACATGAAGAAGGTCATGACGACCCTGACACATCAAACACAGAATTCTCCATTCGTTACTACGTAATTACTTGATATCACCTTTGCTTTCTGTGCCCACTTGCATGCTACATACACGTATGCCACACATCTACACCTTCTATACCCACATACACCTCACTCTCACCCCTCCCCAGGAGGCGACCCCGCTGTGTCCCCCTGAATTCCCTCTTCTCGTATGTAATCCCCAACCCCCCCCCCTTACTCACTCAGCCCAAGTCGTAGATTCATGAGAAACCCTAACGTTAACATTCTATACCCTTCCGAAAAATCCTTCTCCCACCTCCTCCCATACAGTTCTCTATTACGACACATCGTACGATAAACCGTTACCGCTAGTAACCGCCTCCGCACCTTACAATCCCCCTTCCCCCTCATCACCCACGATATATATATATAATCCACTATTATATAATCCAAAGCTCTTATAACACTCTCATCGAACCCTCCCACATCTAGGCTTAGTGCACGCAGAACCGACACCCCTCGGCCCCCCACCCCCTGTACAACCCTACTTAACCAATACCTAACACCCTCCAGTCCCCCACAAAAGTATACTGCATGGAACGCCGTCTCATCCTCCCCACAGATTCCACACCTTCCGCCCACAATTACCCCTCTGGTTCTTAGTACCTCCCCCGACGGTAGTATGCCATGCAGAAAACGATACGTTACCTCCCTTACCCTAGGCTTTAACTTCAACTTGCTAAACCTATACCAAATACTCTTCCATGCGTACATGGGGAACAATCCCTCAACTGGTACAACAATTCTTTCTGCAAGCAGCCTACACAAAACCCCTACTCGAGTTTTCCTGGGTTCTCTAACCAACATCAATGCCCTCAAAACAGATTCACATTCCCTCAACTCCACACCACCATACAACTTACCCAACCTATCATGTACTTTTCCCAGCTGCCCTCCACTCACACCTTCGCGCAAAACCTCCCATTTAAGAAACACACATTTAATCCTCCTTCTCAGATCCATCAACCCCAACCCACCCTGGCACACAGGTAACATTACAACCTCTCTCCTCAGCCAGTCGCACCTTGAACCCCACAAAAAGTTAAACACTCGTCTCAGAATTCCCACAATCGCCGTCCCTGTTAATGGGAACACGGCTGCTACGTGCCAAACCTTACTATACAATAATACATTTATAACAATCACTCGTTGTACGAGAGTCAGATGATGAGGTCGCAATGCACCCAGACGCCCCTGAATCCTTTCCATTAATCTATTCGAGTTTTCCTCTCGAGCAGCATCCAAGTCATCCTTATAGGTGATACCACAAATTTTTAAAGACACCGTTTGTTTCCTCACAACGTTACATCTCCCTCCCTCCACCCAATCACCCAACCCCATAATCATTGACTTCTCTCTATTTACCTGCATCCCTGTTGCATTTCCGAACTGTTGCACATCATCCAAAACACCCAACGCCATCCCCTCTCGAACCAGGACTGTTGTATCGTCTACATATCCTATTATTCCAGGCCACACTTTCCCGACCTCCCCCTTACCTCCACTCGTGTCACATACACAACTTTCAACCATTCTATAGAAGGGGTCCTGAATGCACGCAAACAACATTTGTGACATGGGACACCCCTGCCTAAGTCCCCTACCCATTACAATCTCCTCCCCCAAGCATCCATTAATCTGTACCCTCATCTTAGCTCCATTGTACAACGTGGTTACCCAATTAACTATTTCTTCCCCATAACCCTGCCTCCTAAGTATAGCTTCCAATGCTCCCCTTTCCACCCTGTCATAGGCCCCCTGCCAGTCTAAGGCCAACAACGCCGCCCTCCCTCCCCCCCCCTTTTGACTCCACAAAACTTCTCAGTATTCCATGACCCTCAATCATCGACCTTCCAGGCAAACCATAATGCGTTTTCGAAACCACTCTCCCTACCACACATTTAAACCGATTACCCAAGACTTTAGCGAACAACTTATAATCAGCATATAACAGAGATATGGCACGGTACTTCTTGAGGGTGTGCTGCCCCTTACCCTTCTGGACCAACACTACAACTGCTGTTGCTTGCTTGTCCCCCATCACACCCTTCTCCTTCATCTGATTAAATAACCTACCCATGAAACCCCTTATCACCTCCCAATGTTGGAGGTAAAATTCAGCCGGGAGACCGTCTATTTCCGGTGCTTTGCCCTTCCTCATTCCCCTTAAAGCCAACTCTATTTTCTCTTCCGTTATTACCCCCCTAAAGCCTTTCTATCACTATTCCCTAAATTACACGTCACATACTCACACACCTCTAAATCCACATTCCCCACCTTCCCACTTGTCCAATACCCTTCATACCATTTATCCGCATACGCACGCATTCCTTTCGTAGTTAGTATCTCCTGACCCATTCTATAACCCCCCGCCATCTCATGTACCTTTAACCTCGAAATAGCTGTAACCTGCTGTCTTTGTTTTTGACGTCGCAACACACACGCCGATGGCTTGTCTCCCCAAAGCACCTCCTCTACCCCTGCCTGCACCCTTACCACTTGAAACCTCTTATTTTGTAACTCCCTCAGTCTCCCCTTGACCTCGACAATTTCATCCATAGGATAGTTGCCCCCCACAGCACCCTTCCCATAACAGCCCCTTAACCTGTCCTCTAAATAATTTGAAAGCCCATATTTTAAATCATTTATACGTTTGCCCACCATCACATAATATTTCCTAATCCTTTCCTTGGCTACACAATCCCACCATTGTACGACATCTTCCACTCCCTGTGCCTCCTCGCTAAGCTCCTTCCATAGGACAGAAAATCCCTCTAACCCCTCCTCATCACTCACTGCACTTATATTTAATTTCCAGTAACTCCTGTATATTTCCGCAAGCGCCTCCCACCCAACCTCCACCAACACTGCTCTATGATCCGACCATGCTACTTCTACAGTTTTGAAAGATCTCACTACAACCCCGTGAGAAAGATACACTCTAACCTCGCTGCATACCCTCTCCTAACAAATGTATGCTCTCTCTCCCACGCACCCCCCTCGAATGCATCCCTTAACCTAATATCCCTCATTAAATCTCGTAGGGCCACCGACATATAACCTGCCCCTTTCGGTTCCACATCAGCCCTCCTAATGATGCAGTTCCAATCACCTCCTACTATTGCCACCTCCGGTAATGCACGGAAAAAAAAACCACAAGGTCTTCACACACAAACTCCTGCTTCACCTGTACGTTATTCTCTGCAGCCGCATATACGCTAATAAAGGCCACACGTTTTCCCATCCACAAACCATCTACGCACAACATCCTCCCCCCTCCCCCCCTCACTTCTCTGCAAAACAAACGGGCTCGCCTCCCTAATTAATATACCCACCCCTCCTTTCAAACGGGCAGATGGCAGGGTTACCACCCGAAACCCCTCCATCTCCAACACCCTACCCTCCTTAAAATTATGCTCCTGAAGGAACACAACATCCACTCTAAATTTATACAGAAACATTCGAAACCATTCTCTCTTTACACTATTACACAAACCATTAACGTTTACTGTCATACACCGGAGGCCTATTAAAGTTTCCACCCCTGCCTCCTCTCTTCACTCTTCCGATGGGCACCAGAACGTGTGGGACCACTTGTCACCTGCACACTTCCCTCTCTCCCCCCCCTTCTTTCGGTGTCTCCTGTCATGGCCACCACTACCTTCACCTTCTACCCATATTTGCTTCCCAGTCCGCTGCGCTGGCGTTAGGACATCATCTTAATCCTACGCAGCGGCTCTCTTGTGACAGGCGCATCCTCCATGGCTTGGTCTGGGGATGCCTCACAATGTACCTCAACCTCCACTGTACACAGTGGCAATGATCTCGGTGACACCTCAGTCACGCTGTCACTTCCGTCGTCCGAATAGTTTTGTTGTTGATGCACCACAGCCTTCAACTCGTCTTCTACCACCTTTCCAGGAGCAGCCACCTCCTCAGGCGGTGACAAGGACTTCAGGACCTCGGCTAATTCCTCAATTTCCAACACTTCCTCCTGTACTTTTTGCTCAACCCGTTCCACTGGAAGTGTCTCTGGGCCAGGTAACTGGTCAAGAGCCTCACCCTCTCCCCCAGCCTTATGCGCCTCATCCACTATCTCGCTCCATAGACGACCACGCCCTCCTTCACGTCGTTGATCATCACCTGCATCCCCCGGTGTAGAAGCGGATGTCTCCGCCCCTGGGCCAGGAGCTCGTTGCCGCTTCCCACACTCCGCCGCTATGTAATCATATTCCCCACATAGTCGGCATGTACGCCTTTGCCCGGCGTATGACACCATGACCTGTGTCCTGAATTCCTTTAGGTACACGTAAGACGGTATGGGGTGTCGCAATGTCATTTTTAGGTTAAAAGTGCCCTCCGGCATACCTGTGTAGGCACCGGTCACCCACTTACCATGCTGGGCCAAATGAACAGTTCCGTATTCCTCAAAAACTTTTCTGATATCTGTCTCATCAGCCTCAAAGGGGACATTAAGCAGTTTAATCCATGTATAATGTCTGGATACATCGATCATCCTCACACGCACAGCTGGTGTTGCATCAAGACTTACGTCTTGAAAACGGTTGACCAACGACTCATAAACCGTTGCTGAGAGCAGTTTCACAAAAAATCTACGTGCTCCGTTTAATGCTACTCCGTACAACTCGCCATCGTGAATGCCATACGTGTCTCTGACGATTTTAGGTAGTAATACCTGGGCTGAAGCTGGCGTTATTGCCACACTGAGAAGTTCAACGCCGACAGTGTTGATCCTGCGTCTATAACTGAACGCCATGTTGACTAATGGTAGTTCTGAGCTGACGACAGAGGCGCGACAAGCACCACCTCCCACTACTGCAGTCAGGGAACTGAAGTGCGTTTGTGCAGGTCTACACGGCCCAAGAGCGATGCAGACAACGATTCCATACATTTGTAACATCTTCCGTATGGCCGGTCATACGCCTTTTCCATATCCATAAATGCCACAAAAACCTCTTTACCCTTATCTAAATACTGTTTACCAATATGTTTCTCTGTATACACTTGGTCTACACACTCCCCTACTTTTTTTAAAGCCTCCTTGCTCTACTCTCCGTCTTACTCTTAATTCTTTCAATAATAACTCTACCACACTTTACCAGGTATACTAAACAGACTTATTTCCCTATAATTTTTGCACTCTCTTTTGTCCCCTTTGCCTTTATACAAAGGAACTACGCATGCTCTCTGCCAATCCCTAGGTACCTTACCCTCTTTCATACATTTTTAAATAACAGCACCAACCCCTCCAAAACTGTATCCCCACCTGCTTTTAGCATTTCTATAATTGTTCCATCAATCCCAGCTGCCTTACCCCCTTTATTCTACCTACTGCCTCACGAACTTCCCCCACACTGACAACTGGCTCTTCCTCACTCCTATAAGATGTTATTTCTCTTTGCCCTATACACGAAATCACAGGTTCCCTATCTTCATTGACATTTAACAAGTCCTCAATATATATTTATATATATATATATATATATATATATATATATATATATATATATATATATATAAATATAGGGAGGTACCACCTCTAGAACTGTTGTAGGGACCCTCAGACTCAGAGAAAAGAATAAACTTGCTTCAGGGAAAACTCAAGATTCTCCCTGAGGCTGTTTGAGAATTTTCTCCTACCACCCCCTATATGATATATATATATATATATATATATATATATATATATATATATATATATATATATATATATATATATATATATATATATATATATATATAATTTTATTTAAAGACAAAATACATTGACAAAACATTCACAAAAATATGATACAAAGTAAAACAACATAGGTAACTCAGAGCTACATCTCGAATACTTCGTCCAGCTCCCCGGCGGTGGGTCGCGTGCCCAGAATGCTGCAGGCATTTCCTCTCTGGATCGCAACACTGAGTCTCTGAAATATATATATATATATATATATATATATATATATATATATATATATATATATATATATATATAATGTCGTGCCGAATAGGCAGAAATTGCGATCTTGGCTTAAATAGCAGCGTTCATCTTGACATATAGGACAAGTGAAAATTTGTGTATGCAATAATTTCGCCAAAAATCATTCTGCACCAAACGATAAAAATATATTTCACTATGTTTCTTTAGTATTAAATTATTGTAAACAAATCTAAAATATATTTAGTTGGGTTAGGCTAAAATAAATTGTTCTTGTTATAATAAGGTTAGGTAAGTTTTCTAAGTTCCTTTTGGTGCAAAATTATAAATTTTTACATCAACATTAATGAAAAAAAATATATCTTTAAACGTATAAGAGAAAGTTTTAGAAAGGACTTAATTTTAAATGAGTTCTTGCTAATTGACCAGTTTTACATATTCGGCACGACATATATATATATATATATATATATATATATATATATATATATATATATATATATATATATATATATATAATTATTATTATTATTATTATTAACACCGGCCGTTTTCCACCAAGGCAGGGTGGCCCGAAAAAGAAAAAAACTCTCATTATCATTCACTCCATCACTGTCTTGCCAGAGGCATGCTGACACTACAGTTATAAAACTGCAACATTAACACCCCTCTTTCAGAGTGCCAGCACTGTACTTCCCATCTCCAGGAATCAAGTCCAGCCTGCCCGTTTCCCTGATTCCCCTCATAAATGTTACCTTGCTTACACTCCAACAGCACGTCAAGTCTTAGAAAACCATTTGTCTTCATTTGCTCCTACCTAACATGCTTACGCACGCTTGTTGGAAGTCCAAACCCCTCGCACACAAAACCTCCTTTACCCCCTCCCTCCAATATATATATATATATATATATATATATATATATATATATATATATATATATATATATATATATATATATATATATATATATATATATATATATATAATCATTATGAAACTGCGGCAGGCCAGGGTTCGACCCCACGACCCAGCAGAGCTAGGTGTTGCTCGTGATCCGAGGACGCTCGTGGCAGTGGTATCTCAAGGATTAATTTCATCCTCCTCCTGTTGGAATACCCGCCTCCACAAGCAGTCTATATAGCAATGAAACCATGAAAAAAGTGGTTTTGAAACATTTACCAAACTGTGGCAGACCACAGGGTTCGACCCCACCACACATTGTCCCATCACACCTAGCTCTGCTGGGTGCGTGATCTTTGTAGGATCGATGGCGGCTGAAGAGATAAGGTGACATGTCTATTGTGTTGTCTCTTGAGGCGGGGCAGTGTGTTGTGGGGTCGAACCCTGGTCTGCATTAGTTTCGTAAATGTTTCAAAACCACTTGTTTCATGGTTTCATTGCTAAACAGACTGCCTATGGAGGCGGGTATTCCAAGAGGAGGAGGCTGAAATTAATCCTTGAGCATACCACTGCCACGAGTGTTCTCGGCTCACTAAAAACACCTAGCTCTGGAAATGTAAACACACAAGCAGTATAATGTGTTCGTTTATTGACAACGTTTCGCCCACACAGTGAGCTTTATCAAGTCACAAACAGATCTATCTGGGTGAAAGGTACGAGGGTATTTATTTGATGGAGTCAGGTGGAGAATGCTGCATGTGACCATCTTCCGAGTAGGTCTAGGACCTATCACCCTACTCGGAAGATAGTCACATGCAGCATTCTCCACCTGACTCCATGCTATAAATACCCACGTACCTTTCACCAAGGTAGATCTGTTTGTGACTTGATAAAGCCCACTGTGTGGGCGAAACGTTGGTAATAAAGGAACACATTATACTGATTATGTGTTTACATTTCCATTGTGTCGGTATTTTATACCAATTATTTCCACACCTAGCTCTGCTGGGTGCGTGGTCTTTGTGGGATTTATGGCTGAGTGGATAAGGTGACATGTGCAGGACAATGTGTCGTCGGGTCGAGTGTCTTCGGATCACGAAAAACACCTAGCTCTGCTGGGTGCTTGATCTTTGTAGGATCGATGGCTGAGTGGATAGTGTGACATGTACGTTGTGCCGTCTTTTGATGAAGGACAGTTTATCGTGGGGTCGAACCCTGGCCTACCGCAGTTTGGTATATATATATCAGTGAAACCATGAAACAAGTGGTTTTGAATCACTGACCAAACTGCGGTAGGCCAGGGTTCGACCGCAAGATAAACTGTCCTTCATCACAAGACAGCACAACGTACATGTCACACTATCCACTCAGCCATCGATCCTACAAAGATCATGCACCCAGCAGAGCTAGGTGTTTTTCGTGATCCGAAGACACTCGACCCGACGACACATTGTCCTGCATCAAGAGACAACACAACGTACATGTCACCTTATCCACTCAGCCATAAATCCCACAAAGACCACGCACCCAGCAGAGCTAGGTGTGGAAACAACTGGTATAAAATACCGAAACAATGGAAATATAAATTATATATATATATATATATATATATATATATATATATATATATATATATATATATATAAACACTGATCTCTGGCTGAAGGAGACTCGAACCTACGAACCTTAGGACAAGGTACGCAGTGCTTTACCAATCTACCCACACTGGACAATACCTTGGCGTGTAGCATGCGCTACACGTTTGATCCAAGGCAGCCAGCTTTCAGGGAGAAGGCTTACAGCTTTTCATCTCATCCCCTGCATGCATCAGCCTTACTAGAGATTTGAACAATGCAAGGAATTCGCGAATTCCTTGCATTGTTCAAATCTCTAGTAAGGCTGATGCATGCAGGGGATGAGATGAAAAGCTGTAAGCCTTCTCCCTGAAAGCTGGCTGCCTTGGATCAAACGTGTAGCGCATGCTACACGCCAAGGTATTGTCCAGTGTGGGTAGATTGGTAAAGCACTGCGTACCTTGTCCTAAGGTTCGTAGGTTCGAGTCTCCTTCAGCCAGAGATCAGTGTTTGTGTATATTTCGCATGCTCTCGCGAATTCCTTGCCTATATATATTATTTATTTTTTTTTTTTATTATCACACTGGCCGATTCCCACCAAGGCAGGGTGGCCCGAAAAAGAAAAACTTTCACCATCATTCACTCCATCACTGTCTTGCCAGAAGGGTGCTTTACACTACAGTTTTTAAACTGCAACATTAACACCCCTCCTTCAGAGTGCAGGCACTGTACTTCCCATCTCCAGGACTCAAGTCCGGCCTGCCGGTTTCCCTGAATCCCTTCATAAATGTTACTTTGCTCACACTCCAACAGCACGTCAAGTATTAAAAACCATTTGTCTCCATTCACTCCTATCAAACACGCTCACGCATGCCTGCTGGAAGTCCAAGCCCCTCGCACACAAAACCTCCTTTACCCCCTCCCTCCAACCCTTCCTAGGCCGACCCCTACCCCGCCTTCCTTCCACTACAGACTGATACACTCTTGAAGTCATTCTGTTTCGCTCCATTCTCTCTACATGTCCGAACCACCTCAACAACCCTTCCTCAGCCCTCTTGACAACAGTTTTGGTAATCCCGCACCTCCTCCTAACTTCCAAACTACGAATTCTCTGCATTATATTCACACCACACATTGCCCTCAGACATGACATCTCCACTGCCTCCAGCCTTCTCCTCGCTGCAACATTCATCACCCACGCTTCACACCCATATAAGAGCGTTGGTAAAACTATACTCTCATACATTCCCCTCTTTGCCTCCAAGGACAAAGTTCTTTGTCTCCACAGACTCCTAAGTGCACCACTCACTCTTTTTCCCTCATCAATTCTATGATTCACCTCATCTTTCATAGACCCATCCGCTGACACGTCCACTCCCAAATATCTGAATACGTTCACCTCCTCCATATATATATATATATATATATATATATATATATATATATATATATATATATATATATATATATATATATATATATATATATATAAAGAAAGGAGCACTGCAGCAGGCCTACTGGCCCATGTGAGGCAGGTCCAAGTCACCTACCGGTTTATGCCACTGACCCACGCTAGACAGGTCCAGGTCACATCCACTTAAGGGAGGGAGACGGCATCAGATCTACTAGCACAAGCTAGTCAGGTCCAATTCACTCCCACCCACACCCACTCATGTATTTATCTAACCTATTTTTAATAATGCACAACGTTTTAGCTTCTATGATGGTACTCGGGAGTTTGTTCCACTTATCCACAACTCTGTTGCCAAACCAGTGCTTTCCTATATGCTTCCTGAATCTGAATTGTTCCAACTTGACGCCATTGCTGCGAGTCCTGTCTTGCTAGATATTTTTTTAGCACGCTATTTACATCCTCTTTATTTATTCTTGTTTTCCATTTATACACGTCAATCATATCCCCCCTAATTCTACGCCTTTCTAGAGAGTGCAGATTCAGGGCCCTCATAGGGAAGATTTCTAATACATGGGATCAACTTTATCATCCTCCTCTGTACGTTTTCCAGAGCATTTATATCCTTTCTGTAATACGGTGACCAAAACTGTGCCGCATAATCTAAATGAGGCCTAACCAAGGATATATAGAGTTGAAGAACAACCTGAGGACTTCTATTCTTTATGCTTCTTGATATGAAGCCAAGGATTCTGTTAGCTTGATTTCAACACTCAAGCACTGCTGTCTTGTGTTTTAGATTACTGCTAACCAGAACTCCCAAATCCTTTTCTTAGTCAGTAATATTAAGATCTACATTATTTAGTTTATATGTGGCATGGTTATTTTCCTGTCCAATATTTAGAGCTTTTCCTGGAGTGCTCTAATGTCCTCATTAGAATGAATTGGACGGCCTATTTTGGTGTCACTAGCAAATTTGCTTATGTCTCTATACATTCCCACAGCTATGTCGTTTATGTAAATTGTGAACAACAAGGGGCTCAACACTGACCCCTGCAGAACCCCGCTTGTGACATGCCCCTACTCTGATTTCTCCCCATTTATGCAAACTCTCTGCTACCTATTTGTGGTTGGGGATGTCAGTGCTAAAGTGGGTAAAAATGTTGTAGAGGGAGTAGTAGGTAAATTTGGGGTGCCAGGCGTAGATGTAAATGGGGCCTTTAATTGAACTTTGTATAGAAAGAGGTTTGGTAATAAGTAATACATATTTTATGAAAAGAGGATAAATAAGTATACAAGATGTGACATTGCATGTAGTGAAAGTAGTTTATTGGGTTATGAATTGGTGGATAAAAGGTTGATGTGTAGGCTTCACGATGTACACTAGGGAGCATTGAAAAAATACAAATTTTAGAGATGCAAGCTGCAATTTTCAGGTATTTTTTGTATGGTCACAAACTTCTGTGCAAAATTTCAGACCATTTCATGCCCATTTACCCTGCAGAATCGCGATCGACTTTTCGTCGAATTATACACGGGTGTCTTGCTGGAGCTTCTCGAGGAATGTCACACTGTCTTCCACTGGGATTGTTTTGCTTACACTCACACGATTACACTATACAGTTCAGTCCAAGATTTGTCTTTAGTTTCATGGTATTTTTTGCAACAGGAAGACCGGTCACACATCACTGTAATAGCTCTACCGCGAATTTCTGAGATTGTCAGAAGCACAAGAGTCAAGAATACACAGAACACTATTGTTCCTTTGTTCAGGGGCTATGCCTCGAGCAACACACACTTCACGTCCGTCTCAGAAAGCCAATGTGAGCTTCTGCGCACTTCGCCCTAGGGCGGGCTCTGAACGCTGACTTCAGCGTGATTTCCCTCCTTGCTTAACATCGTCACAGTATTCAATACCAAATGGTTGATTTCTTGTTATCTAGTTACAGACGACCGTTCACGATGTCCCACAGTATAAGTAAAGTGGTGAAGGATTTTCCTTAATTTTCCAGCTAAGGTGAAAAGAGTCATTTTCTCGTTTCACTGTCACTCATATAGCAATAAACACTGCTCTGCAAGAAGAGGTGATGGGATTGTGATCTGGTACACGCTGGTAAATGCAAACGGATTCAATTAAACTGTTGATCAGGAAGCAAGAGAGTCTATCAGCTCCTCTTCCAAGAGGGCTGAGTCCCTCAAGTCCCACAGGGGGCTGAAGGGGGCTGATACCTCCCCTTTCTGGAGAATTTTTTTCACACTGGGGGGCAGGCGAAAGTTCTCCGCAGGTGAACTATTACACATTACACAAATAACCCGCACATAGAAGAGAGGAGCTTACGACGACGTTTCGGTCCGACCTGGACCATTTACATAATCACACTAACGAAAAGGAGAGAAAGAGGGAGTATATATAGGCCACAGGTGGTAGTGTTAGTGGTAGTAGTGGAGGTAGAAGGTAGTAGTGGGGAAGGTAGTAAGGAGGAGGAGGAGTAGCTAGTCAAATACTGAGAAAGACGAGCACTGCAAGGGAGCTAGGTGCCCACAGAGGGTAAGAGCAAGAACACAGAGGGGGAGAAAATATATAAAAATGAAGGAACAAATACCCAAGGCAGAAGAAAGACAACCCAAAGGAGAAAAAGGAAAGAGGAAAGGGGAAGAGGGAGGAGAAGAAGAAAAAGAAAAAGGAATCAGGTTAAGTCACGGGTGTTTTGAAGTTTGGAGCATTTTACAATGTAGTGAGAAAGGAAGGCATCTACAGAGACGAAGCCAAGACTAAGATTCATGCAAGGAAAGTTGTGTATCAGGGAGGATTCCACCAGACGGTGACTGTTAAAGTTGGAAGTTGCAGAAGACCAGTCGATAGGATGGCTGTGATCTCTGACGTGACAGAAAAGAGCATTGTTAGTGTGCTTCCTGAGTCTGTCAGAAAGAGATCGGCCAGTGTCTCCAAATTACTGAAGAGGACAGGAGGAACAAGAAATAAAGTAGACACCAGGAGCATCTGTAGAGGAAGGAGAGGTATGAACGAGATTAGTGCGAAGAGTGTTAGTCTAGCGGAAAGTAAGTTTGATGTCTAAGGAACGGAGAGAGAGTTGTTGAGATTAGAAAAACCGGAAATGTAGGGAAGGCAGAGGATGTTTTCACAGGACTTTGAGGATCATGTGGATTTTCAGGCCACAAGAATCGAGTATAATCTCTATTTCTTGTAGGCCTACTCTTAAGAAAGGTTTGGAAATATCAGCCGTGTAGGCACATTGATTTGTGCGAAATTTCATAAGCACGTCTCGAAGCTTCTCAGTTAGTGAGGGTCCGGTCATCAGACAGGTCATCACACAGTCATTAAGACTTGCAACATCTTTACTAGCACGTGCGCTGCAACTGTATACAACACGTGGTGGAGTGGTTTCAGGATCCTTTCTGACTCCGTGGTGAGGGAGATAATGAGTCTGTCTTCAATTTGTCTTCGGCTACTTCCTCAATGAAGTTATTGTCCAGCTGTTCTTGTATGATATCATATACAGTCAGGAGCTCTGGATTCTTCCTGAGCTGGTGTATTGTGCTTTCATGTGTCCAAAAGCCATGCGATAATTGCTAGGCAGATGTGGTGGATTTAATTTCTCTGGTAATCTAACCAATCCTGCCCATCTTCATATTTGACAGTGTCCAAATATTGGTTATAAGTCTCAGACTCCTGTGGGCTTGGTTTATTTACATCAATACCTATCGCATCTAAATTCCACAACTTATCAGCTGGTTCATTTATTTCTTCCAGTAATGATAATTCTTGTAACTAGTACATTTTCCACTGAATCAATGTCAGCTTCTGTCCCACTTTGAGAGGTAATGGGACCACATATCATGTGGCCTCCTGCTGTTTTCAGCAAGTGAACATCATGTTTACTTACTATATTTTGCACAAAACGGTGATAATAATTACTTCCAATTATTAAATCAATTGGACTAACAGTGTCCGTCTGTATGTCAGGACAGGCTAACTTGACCTTAGCTGCTTTCAGTGCTGCAACTGTTTCTTTTAATCCCTGGATCTGCACAGACTTAGGCAAATCATCTACTACCACAGCTTCTACTCTCTTTTTCCTGTTTCCTAGACCTAGGTCATATGTCTGTTTACCAGAACTTTGGAAAAAAAAACCAGCTATATCTAACTGTAATTTGGCATGGGGTTGTTTATTCAGTTTATTCAGTTTCTTATGAAGGACTTTTGTGAGCCTTGATCAAATAGTGTTGGTACATTGGTTTTGTGCAATATATTAGATAACTCAAGTCAAGCTATTGGGAGAGCAGTCAATTTAGACTTATCCCTTACGTTTACTGCTGTTGTTTGTTGACTTCCGATTTCTCTGGAAGCCGGCTGTTGATCAGCACAAGTGCTTGGGCATAAAGCTGTATAATGCATACCCTTGCATTTAAAACACTTCTTCAGTGAGCATTTACCTCCTTTGTAGGTTGGTAGACAGCAACCACCCAGGGAGGTACTACCGTCCTGCCAAGTGAGTGTAAAACGAAGCCTGTGATTGTTTTACATGATGGTAGGATTGCTGATGTCTTTTGTCTGTCTCATAAATATGCAAGATTACAGGCATGTCTTGCTACTTCTACTTACACTTAGGTCACACTACACATACATGTACACATTTATTTATACACACTCATCTGAGTTTTCTTTGATTTTATCTTAATAGTTCTTGGTCTTATTAATTTTCCTTTTATATCCATGGGGAAGTGGAATAAGAATCTTTCCTCCGTAAGCCATGCGTGTTGTAAAAGTCAACTAAAATGCCGGGAACAATGGGCTAGTAACCCCTTTTCCTGTAAAGATTACTAAAAAGAATAAGAAGAAGAAAATTGTCAAAGTGGGAAGTCTGAATGTGCGTGGATGTTGTGCAGATGATAAGAAAGAGATGATTGTGGATGTTATGAATGAGAAGAAGCTGGATGTCCTGGCTTTAAGTGAAACAAAGCTGAAGGGGGTGGGAGAGTTTCAGTGGAGAGGAATAAATGGGATTAGGTCAGGGGTTTCAAATAGAGTTAGAGCTAAAGAAGGAGTAGCAATAATGTTGAAGGATAAGCTATGGCAGGAAAAGAGGGACTATAAATGTATTAATTCAAGGATTATGTGGAGTAAAATAAAGATTGGATGTGAAAAGTGGGTTATAATAAGCGTGTATGCACCTGGAGAAGAGAGAAGTGTAGAGGAGAGAGAGAGATTTTGGGAAATGTTGAGTGAATGCGTGGGGAGTTTTGAATCAAGTGTGAGAGTAATGGTGGTTGGGGATTTTAATGCTAAAGTGGGTAAAAATGTTATGGAGGGAGTAGTAGGTAAATTTGGGGTGCCAGGGGTAAATGTAAATGGGGAGCCTTTAATTGAGCTATGTGTAGAAAGAAATTTGGTAATAAGTAATACATATTTTATGAAAAAGAGGATAAATAAATATACAAGGTATGATGTAGCACGTAATGAAAGTAGTTTATTAGATTATGTATTGGTGGATAAAAGGTTGATGGGTAGGCTCCAGGATGTACATGTTTATAGAGGGGCAACTGATATATCGGATCATTATTTAGTTGTAGCTACAGTTAGAGTAAGAGGTAGATGGGAAAAGAGGAAGGTGGCAACAACAAGTAAGAGGGAAGTGAAAGTGTATAAACTAAGGGAGGAGGAAGTTCGGGTGAGATATAAGCGACTATTGGCAGAAAGGTGGGCTAGTGCAAAGATGAGTAGTGGGGGGGTTGAAGAGGGTTGGAATAGTTTTAAAAATGCAGTATTAGAATGTGGGGCAGAAGTTTGTGGTTATAGGAGGGTGGGGGCAGGAGGAAAGAGGAGTGATTGGTGGAATGATGAAGTAAAGGGTGTGATAAAAGAGAAAAAGGTAGCTTATGAGAGGTTTTTACAAAGCAGAAGTGTTATAAGAAGAGCAGAGTATATGGAGAGTAAAAGAAAGGTAAAGAGAGTGGTGAGAGAGTGCAAAAGGAGAGCAGATGATAGAGTGGGAGAGGCACTGTCAAGAAATTTTAATGAAAATAAGAAAAAATTTTGGAGTGAGTTAAACAAGTTAAGAAAGCCTAGGGAAAATATGGATTTGTCAGTTAAAAACAGAGTAGGGGAGTTAGTAGATGGGGAGATGGAGGTATTGGGTAGATGGCGAGAATATTTTGAGGAACTTTTAAATGTTAAGGAAGAAACAGAGGCAGTAATTTCATGCACTGGTCAGGGAGGTATACCATCTTTTAGGAGTGAAGAAGAGCAGAATGTAAGTGTGGGGGAGGTACGTGAGGCATTACGTAAAATGAAAGGGGGTAAAGCAGCTGGAACTGATGGGATCATGACAGAAATGTTAAAAGCAGGGGGGGATATAGTGTTGGAGTGGTTGGTACTTTTGTTTAATAAATGTATGAAAGAGGGGAAGGTACCTAGGGATTGGCAGAGAGCATGTATAGTCCCTTTATATAAAGGGAAAGGGGACAAAAGAGACTGTAAAAATTATAGAGGAATAAGCTTACTGAGTATACCAGGAAAAGTGTACGGTAGGGTTATAATTGAAAGAATTAGAGGTAAGACAGAATGTAGGATTGCGGATGAGCAAGGAGGTTTTAGAGTGGGTAGGGGATGTGTAGATCAGGTGTTTACATTGAAGCATATATGTGAACAGTATTTAGATAAAGATAGGGAAGTTTTTATTGCATTTATGGATTTAGAAAAGGCATATGATAGAGTGGATAGAGGAGCAATGTGGCAGATGTTGCAAGTATATGGAATAGGTGGTAAGTTATTAAATGCTGTAAAGAGTTTTTATGAGGATAGTGAGGCTCAGGTTAGGGTGTGTAGAAGAGAGGGAGACTACTTCCCGGTAAAAGTAGGTCTTAGACAGGGATGTGTAATGTCACCATGGTTGTTTAATATATTTATAGATGGGGTTGTAAAGGAAGTAAATGCTAGGGTGTTTGGGAGAGGGGTGGGATTAAATTATGGGGAATCAAATTCAAAATGGGAATTGACACAGTTACTTTTTGCTGATGATACTGTGCTTATGGGAGATTCTAAAGAAAAATTGCAAAGGTTAGTGGATGAGTTTGGGAATGTGTGTAAAGGTAGAAAGTTGAAAGTGAACATAGAAAAGAGTAAGGTGATGAGGGTGTCAAATGATTTAGATAAAGAAAAATTGGATATCAAATTGGGGAGGAGGAGTATGGAAGAAGTGAATGTTTTCAGATACTTGGGAGTTGACGTGTCGGCGGATGGATTTATGAAGGATGAGGTTAATCATAGAATTGATGAGGGAAAAAAGGTGAGTGGTGCGTTGAGGTATATGTGGAGTCAAAAAACGTTATCTATGGAGGCAAAGAAGGGAATGTATGAAAGTATAGTAGTACCAACACTCTTATATGGGTGTGAAGCTTGGGTGGTAAATGCAGCAGCGAGGAGACGGTTGGAGGCAGCGGAGATGTCCTGTTTAAGGGCAATGTGTGGTGTAAATATTATGCAGAAAATTCGGAGTGTGGAAATTAGGAGAAGGTGTGGAGTTAATAAAAGTATTAGTCAGAGGGCAGAAGAGGGGTTGTTGAGGTGGTTTGGTCATTTAGAGAGAATGGATCACAGTAGAATGACATGGAAAGCATATAAATCTATAGGGGAAGGAAGGCGGGGTAGGGGTCGTCCTCGAAAGGGTTGGAGAGAGGGGGTAAAGGAGGTTTTGTGGGTAAGGGGCTTGGACTTCCAGCAAGCGTGCGTGAGCGTGTTAGATAGGAGTGAATGGAGACGAATGGTACTTGGGACCTGACGATCTGTTGGAGTGTGAGCAGGGTAATATTTAGTGAAGGGATTCAGGGAAACTGGTTATTTTCATATAGTCGGACTTGAGTCCTGGAAATGGGAAGTACAATGCCTGCACTTTAAAGGAGGGGTTTGGGATATTGGCAGTTTGGAGGGATATGTTGTGTATCTTTATATGTTTATGCTTCTAGACTGTTGTATTCTGAGCACCTCTGCAAAAACAGTGATAATGTGCGAGTGTGGTGAAAGTGTTGAATGATGATGAAAGTATTTTCTTTTTGGGGATTTTCTTTCTTTTTTGGGTCACCCTGCCTCGGTGGGAGACGGCCGACTTGTTGAAAAAAAAAAAAAAAAAAAAAAAGTGTTACCTAAACACTTAGTGCACCATTTCAGCTGTTGACCACGTTGTTTCCGTGCCTCCATTGGTGTGTATTGACTGCAATACTGTGCCCAATGTGACCCATCAGTATAGGTAAAGTGGTGCAGGATTTTCCTTAATTTTCCTGCAAAGGTGAAGAGAGTCATTCTTCTCGTTAAACTGTCACTCGTACTGCAACAAGCACTGCTTGTTGCAGTACGAGTGGTATATCCTGGTAAACGCATACAGATTCAATTAAACTGTAGGTCAGGAAGCAAGAGAGTTTATAAGTCCCTCTTCCGGTGTGTGTTGGGGAGAGGAGTGGGATTAAATTACGGGGAATCAAATACAAAATGGGAGTTGACACAGTTACTTTTTGTTGGTGATGCTGTGCTTTTGAGGGATTCTAAAGAAAAGTTGCAAAGGTTAGTGGACGACTTTAGAAGTGTGTGTAAAGGTAGAAATTTGAAAGTGAGCATAGATAAGAGTATAGTGATGAGGGTATCAGACTATTTAGATAAAAAAAAATGGATATCACATTGGAGGGAGGGAGTATGGAAGAAGTGAATGTTTTCCGATGTTTGAGAGTTGACGTGTCAGAGGAATAACAGTGTTAAATTACACACACAGGCGTGCCTCGTTGTGCTCCGCGTTTTCGGGTGTTTTCACGGTCGCTCTTACGTGCTAGAACTTTAATTTGTGTCATCAATCCTATACGATACATCCCTCTAGCGCCTGGAACCAATCTTGGGCGGAAAACATTATATACTGAGTCAAAAAAGGAGAATTAGTGTGCATACCTAGCAGAGTTTACTGCCAGAGGGGAATCATAGGCCTGTCCCGTGTGAAAAAATAATAATTGAACTTTGTGTCAGAGGAAAGAAAGTCTCCCTGATAACATTGAATATACATAGTGTATAGTGTATACTATAGTGGCTCCCTAGTATATTGATGATAAAGGCTAAAGTGTCATTTGAAAACAGGTGAATTTGTAAATGAAGTGATAAGCCTATAGAGGCAGGTGCCAGAAGTCGCCAGAATCTTACCACAGGTCAGCTGTTTTTAATAATCTTCCTGGCCTGCTAGTGTACTCGCATATAATCTAGTGATACCAGTGAATAGCAGAATACAGTGCTGTAGTAGCAACTAACCAGTATTATAATGGTACTTAGTGGAAAGGAGTGACTTTCATTAGTTTCTTTTTCTTGAAATACCAGACGTTACTGTGAATTTCATATAACCTGTAGTTACCAGCGGTCGCAATATACACAACGAGAAGCAATTATTACTACAGAAAAAGCGTCCTTCCTCCAAAATTTGCACCAGTCAACTATAGTGATAATATAGCATTTATTGTGGTGGAGACGGAAAAAAAAAATAGAGAAGCTAGATACAGCGATTGATAAACAAGGGTGGAGGTCGACCGTTCGTCATTGTAGGAGTGCCAGCAGTCACCGGCTCTTCAACACGCAAGTTATACTTTTGTATCAATCAAATCACATATTACTCGGGTAGATAATTTCCAGTAGATCCTTCATGTGTTAGCTCAAATCACGGACCAGTATGTTTTAAATAAGTGACCCACTGCTCAGATCAGATAGACTGGTCCGAACCCTTGACTGGTCCGAACCCTTAACTGGTCCGAACCCTTGACTGGTCCGAACCCTTGACTGGTCCGAACCCTTGACTGGTCCGAACCCTTGACTGGTCCGAACCCTTGACTGGTCCGAACCCTGGACTGGTTTCAAACGGTTTCGTGCACTACCTAGCAGGTTATTAATAGAATTTTCAAGAGGTTGCTAGTAGAATTGCAGTAAATCAACCATTCAAATCATTATGAAGCTGTGTGTAGTCTGTGGTCAGTCAAACAAACGGGCTTCCACATGCATAAATTGTCATTTTTGTGGAAATTGGTGTCACGCCCCTTGTGCAGATATCCAAGAACTAGCTACAAGCAGTATTAAAACAGGGAAGTGTTTTTGGGTATGCCCAAATGAGATAAATCTGTGGACTAAAATCACAAGGGTATTAAAAGAGGTCAACATCAAAGCTGCTTTCATAGAAAACCTGGAAGCTTTCTACAACAGATGGGAACATAAAAAGTCTGGGCTGAATGGTACTGCCCTTGATACTGGCCATGTAGTCAGAAACTGTAAGGCTGGAGATGATGTCCTGGTAGTCAGTAAATGGGGGGCTGATAGTGCTGTCCTGGGAGACAGTAATGGTGAAGCTGGAGGTGCTGTCCTGGGAGACAGTAATGGTGAAGCTGGAGGTGCTGTCCTGGGAGACAGTAATGGTGAAGTTGGAGATGCTGTCCTGGGAGACAGTAATGGGGAAGCTGGAGATGCTGTCCTGGGAGACAGTAATGGTGAAGCTGGAGATTTTGTCCAGGTAGTCAGGAATTATATGCAGGAAGGAATACATATAAATGACCTCATAGGGGACAGGAGCCATAGTAGGGAAACAAGTGTAGTCAAAGATAAGATAAAACCAATATTGCAAACTAGAAATACCGCAGGAAATAGCAAACAAGAGGACTCCACTAGCAATAGTGAGGATATATTACCAAAAACAACTGGTGGGAGCTCCATTGTTGGTGCTAGGGAGGATAGAAGTAAGACAGGGAAACATGCACCAACAGGGAATACAGTCACAGAAACCCAAGGCAAACGGAAACCAAGCCTGTGCACATACTATGCACTCGGTATCTGCTGGCATGGGAAATCTGGAAAAACAGATGGGACGTGCAACTATGACCACCCTAGAAAATGCCATACCCATATGACAACAGGAAAATGCAAACTCCCTTCCTGTAAGCTTTTTCACCCTGAACTGTGTACCTCTTCAGTACAGGAAAGACTGTGCTATAACTTAAATTGCCAGGCATACCATCTAAAGGGGACAAAAAGATACAAAACATCCAGGCCATGGGAAAACCTGGGTAGCCACAGCCACTCAAGAAGGAGAGGTTTTTTAGTGCCAGGAAGGAAAAAAAACTGGCAGGAAATGGCAGAAATCGTACACCAAATCCAGTCATTCCTGGAGTGGAACCACAGTCGATGGCCTCCACTCCAAACCAACAGATACAGATTCTAATGCCGGAAAAAAAATCCCCCCCCAGTACCAACAATACCACCAGTCCGATAACATTCTTCTTTGCAAATATACAGGGTCTAAAGCCAGCAACAAACAACAAAATACCTTTCATCCGTGGACTGCTCGCAGAGGCAAAGGCAATGTTCGCGGCTTTCACTGAGACCCACATAAAGGATCACTTGGACAACGAAATATGGATCCCAGGTTACAACCTATACAGATGTGACAGAGTGAACAGGCAAAAGGGGGGGGTTGGCCTGTACATTGCAGAGTCACTTGTTTGCACAGAACTGCTAAATGCCTCAAATGATGTAGTGGAAGTTTTAGCAGTAAAGGTCGAGAACCAAAACCTAGTCATTGTGGTAGTCTACAAGCCTCCGGATGCAACATCCCAGCAATTCCAGGAACAGCTGTTAAAAATTGACCACTGTCTGGAAAACCTTCCAGCTCCTGCACCAAACATCTTGCTCCTGGGGGATTTCAACTTAAGGCACCTAAAATGGAGGAATATAGCAAATAATATTGTTGCAGTAATAACACCAGGAGGCAGCTCTGATGAAAACTCACACTCACGCGAGCTTTTAAATCTCTGCACAAAATTCAATTTAAACCAGCAAATAATAGAGCCTACTAGACTGGAGAATACACTAGACCTCATCTTCACTAACAATGATGATCTGATAAGAAATGTTACCATATCAAAAACAATATACTCAGATCACAACATAATTGAGGTTCAGTCATGTATGCGCGGAGCCCCAGACCGACATAATGAGATTAGTCACGAGGGAGCATTCACCAAATTCAACTTCAATAACAAAAACATAAAGTGGGACCAAGTAAACCAAGTCCTAACCGATATAAGCTGGGAAGATATACTAAGCAGCACAGACCCCAACTTATGCCTAGAACAGATTAACTCGGTGGCACTCGATGTATGCACAAGGCTTATTCCTCTAAGAAAAAGGAGGAGTAGATGTAAAACAGAAAGAGACAGGCGCTCCCTTTACAGGCGACGGAAAAGAATAACAGAGCGGCTAAAAGAGGTCAATATATCTGAAATGCGTAGGGAGACACTGGTCAGAGAAATAGCAAGCATCGAACTTAAGCTAAAAGAATCCTTTAGGAGTCAGGAATCGCGGGAAGAACTAAAAGCCATAAATGAAATCGAAAGAAACCCAAAGTATTTCTTCTCCTATGCCAAATCAAAATCGAGAACAACGTCCAGTATTGGGCCCCTACTTCAACAAGATGGGTCCTACACGGATGACAGCAAGGAAATGAGTGAACTACTCAAGTCCCAATATGACTCAGTTTTTAGCAAGCCGCTAACCAGACTGAGAGTCGAAGATCAAAATGAATTTTTTATGAGAGAGCCACAAAATTTGATGAACACAAGCCTATCCGATGTTATCCTGACGCCAAATGACTTCGAACAGGCGATAAATGACATGCCCTTGCACTCTGCCCCAGGGCCAGACTCATGGAACTCTGTGTTCATCAAGAACTGCAAGAAGCCCCTATCACGAGCCTTTTCCATCCTATGGAGAGGGAGCATGGACACGGGGGTCGTCCCACAGTTACTAAAAACAACAGACATAGCCCCACTCCACAAAGGGGGCAGTAAAGCAACAGCAAAGAACTACAGACCAATAGCACTAACATCCCATATCATAAAAATCTTTGAAAGGGTCCTAAGAAGCAAGATCACCACCCATCTAGAAACCCATCAGTTACACAACCCAGGGCAACATGGGTTTAGAACAGGTCGCTCTTGTCTGTCTCAACTATTGGATCACTACGACAAGGTCCTAAATGCACTAGAAGACAAAAAGAATGCAGATGTAATATATACAGACTTTGCAAAAGCCTTCGACAAGTGTGACCATGGCGTAATAGCGCACAAAATGCGTGCTAAAGGAATAACAGGAAAAGTCGGTCGATGGATCTATAATTTCCTCACTAACAGAACACAGAGAGTAGTCGTCAACAGAGTAAAGTCCGAGGCAGCTACGGTGAAAAGCTCTGTTCCACAAGGCACAGTACTCGCTCCCATCTTGTTCCTCATCCTCATATCCGACATAGACAAGGATGTCAGCCACAGCACCGTGTCTTCCTTTGCAGATGACACCCGAATCTGCATGACAGTGTCTTCCATTGCAGACACTGCAAAGCTCCAGGCGGACATCAACCAAATCTTTCAGTGGGCTGCAGAAAACAATATGAAGTTCAACGATGAGAAATTTCAATTACTCAGATATGGTAAACATGAGGAAATTAAATCTTCATCAGAGTACAAAACAAATTCTGGCCACAAAATAGAGCGAAACACCAACGTCAAAGACCTGGGAGTGATCATGTCGGAGGATCTCACCTTCAAGGACCATAACATTGTATCAATCGCATCTGCTAGAAAAATGACAGGATGGATAATGAGAACCTTCAAAACTAGGGAGGCCAAGCCCATGATGACACTCTTCAGGTCACTTGTTCTATCTAGGCTGGAATATTGCTGCACACTAACAGCACCTTTCAAGGCAGGTGAAATTGCCGACCTAGAAAATGTACAGAGAACTTTCACGGCGCGCATAACGGAGATAAAACACCTCAATTATTGGGAGCGCTTGAGGTTCCTAAACCTGTATTCCCTGGAACGCAGGAGGGAGAGATACATGATTATATACACCTGGAAAATCCTAGAGGGACTAGTACCGAACTTGCACACGAGAATCACTCACTACGAAAGCAAAAGACTTGGCAGACGATGCACCATCCCCCCAATGAAAAGCAGGGGTGTCACTAGCACGTTAAGAGACCATACAATAAGTGTCAGGGGCCCGAGACTGTTCAACTGCCTCCCAGCACACATAAGGGGGATTACCAACAGACCCCTGGCAGTCTTCAAGCTGGCACTGGACAAGCACCTAAAGTCAGTTCCGGATCAGCCGGGCTGTGGCTCGTACGTTGGTTTGCGTGCAGCCAGCAGCAACAGCCTGGTTGATCAGGCTCTGATCCACCAGGAGGCCTGGTCACAGACCGGGCCGCGGGGGCGTTGACCCCCGGAACTCTCTCCAGGTAAACTCCAGGATGGGTTTATGAAGGATGAGGTTAAAGATAGAATTGATGAAGGATAAAAGGTGAGTGGTGCGTTGAGGTATCTGTGGCAAAGAACGTTATCCATGGAGGCAAAGAAGGGAATGTACTAGAGTATAGTGATACCAACACTCTTATATGAGTGAAGCATGGGCTGTAAATGCTGCAGCGAGGAGGAGGCTAGAGGCAGTGGAGATGTCATGTCTAAGGGCAATGTGTGGTGTAAATATTATGCAAAGAATTCGTAGTGTGGAAATTAGGAGGAGGTGTGGAGTTGCTAAAAGTATTAGTCAGAGGGCTGAAGAGAGGTTGTTGACGTAGTTTGGTCATTTAGAGAGAAAGAAACAAAGTAGAATGACTTGGAAAGCGTATAAATCTGTAGGGAAAGGAAGGCGGGGTAGGGGTCATCCCCGAAAAGGTTGGAGGGAGTAAAGGAGGCTTTGTGGGCGAGAGGCTTGGACTTCCAGCAAGTGTGCGTGAGCGAGTTAAATAGGAGTGAATGGAGATGAATGGTTTTTGGGACCTGGCAAGCTGTTGGAGTGAGAGCAGGGTAATATCTTGTGAAAGGATCCAGAGCAACCTGTTAGTTAGACTTGAGTCCTGGAAATGGGAAGTACAATGCCTCTAATTTAAAGGAGGGGTTTGGGATATTAGCAGTTTGGAGGGACGCCTAAGCTGTGGTATCCGAGTGCCTCTGCAGAGACAATGATTATGTATGAGTGATGGTGAAAGTGTTGAATGATGATGAAAGTTTTATCTCTCTTTTTGGGTCACTCGACCTCGGTGGGAAATGGCCGATGTGTTAATATATATATATATATATATATATATATATATATATATATATATATATATATATATATATATATATATATATATATATATGTCGTGCCGAATATGTAAAACTGGTCAATTAGCAAGAACTCATTTAAAATTAAGTCCTTTCTAAAATTTTCTCTTATACACTTAAAGATATATTGTTTGCATTAATGATAATGTAAAAATTTATAATTTTGCACCAAAAGAATCTTAGAAAACTTACCTAGCCTTATTATAACAAGAACAATTTATTTTAGCCTAACCTAACTAAATATATTTTAGATACGTTTACAATAATTTAATACTAAAACACAGTGAAATATATTTTTTTCGTTAGGTTCAGAATGATTTTGGCGAAATTATTGCATACACAAATTTTCGCTTGTCCTATATGGCAAGATGAGCGTTGCTATTTAAGCCAAGATCGCAAGTTCTGCCTATTCGGCACGACATTATATATATATATATATATATATATATATATATAATGTATATATACATATATACATTATATTACAAACAATCGCAGACAGGCGATCTCAACTACGCAAGACAAGCCACGGGGGGGGGGGGAAATCTTTAGCACAAGTACTTTCACACTTCTCAATGTATCATCAGGAGCTATGCAAAGTTGCAAAGCAACAGCTGAAGGAGTGAGGGGAAGTTTTCTCAGAGTAGAGCAGTGTGGGTTTGTCACCTGCCGCAGCCTGTCTGGGAATGTTAGCCAGCGGTTTGATGCCACCCGCACCACCACTACCATCCCCGTCCACCCATATGGGGTAGGAGGGTTTTGAGAAGTCAAGAATTATGAAATTAGAAGATATAATAGCCAGCTCCGAGCTTTTTCTAGCCGCTTAGAACAGATCATGTGGCTTGTGAAAATACGTTTCTCAGTGGATACTATACATATGGATTGCTATTATTCTGTGTAACCGTTTTAATTAATAAAAGAAAGGAAATGAATGTGCATTTTTGTCCATTTAAATGTCCTGGTCTAGGGTATCTGAATGTTTCCAGGGATGCTCAGAAGTATCTCTTCATATTTTCCTAAATATTGTCTACCAGTCTTGTCAGTATCGATTAATATGCCTTATTTGTAAATCTTGTATACCGATAATATTTCTATGATCCAAATTTCTACTTATAATATCCTCTAACCCCACTACCTATGTTATCGGGTATTCTTGTGTAGCTGTCAATGTATGGTACAGCAACAGCTAAAACCGTTATATAAACGACATGGGTTCGAGTCCTTGGCTATTGGTAGTGTTGGTATTGATTAAATACCGCTAGTTCGTGGTTAAAATAATATAAAATACATGGAGTAGAATGAAATTTGCTCAGAGGCACCCACACCACCGTATGTCCTCAGATCAAGGTAAAACACCTAGCTCTGCTGGGCGCTTGATTTGTGTAGGATTTGATGGTCCTGTGGGTTTGAGCGTCATGTGATTTTCGGTCATCATGAGCCGGGCCAGAACGACATAGGTTTGAGTACTTGGCTAGTCAGAGTGTTGTTACTGATTAAGTACCACTCATTCGTGGTTACAATAATATAAAATACTGCTTGTGAAGGCTAGTACACCAAACGTGGAATATATATATATATATATATATATATATATATATATATATATATATATATATATATATATATATATATATATATATCGACCCACAGACCATCCGCATCGGTGTTGCCCTTCGACTTGCCGCCCCTATTCTCGCCGAACACAGGTGTATTTGTGGCAGTGAAGCAGCTGACCGATTCGGGTACCATGGTCTTGTGTGCCGTAAATCCGAGGGAAAGATTGCAAGACATGAGGAGGTTAATAACATTATCAAGAGGAGCCTCACAACAGCTGGATGCCCAGCAGTAAGGGAGCCACCCCAACTATGCAGATCTGATGGCAGCCAGAAGCGTCTAGATGGTATCACCCTTCAAGCCTGGACAGATGGGAAGTAGGTGGTGTGGGACTATACATGTGCATCTACCTTGGCTGATACCTATCTCCAATACACCAGGGAGGAAGGAGGGGCAGCTGCCAGCTTCAGGGAGTCCCAAAAGTCTAGAAAATATGGAGAACTTGCCCATCATTATATGTTTGTTCCCATAGGCTCAGAGACCCTTGGCTCATGGGGAAAGAGTGCATCTAAATTCCTTAAGGATCTGGGAAAAAGACTCATCAGGGCAACTAGGGATCCCAGGGCAGCTAGTTTTCTGTTCCAGCGGCTCAGTGCGGCTGTTCAAAGGGGTAATGCCTGCTGTATTTTGGGCACACGCCCCAGCTCTGAGGAGCTGGACGAGATTTTCGCCTTATAATCGGTGATACACACGTATCAACATGTACATTATATGCCACCTTTATATCAACAATGTATCTCTTAAATCTTTTGTACCATATTATTTATATATATATATATATATATTATATATATATATAAACTAGCTGGACGTCTCCCACCGAGGCAGGGTGGCCCAAGGAAGAAAGAAATACTTTCGCCATCATTCACACATAATCACTCTTTGCAGAGGCGCCCAGATGCGATAGTTCAGATGTCACTAACAACAGCCAATATCCCAAACCCTTCCTTTGAAGTGCAGGCATTGTGCTTCCCAACTCCAGGACTCAAGTCCGGCTAACCGATTGTCCTGAATCCCTTAACAAAATATTACCCTGCTCACACTCCAACAGCTCGTCACGTCCCAAAAACCATTCATCTCCATTCACTCCTATCTAACACACACATTCCTGCTGTATGTCCAAGCTCCTTACACTCAAAACCTCTTTTACCCCCTCCCTCCATCCTTTCATAATAATAATAATAATAATAATAATAATAATAATAATCTTTATTTCTACAAGTACATGCACAAGGTACGCATTTTATACTGATGGGTGAACATGGACAAAAGGTGTCTTATGGAAGCACGTCCTAGTGTTTTTCAGCTGTACCCTGGATTCGAACTCCGGACCTCGATTGAGCTACGAGACACCTAGGATGACCCCTACCCCTCCTCCCCTCCACTACAAATTTATACACCCTCCAGGTCATCCTATTTTGCTCTGCCCTCTCTAAATGACCAAACCACCTCAACAGCTCCTCTGCAGCCCTCTGAATAATACTTTTAGTAACTCCACACCTCCTCCATTTTCCACACTACGAATTCTCTGCATGATATTTACACCACACATGGCCCTTGGATACATCTCCACTGCCTCCAGCCTCCTCCTCGCTGCAGCATTTATAACCTATGCTTCACACCCATATAAGAGTGTTGGTACCACTATACTCTCGTACATTCCCTTCTTTGCCTCTACGGATAACGTTTTTTTGTCTCCACATAATAATAATAATAATAATAATAATAATAATAATAATAATAATAATAATAATATCTTTATTTACTACAAATACAAGTACATGCTATACAGGCCTAGCTGACATCAATGACATACTACTACATACAAAGCCCCTTGTTATGCTGAGCATTTCGGGCAAATTAGGTCAGTGTCCCAGGGTGCGACCCGCAAAAGTCGACTAACACCCAGGTACCCATTTACTGAAGGGTGAACATAGACAACAGATGTAAAGAAACACGCCCAATGTTTCTACTCTGGCTGGGAATCAAACCCAGACCCTCGCCGTGTGAAGCGACAGCTTTAGCCACTTAGGCCACCAGAGTCATACATACCTCAGTGCACCACTCACCTTTCTTCCTTCATCAATTCTGTGTTTAACCTCGTCCTTCATAAATCCATCCGCTGACAAGTCTATACCCAAATATCTTAACATATTCATTTGTTCCATGCTCCTTCCACTGTGATATCCATTTTTTCTTTACCTAACTCATTTGTATGTGCGTGTGTGTACTCACATAATTGTGGTTGCAGGGGTCGAGATTCAGCTCCTGGCCCCGCCTCTTCACTGGTCACTACTAGGTCCTCTCTCTCCCTGCTCCATGAGCTTATCATACCTCGTCTTAAAACTATGTATGTTTTCTACCTCCAGTACATCACTTGCCAGACTGTTCCACTTCCTGACAACTCTATGACTGAAAAAATACTTCCTAACATCCCTTTGACTCATTTGAGTCTTCAACTTCCAATTCTGACCCCTTGTTTCTGTGTCCCATCTCTGGAACATCCTGTCTCTGTCCACCTTATCTATTCCTCGCAGTATTTTGTATGGCGTTATCATGTCTCCCCTAACCCTCCTGTCCTCCAATGTTATCAGGCCGATTTCCCTTAACCTTTCTTCGTAGGATATTCCCCTTAGCTCTGGCACTAGCCTTGTTGCAAATCTTTGCACTTTCTCTAATTTCTTGACGTGCTTGACCAGGTGTATGTTCCAAACTGGTGCTGCATACTCCAGTATGGACCTGACGTACACGGTGTACAGAGTCTTGAACGATTCCTTACTGAGGTATCGGAACGCTATTCTCAGGTTTGCCAGGCGCCCATACATGCTGCAGCAGTTATCTGGTTGATGTGTGCGGTCTTCTTTGCCCTTCCCCGATCTTCATGACTTTGCATTTGGCGGGGTTAAATTCGGGGAGCCAGTTGCTGGACCACGCGTCTAGCCTGTCCAGGTCTCTTTTTAGTCCTGCTTGATCCTCATCTGATTTGATTCTCCTCATTAACTTCACATCATGTGCAAACAGGGACACTTCTGATTCTATCCCTTCCATCATGTCATTCACATCTACCAAAAATAACACTGATCCTAGGACTGACCCCTGTGGAACCCCGCTCGTCACAGGCGCCCACTGTGATATCTCATCACGTACCATGACTCGTTGTTGCCTCCCTGTCAGGTATTCTCTGATCCACTGCAGTGCCCTTCCTATTATACATGCTTGATCCTCTAGCTTCCGCACTAATTTGTGAGGAACTGTGTCAAAGGCCTTCTTGCAGTTCATGAAAATGCAATCAACCCACCCCTCTCTCTCGTGTCTTACATATGTTACCTTGTCATAAAACTCCAGTAGGTTTGTGACACAGGATTTGCCTTCCATGAATTCGTGCTGGTTGTCATTTAAAACCTTGTTGCGTTCCAGGTGCTCCACCACTCTCCTCCTGATAATCTTTTCCATGACTTTGCATACTGTACACGTCAGTGGCACTGGTCTATAGTTTAGTGCCTCGTTTCTGTCTCCTTTCTTAAAAATGGGGACTACATTTGCCGTCTTCCATATCTCAAGTAATTGCCCAGTTTCGAGGGATGTGTTGAAAATTGTGGTTAGTTGCACACACAGCATCTCTGCTCCCTCTCTAAGGACCCATGGAGAGATGTCCGGTCCCACTGCCTTTGAGGTATCAAGGTCACTTAGGAGCTTCTTCACCTCCTCCTCGGTTGTGTGTATTTCATCCAACACTTGTTGGTATATCCCTTGTCGGTGTACCTCTGTTCTCTCTTCCTAGAGTCCTTTCTGTTTACACTGTAAATACTTCCTTAAATCTCGTGTTTAGCTCCTCACATACTTCTTGGTCGTTTCTTGTGAGCTCCCCACCTTCTTTCATCAGCCTGATTACCTGGTCCTTGACTGTTGTCTTCCACCTGATGTGGCTATACAGCAGTTTCGGGTCAGACTTGGCTTTCGATACTATGTTATTTTCGTACTGTCGCTGGACCTCCCTCTTTATCTGTGCATACTCGTCTCTGGCTCTTCGACTAATCTCTATATTTTCTTGGGTCCTTTGCCTATTTACTTTTTCCATTCTCTAGCGCACTTAGTTTTTGCTTCCCTACACCTTAGTGTAAACCAGGAGCTCGTTCTGGTCTTCCCATTATTTCTCTTGCCCTTGGGAACAAACCTTTCCTCTGCCTCCATGCAGTTTGTTGTTACGTATTCCATCATTTCGTTTACTGACTTCCTTACCAATTCTCTTTCCCACTGTATCTCCTGCAGGAAATTCCTCATGCCTGTGTAGTCCCCTCTTTTGTAGTTTGGCTTTTCCCATGTGTGTGTGTGTGTGTGTGTGTGTGTGTGTGTGTGTGTGTGTGTGTGTGTGTGTGTGTGTGCGTGTGTGTGTGTGTGTGTGTGTGAACAGGTCAGTACATGTAACAAGTTGCCCATACGTCAAGTTGCTTCCAGATTCGATCCCAAGTCCTTTCATTTGTGAACCGAACGTTCTTACTGAGTCACCACTCTTCCCAAATGGGAACAAAAGCGGGGAGGTTCTGATAGACCCGATGTTAACTCATCATAGGGTCAATTCTTTTAAGTAAAAAAATTCCATTGTTTTATTTTCAAACGTTGAATATCATGCACACTACTGCTCGGTGCTAGGCCGGTATCATTCCCCTCGGCTGAGTTAATTAGGTACTCTACTTAGGAAATACCATTTAAAGGTTTCCACCTCTGAACACGCTCAATTTACCAAGGAGTGTTCTGTTTTTGTTTTAGGTATTTGCTGTGCTATAGGTTAGAGAAAACTATAGCGTTAAGGACAATCATAGATTTCCCCTAACGCTTCTGTATGGTATCCTTTTACGGGGAGATGAGGGGATGTGGTGTCGCAAGCTTGTAAGGTGATGGGTTCCTTCGATGGAAGGATAGTAACCTCTTGTTCAGCTGGGAGAGGAGGAAGGGAGAACTAGAGATCAGAATTGGGGAGAATGTGGTAGACACAGGAAAGCCTAGGTAGGTACGTAAGATTCGTCAGGAAACACAAGTTTTTCCTGACGCGGATCTAAGTCATATGATGACCCACCACTGGAGCTTTTGGTCATCTGGCTGAGGCCTTCCACTGGCTTGTCTGTCCACCTCTTTAAAAATTGGAAAGCCTATGATGGTGGACAGGATTCGTCGTGGAGTTTTAGTGTTAAGAGTCGTGAACTGTTCAGGTGGCTTCTAATATCAAAATAGTATAATTAAGAAAGGATGGTATATATATTTATCGGTTTGACAAGGTGTAAATGTTTGTCGGATTTGAGACGACTCAGTGTTATTATTTCCAGGGCTTTAGTCATATTGCAACAAAATATTTTTATATAGATAATCCACCAGAGTGCACTTTTAGTGCTGGTGCTCATCAGTCTAGAAATCATGGCACTAAATTATTATCTCCGTGTTGCATCAACTGTTCCTCAGAGATGGTGTCGCAGTCACAGACTAATAGCGAATACAACCTTTACAGTCTAAAAAAACTTCAAAGTCTGGAGCTAATAGATTTGAATAATTTTGATAATATTGTCACCCATCCACATTGTTGGCACAATAATAATAATAATAATAATAATAATAATAATAATAATAATAATAAAGATGTTGAGGTAATATCTCTCAGCATTATCCAGTTATAGTGACTTTTTTTCCAATAATAATATTTCGATGAGTGCAAACTGTCTTTTCGAATTTATAGAAAGCTTGATTTTGACCAGGTTGGTGTGAAAGTGCCTCAGGTAAAATGGATGTATCTGCACCATCTATTGACCAGTTAACGAAGATTCAAGATGAGGTGTTCTTGGCTGTGGCATTATCCCTTGATCACTAAAAAGGTTTTGATTTATGACCTTAATACTTAATATTATATATCTTTTGTCCAGCTACTTAGGTCTCGTAGGAGTGCGAAGAGTCGATGGTGAATAGATTGCCCAAACCCGTGGAGCAGTCGTGAAGCAGGCATGGACTCATAAGGTGAAACAATACATGAAAAAAAATTACCTTGTGTAAACCAGTGGCTGCTTTTTGTCTAATTGAATGACTTGCTACGTCATGTATCGAAACTGCTTTGCCTGACTCAAGAAATCGTAATGACACGATTGCAAACAAACCATACCCCCGGCCGGGATTGAACCTGCGGTCATAGAGTCTCTATGACCGCGGGTTCAATCCCGGCCGGGGGTATGGTTTGGTCTGCTTTGCCTGGCTAGTGATCCCGCTTTTCAGCTGGCCTCTGCCTTCTCTGATTATGTTCGTACAATAAAGAATGTTCAATGCTGGCTAGGATTCAACTCAAGCGTGTGTAGAGTTCTCTGTGATTGTTCCGGCTAGTGATATATCACAGATTACCTTTTCTCAGGTTGCCTTAGTTGGCGAGAGGGTTCTGGGGTATATCACAGGTTCTGACAAGACATTGTGCATTAGATCCTGCAGACGTTTCAAAGATCTTTACTGCATGTGTAAGTGTTGTTCCTTTTATAACTATGCCGATTAATCGTTGTTGTCAAATGAAGGGGACGTTGGTTCGTCTCCTCCACAACAAGTCTTCCCTTGACTTAAAAAATCAAACTATCGTCCTGTTTATAGTATGTTCTTTTCTGGATTGATTCAACGTGCTGGAACAATGGAATAATTTAAAGGAGTACATTTAAAATATATTACAAAATAATTACTGAAGACAGAACGCTACAAACATCACAGCTTGGCTCCCGCAGCTACAAATAAGTAATTAGCGAGAAAGTTCAGAACCAAAGTTAGGCTAAAATCACAGGGTATGTGAGATGTGTTTCCTAATGCTGCAGGGTAGCAAGTGAGCAAGGCTGGCACTGGTGACACTCGGCTAGTGTAGAAATCAACAAAAATAAAGGAACTAGAACATAGACGCAAAGAAAATAGCTGACTGCTACAATCAGCCCAAACCAAACAAGACTATGTTCAAACCACCGGGAAACTGATTAGAAATCTGGCCAAAATGAATGCGCAATTCATTGACCTTCAAGCACCAGAGTCGAAGCCGTGGATCAACAAATGAGTCATAGCTAGTTTTTTTTTGTGTATTTAGCATATTATGTACCTGCAGTGTATAGCTAGCACATTCTATACAAAACTTACATTGGTGGAACGCTGCGACTATGGTATTCTGAATCACATTGTAGGTCAAGATATGTGCTGAGAGTTTTATTTTAATCCCTACTTTAGGGAGTCAAGTATTCTTGACTGGTGATAAATAGGTGACATACAGCCTTAATGACCCTCGTTAATCGATGGGCTTTAAGCCCCCATTAGCGAACCACTGTAACAGATACAGAACAGTGTATCCATTCTATATAGCTACAGATACACAACAGTATATCTATTCTATATAGCTACAGTGTGGAATACTCAAATTCCATCCATAGTGGATGGTGGGGCTGGGGCCATGTCACACCCTTCCTCCTCGGATCAAATCTAATTAATTAGTATATCCAAGGCGGTGTATGTATGACCCTTACGTGTTTCCCTCTTCCCATGAATAATAATAATTTATTATTATTATTATTATTATTATTATTATTATTATTATTATTATTATTACATGATTGCAGTAATAACTAAGCTTCCTTGTCAGATTTAACAGTTAGCACATAACTAAACTTGTTTTTATGATCAAACTGAAGAAAGCGTGTTATCAAATTACTCTTAAATATATTAAATAAACATTATGACAGGCAACATTTCTATCACTGTGTAAGCAAACATTACAGATACTAGTATTTCTGTCACTGGGAAATGTACTGTATTATTGACCAGTGTGAGAGCACACAGTTTGTTTACACCGAGGCAAGCATTAAACTAAAATTTACTCGTGGAGTATTCACACAGATACGTATCTCATTGTAGGCCAATACACACTGATGGTTATATATCAGTAAAAAGAATTCTCGTTTGGTCTTATAGTGGTGTGCAACCTTGATTTCTGCTTACATGGAGGCTAGTATGAAAATGGTGCCTTAATAATTCGTTCTAAATCTAGAAGAGAGGAGGAAGAGTATGCGCTGTGATGTCAACGTCAGGGTAATGAAGGTTGTTTACACTAACTTACCCAGCTGTCTCGCCTCGCCCACAGACCTGCTGGTGTGCAGTCGCTAAATTGAAGTAAACACTCCAGCTAATTATTCATCACAGGTTATATACACCCGTAGCTCGATCGTTAGCACACTCAGCTCACACACTGAGGTCTGGAGTTCGCATCTCCGGTTCTGCTGGAAAACATTAGGGACGTGTTTCCATAAAACACCTGCTGTCCCTGTTCACCCATCAGTATAAAAGGGTCCGTGGGTGTTAGTCGACTGGTGTGCCCGAAATGTTCAGCATACCAAGCGGCTTTCTATATAGTAGTATGTACTCACCTAATTTTGGTTGCAGGGGTCGAGACTCAGCTCCTGGCCCCGCCTCTTCACTGACCGCTACTGGGTCCTCCCTCTTCCTGCTTCATGAGCTTTATCGTACCTCGTCTTAAAGCTATGTATGGTTCCTGCCTCCACTACATCACTTGCCAGACTATTCCACTTCCTAACAACTCTGTGGCTGAAGAAATACCTCCTAACATCCCTTTTGCTCATCTGAGTCTTCAACTTTCAATTGTGACCCCTTGTTTCTGTGTCCTATCTCTGGAACAACTTGTGTCTGTCATTGATGTCAGCTACGCCTGTATACCTTGTACATTTACTTGTAGAAATAAAGATATTATTATTATTATTATTGGTGTATATCTTTTAGTATATACTCAGAATTTCCTCTAATCTCTGTTTTGGGGATTAAAGTATTTTTGACTGGTGTTGTACGCAGCTTGAATGATCAGTGTGTAGTCAATAGGCTTTAAACCCAGTAAACAGTTATTTATCACTGAAAATTATGTAACAAAATTGTATAAAAAAAAAGCTTTTATAGTGTATTTCATATATATTTAATGAAAGTATACACTCAAGACAGATATTATGCAACTAGGTAGGATGTGAACTGTCGATGGCCAGATACAACGTCTTTCCTCCTGGCCTATCTATTCTTTTGAAAAGATGATTTGAAAGTATATTTTGTAGCTGAGAGTCTTGATTGGTCTCATCGTATGTCTCAGAGATACACAGTCTCTACCATGTCCATTTCCTGTTGAAAGCACGAATATGGCACTGAGGACATGGATGTAGGCATTTTTATCATGTAATAGGTGTGGAAAATACTTACATTAAGAAGGAAGTGAATATGAGGCGTAGAAGAGAGAAAGCAGAAGCAGAAGCAAGAGAAAAAGCAGCATCAGAAAGCAGCACGAGGAAGAGAAGACCTGAAGGTTGTATTGACTTGGCAACACCCGACGGTGGACCCATGTTGGCCAAAACTTCCCTGACACCAAACTCACCTCTGCGCTCGTTGTATTCTTTATCTGTTTACTACTTTGCTGCTTAGGATCTATTTGTAATGCAAAACAAAAAAAAGTGTTTGACGGTCAAAGAGAGATGGCATGCTACCACATTCAAAGGAGCCTAGCACAGCAAATCTTCCGTGGTTGGAAGGCACAATTCTAACTAGTGTTAGGATAATAACAGATTTTTGAGATGACCAAATTTTGGGTACTTATGTGTAATTATTCCCCTCAAACTACTACTCATCTTTCACTTTTCTTCTTTGTAATGGACTGAAGACGTCACTGGCTGGTGAAATGTTTCCTTAATAAAGATTCCCAAATGTCGCAAGACTCATTTTTCATAATAGAACAAATCTTCATTAAACAACGTTTCGCTCAAAGGCGAGCTTTCATCGATACATTAACTAAGCTTCTTCCGTATTTGCACGAGTTCGTTCTCAACTTCTCACATCTACCTTTTCAGGCACTCGATTCATAATTTGCATCAGGTTGCAAAGCCAAGTTGTAAATGTTTCTAATCTAATCTAGGAATAACAACCAAGCTGCTGACAAAATAGGCTAAAACATTATATCGTGAGACAATTTCACTCATGGTCCTACTTAAACGAAATCTTATCCACTACTACTTTTTTTTAACACCTACTGTCATATTTCTGGAACAATGATATACAATAAATCTCAAGGATCGAAGTGAACTATTTATATTCAATATCATTTATAATACTACAGTTAAGAACGTGGGAGTTGCCTCATGTCAACATATATATGTATTATCAGCTGAAATTTTTGTCGGGATGAGTAGCAAATGAGAACTACAGCAGTAATAAAGAAAACTTTCTTATATTACTATTAGTAGTAACGTGTAAGTTTAGCGCTTCTTTTTGATAATCATATTAATTAGTAGTAACAGCAAATGTCTGGAGAATATTATTGTTTTTGAATGGTGATACTCTGATAAAATTAGTGATACGTGGAGTATACCTGGAGAAGGTTTTCGGAGGTCAACGCCCCCGCGGCCCGGTCTGAGACCAGGCCTCGTGGTGGAACAATGTCTGATCAACCAGGCTGTTACTGATGGTTGCACGCAAACTGAAGTACGAACCACAGCCCGGCTGGTCAGGTACTGACTTTAGGTGCCTGTCCAGCGCCTTCTTGAAGACAGCCAGGGGTTTATTGATAATCCCCCTTATGTATGCTGGGAAGCAGTTGGGACAGTCTTGGGCCCATGACACTTATTGTGTTGTCTCTCATTGTATTCATGGCGCCCCTGCTTTTCATTGGGGAAATGTTGCATCTCCTGCCGAGTCTTTTGTTTTCATGAGTGATTTTCGTGTGCAAGTTTGGTACCAATCCCTCTAGGATTTTCCAAGTGTATATTTTCATGTATCTCTCGCCTGCGTTCCAGGGAATACAAATCAAGGGACTTCAACCGTTTCCAGTAATTTAGGTGCCTTATCGTACTTATGTGTGCCGTGAAAGTTCTTTGTACGCTCTCCAGGTCAGTAATTTCGCCTGCCTTGAAGGGGGCAGTTAGTGTACAGCACTGTTCCAGCCTAGAGAGAACAAGCGATTTGAAGAGAATCATCATGGACTAGGCGTTCCTAGTTTTGAAGGTTCTCATTATCCATCCTATCATTTTTCTAGCAGATGTTAAAGTTAACATTGTCGTGGTCTTTGAAGGCGAGATCCTCTGACATTATCAATCTCAGGTCCTTCACATTACTTTTTCGCTCTATTGTATGGTTAGAATTTGTTGTGTACCCCGATACAGTTTTAATTTCCTAAAATTTTCCATATCTGAGTAGTTGAAATTTCTCTTCATTGTTTTGAGTGGCCCATATGAAGATTTGGTTGATGTCCGCTTGGAGTTTTGCGGTGTCTTCGATGGAGGTCACTTTCAGGGCAATTCGGGTGTTATCCACAAAGAAAGACACGGAGCTATGGCTTACATCTCTATGTCAGATGTGAGGATGAGGAATGAGATGGGAGCAAGTATTATTATTATTATAATCAAAAAGAAGCGCTAAACCGCAAGGGCTATACAGCGCTGCAGGGCAGGAAGGAAGCGAGGGTATCAGGTGGCAAAAGGGAGATGGATGAGTAATAAGTATTAGGTTACGGAGAACAGCGGGGCAATGGATGGTGAAAGGGTAGAGGTAGAAAGGGCTGAGGGGAGTGCAAAAGGTATCATCATCAGAGTTTGTGGAGTAAATCAGTCGTTGTTATGAAGTCAATGAGAGAGTCAGGATTAAAGCAGGGTCCATCAGCAAGAAGGGAAGGTAAAGAGAGAGTAGTAGAACGGAGATGACGTTAGAGGTAAATTCTGCGTGCTCATTGATAGAGAGGGCAGTCCAACAGAATGTGGCTAATCGACACTGGAACTTGACACTTCTCACAGAGAGGAACAGGGTGCCTCTCCATGAGATATCCATGAGTAAGACGAGTGTGGCCAATGCGAAGGTGGGAGAAAGTAGTCACCCAACCTTGGCACAGATGACAAGAAGACGGCCAGTAACCTATGCTCGGTTTAATAGAATGAAGTTTGTTACCGAGTAGAGTTGACCAACGATGTTGCCAATGGGTGTGAAGGTGGGTAGCTATTACAGCAAAATAGTGCGGAAATGGAACACCTCTATATGAAATTGGTAGGTCATGTACTGCTGACCGCGCAGCAGTGTCTGCCTGTTCATTGCCCTGTACGTCAACATGACCAGGGACCCAACAAAAAACAATATCTTTATGCTTGGTAGAGATACGGCATAGCCAAAGTTGGATATGGAGAACTAGGGGGTGAAGTGTATCAAATTTCCGTATAGCCTGTAGAGCACTAAGGGAGTCTGAGACAACCACAAATGATGACACAGACATAGATGCGATACAAATAAGTGCTGAAAGAATGGCATACAATTCAGTAGTCAAAATGCTAGTCGAAGATAGTAAATGCCATCGCACGATGCTGTCCGGAAACACTGCTGCGAATCCAACGCTGTCAGAAGACTTAGAGCCATCTGTGTACACTGCAATGGCATGAGAATGAGAGTGGAAGTGGTCAAGAAAAAGAGAGCGGGAAGCCACCATAGGCAGTTGGGCTTTTGAGCAAGGGAGTGAGAAAGAACAGACCCGAACAGCTGGAAATTCCCGGGGGGTAGGGAAAAGGGAGATGCTACATGAACATATAAAGGTGGTAACTGAAGGGAAGACAAGAGCAAATGTAGGTGAAGAGAGAAGGGACGGGTGCAAACAGGGGCAGCGAACAAATAAAGAATGTCTACTAATATCAGGAATGCGGAGATCATGAGAGCGTACATAGTAGCGAAGGCAATGGGCATCACGGCGATCAGACAAGGATGGAACATTCGCTTCTGCATAGAGGCTCTCAACAGGGAAAGAGTGAAAAGCACCAAGGCATAAACGTAATCCTTGGTGATGGATGGGGTTAAGGCTAGAGAGAGTAGCATGAGAGGCCGCTGAATAGATCTGGTCACCATAATCGAGTTTCGATAAAATGAGGGCTGAATGAAGGCAAAGGAGAGTTTGACGATCAGCTCCCCATGAAAGATGAGCAAGGGTTTTAAGAAGGTTCAGCTGGCTGAGACAAGTTGCCTTCAGAGAGGTAAAGTGGGGTTTCCAGGATAACCTACGGTCAAAGAGAAGGCCTAGAAACCTGACTGTATCACGTTCAGGGATATGGGAGCCATAGAGGTACAAAGGATGATCGGAGATGACATAGCATCTAGTGAAAGTAATTTGGTGAGTTTTGGTACTGGAAAATTTAAACCCATGCATGGTGGCCCAATTGGAAACACGGTCGACTGCATGCTGGAGAGAAACTGTAATGAGGTGACAGTCAGCGCCTGCACAAGCAATAGCAAAGTCATCTACATAGAGTGATGACCAAATATTGGATGGAAGAACAGAGGCCAAATCATTTATAGCAAGGAGAAAAAGTGTTGTGCTCAGAACATATCACTGAGGGGCACCTTCAGCTTGGACAAAGTCCGGGGAAAGCACATTATTGACTCGAACACGGAAATGTCCGACAGTTAAAACGTTCTTAAGGAAAGATGGTAGATTGCCTCGGAGGCCTAAGGAGTGGGCTTGGGCCAAAATATTATACCTCCAAGTTGTGTCATATGCCTTCTCAAGGTCAAAAAATATGGCAATAACTGAGTGGTTATTCACAAAGGCATTACGAACATACGTAACCAAGCGTAGTAAGGGGTCTATGGTAGAACGGCCCTTACAAAAGCCATATTGACGAGTGGAGAGACTGTTGTGTGTCTCTAAATACCACATTAAACGTCTATTTACCAGGCGTTCCATCTCTTTGCAAACTGCACTGGTAAGAGCAATGGGGCGATAATGGGAGGCTTCATGTCCTGTAGTACCCGGTTTGCAGAAAGGGAGAACAATGGCAGATTTCCACATCTGTGGAAGAACTCCTTGTGACCAAATAAGATTGAAAAGGCATAAGAGGACTGCAAGGGCTGACTGATGTAAATGTTGTAACATACGAATATGAATGTCGTCGGGCCCAGATGTCGATGATCGGCAAGCTGAGAGTGTTGCCTCCAGTTCCTGAAGTGTAAAAGGCACATTATACTGTTCTTCTCTGAGAGAAGAAAAGTCCAAGGGTGCTAACTCTCTGGCAGACTTTGAGGAAAGAAACGAGGGGCATAGATGGAGCCCCAGAGAAATACAGACCAGATGATTGCCAATTTCAATGGCAACATCTATAGGGTTTGCTATATCAACACCGGCAACCCACAGGACAGGAGCCGGATCAGGAGACTATTTACCACTCAGTTTCCGTACTTTTTTCCAGACTGCACTCATAGAGGAAGCAGAGGTGATGGTGGAGACATAATCTCGCCAGCAAGTGTGTTTAGCGTCACGGATGACACAGTGAGCGATCGCATGCTTCTGCTTAAAATCAAGAAGTCTCTCAGTGGTTCTATTGTACCGGTATCTGCCCCATGCAGCGTGTTTCAAACGTACTGCAGGAGCACAAGCAGGAGACCACCAAGGCACGCATTTCTGAGAATGCTTGCCCGAGGTTTGGGGTATAGATTGAGAAGCTGCTGTTAAAACTGAGGACGAGAAGAGGTGTAAAAGCTCATCAATGGAGGACGAAGAAGGAACCTTATTAAAAACAGTTAGTTCTGAGTAAAGGTCCCAATTTGCCTGATCAAATTGCCAGCGTGGGTTACGAAGAGGTGGTGAATATGAAGGGGAAGCAAGAATGATTGGAAAATGATCGTTGTCATGTAAATCCGGGAGAACAGACCAGGTGAAGTCTAGTGCAGCGGAGGAAGAGCAGACTGAGAAATTGATGCAAGAGAGAGTATGAGTACGAGGATCAAAATGGGTGTGAGTACCTGTATTTAAAACATGGAGGGGGTGAGAAGCAAGAAAAGCCTCTAACTGAATGCCACGGGAATCACAGTGAGATCCCCCCAGAGGAAATGATGGACATTGAAATCGCCAAGTAACAGAAGTGGTGGCGGTAATGACGAAACAAGAAAGGCAATATCTGGGGTAGATAATGCCCGAGAAGGAGAGAGATACAAAGAACAGAGTGTATACCACCTATGCAGGTGGATACGGGCTGCTGAGTAATGCAGCGAAGTACGAACAAATAGCTGATGGTATGGAATATCAGTGTGTAGAAGAATGGCACTTTCATTAAAGGTCTCATCAGGAAAAGGATCCGAAGAATACAATAAATTATAACCTGAGATGGGATAGATAACAGCATAGTGTAATTTTGGTTCTTGTAAGCAAACACCAACAGGGGAAAACTGGGAGAGCAACATCTGAAGCTCACCCCGATTACCCCTGAGGCCACTTATATTCCACTGTAAATAGACCATGATTGGCCATGATAAAGATACTAGAAATCCGCAGGTAAGGGTAACTATGGACTAGAGGGGTTAAAAAAATCCACATGCGGTGGCAGCGGAAAACGTTCAAGCAGCAAAGGAACGGTGTGCTGTGAAGAAAGGAGTTGTGCAGATGGAGAAGAGGAAAGAGAAGGAACAGAGGGTGGATCAGTGTCCATTAATGGTTTGGTTTCTGCAATATATTCAGAGATTACTTCAAGTGTTTCGGAGTTCAGAGACATCGTATGGGAGACAATATTGGAGATGGAAGGAGGAGGAGTTTGAGTAAAGATTGGAACTGTAATAGACTGTACCAAGGTAGGGGATGGGACAAAAGGGTGGAGGGAACTGGAGAAGTGTGGAAGGGGACAGAAGAGGCAGAAACCTGGGACAGTGGCAGAAGAGGAAGAAACTTGGGAGGGGACAGGGGAGGAAGGCACAGTACGAGGAGGGGGGTACCTCCACACTTGTAACAGAGCCAGTGAGAGGGGAAGACCCAGGTACAGAGACCGGGAAGGTAAAATTAGGAGGTGGAGGAAGGGAAGGAGGGGTTAAAGGAGATTTTTTGGACTTCTGAGAAGTAGAGGGACGATTGGGAGGAGGTGTCGAACGAGGTCTTGTCGATACCAGGGTTTGTGAGGGAGAACACGAAGAAGTGAGAACAGACTGAGGTGTTGAAGTAGGGACGTCTGAGCCCAGGACAGCAATAGAGTTAGATACAGGATTGACTATCGGAGGGGCAACCGCAGAGGAAGCTGCAGAGGAGGCTGTAGGGATCACCTTTCGAACTTGTAACTGATGTCCTGCTACATAAACAGAGGATGGGAGTTCATGGCTGTCAAAAGTTAAATGAGCCACATTGCAAGGGTATCGTCTCTGCCCGTGGGCAGGAAGAACATAAGTGTCTACCTTGAGAATTGGGAGATCTTGGAGTTCCAGCTGTTCGAGAATGTCATTGCCACATGTCTGGAAATTCTGTTGGACTATGGTATGGGACAGAATGACAGTACCACTACAAGAATTGAGGGAATGATGTTTTTTGATAGTGATAGGAATAGTATCGATATGTGAAAGAAGAGAAAGATCATGAGCTTGGGTAGCATTCTGGACTGTGATGATGGGTGTACCACTCTTAAGAGCATGAAAGGAAATATCTGTACCAACATGGCGGAGAGCGCATTGCCAATACTATGGTCGGAAAGATAGGTAATAGAGGAAGTCGGTCGTAAAGTAAAGAATTTAGTCCATTGTGCATTCTGAAACTGAGCGTGTAAAGGGAGAGTACAACGTGTCAGTCTTTTCTGAGTAGAACGAGAAGGTGGCAAAGAAGTATCAGGCAATTGTCGTTGGCATTTAGGAGTGGGACTGGAGTTGGTCTGATGTGGGACGGGCTGGCGATTCGAAAATTGCCGCACCATAGAGGGAGAGGCCGGAAGCATAGTCAAAGGAGAGTGAAGGTCAGACAAATCAAAGGAGTCAGTCAAAACCCCAGCACCTGAAGCGGGTCATGAAACAGCACCAGCAAGAGGTACAGGGGCCTTAGGAGAGTCCGAAGAGTGGTCAAAAGGTGAGGCGAGGTCAGAACGGGGTGTGGTAACAAGAAGGGGCCTGGGGGTAGTGGGGTCATGGATTGGGAATTCCATGGTTAGGTTACTTCTTTCTTTTTGTTTTTAAGAAAAAAAAAGAAAGAAGAAAAGAAAATAAAAATAAAAAAAGAATAAAAAAAAGGGGGGACTGGGGAGGGATAGTTCCTAGGAGGAATGAAAGGGCCAGAAATCTCCCTCCACGCCCAAGAGGACCTCAGCACCACAAGTAGCACAGATGCAGCATGGAACCCGTGCCATACCCTACCCTTCATGCCAGTAAACCAGCAATCCAAGCTACCTTGGTGGACAAAAGAGAGGGCGGCCGTATATCCGCCACAAAGCATACCTCCTTCGGCCACCACCCCCGAAATCCAAAAGGTGGCTTCCAGAGATACACCCGTCGCCCGAAAGACACCCAAAGCCGCCCTCCAGGATACCAGAGAGGGATCGGGACGTCCCCAGGCAATCCAGATTCCACGGCAAACTACGCCACCGCCAAGAACCTCAACGAAATGGGGTGGACCCAGGTACCCTTTCCCTACCTAGGAACTAGCGCGCCTGTGGGAAAAATCCCAAAGGCCAAAAAGAGGAAGGGCAAAGGGGAGGGGTGGGGAAGAGGAGGAGGAAAGGAAAAAGGGGAGGATGGAATAGGGAAAGGGGGACTGGGGGATAATTAGGTTCGGTCTGAGGAAGGAGACCGACAGGTCTAATTCCTCAGACCAAAAGCCTCTTCACCACGCCAAGGAGTCCCCCTTGAAGAGGTGGGAGCGAGTAATATGCCTTGTGGAACAGAGCTTTTCACCATAGGTGCCTCGGACTTAACTCTGTTTACTATTACTCTTCGTGTTCTATTTGTCAGGAATTTTTAGATCCATCTACCAACTTTTCCTGTTATTCCTTTATCATGCATTTTGTGCCCTATTACACCGTGGTCGCACTTGTCGAAGTCTTTTGCAAAGTCCGTGTATACTACATCTGCATTTTGTTTATCATCTACAGCATCCAGGACCTTGTCAAAGTGGTCCAGTAGCTGGGACAGGCAGGAGCGACCTGCTTTTAACCCATGTTGCCCTGGGTTGTGTAACTGATGGGTATCTAGGTGGTTCGTGATCTTGCTTCTTAGAACCTTTCAAGGATTTTTATAATATGGGTTGTTAGTGCTATCGGTCTGTAGTTTTTAGCGATTGCTGTACTGCCACCTTTGTAGAGTGGGGCATGTCTGTTGTTTTTAGTGAGTGTGGGATGACCCCTGTGTCCATGCTCCCTCTCCATAGAATGCTGAAGGCACGTGACAGGGGCTTCTTGCAGTTCATGATGAGCATGGAGTTCCATGAGTCTGGGCCTGGGGCAGAGTGCATTGGCATATCATTTATTGCCTTTTCAAAGTCTTGTGATGTTAGGATAATAACAGAGATTTTTGAGATGACCAAATTTTGGGTCTCGTTCATAAAGAATTCATTTTGATTGTCGACTTTTAGTTTGGGTAGAGCCTCGCTGAACACTGTCATATTGGGACTTTGGTATCTCACTCATTTCTTGGCTGTCATCTGTGTATGTCCCATCTCGCCTAAGCAGGGGCCCAATACTGGATCTTCCTTTTCCCTTAGATTTGGTACAAGAGAATAAGTATTTTTTTTTCAGTTTCCTTTATGGCTTTTTGTTCTTCCTGCGATTCTTGTCTCCTGTAAGATTCTTTCAGCTTAAGTTCGATATTTGCTATTTCAATGATCAGTGCCTCCCTTCGTATTTCAGATGTATTGGCTCCTCTCAGCAGTTCTGTGATTCGTTGCCTTTGTATAGGGAGCATCTCTCTCTTTCTAGTTTACATCTTCTCTTTCTTTTAATGGAATGTGCCTTGAGCAGATCTCAAGAACCACAGAGTTTATTTTTCTAGGCAAAGGTTCGGATCATACCCCCGGCCGGGATTGAACCCGCGGTCATAGAGTCTCAAAACTCCAGCCCGAGTTTTGAGACTCTATGACCGCGGGTTCAATCCCGGCCGGGGGTATGGTTTGTTTGCAATCGTGTCATTACGATTTCTTGAGTCAAAGGTTCGGATCCGTGTTGTTTAGGATATCTCCCCAGCTTGTTTCATTTAGACATAGTTGACTTGTTCCCATTGTATGTTTTTGTTATTGAAGTTGAATTTTGTGACGACACCCTCATGACTGATCACATTTTGCTGGTCAGAAGCCCTGTGCATACATGTCTGTACCTCTGTTATGTTGTGATAGCCATACATCATGAATAAAACTTACATCTACATAGTATCATCGATTGCACCGGCTATGATCATCAACATTACTATTAATTTTATCTATACAAATTAATTTGTAACACATTATCTTAGGACGCTACTTGGCAGTGATCCTTTTTCGTAAATTAGGGATTAAAAACCCATACGCCAGTAGTTGCTTAACCACTGAACTTTTTGTTTATGACAAAAACTCGCTTCAGGAGGCTATTGATTGTTTCATGATCTAGAAAACACCATCAGTATTAGATAATAATAATAATAATTGTGAAACTTAATTGCTGCTCAGAATATTGCAACTAAATGTGAAACGGAAGAGAGAACTGAATCACTGCCAAGTTTATGTCGGAAATGGTTCAGGCTATGAATTGTGGTTTGTTTTCTCGTTAAATTCTATCTACAGCTTATACGCCTTACACTCGCAATAAATACTCGATGAAAATTCATGTTATTGTGAATGTAACCGGAAGCATCAGAGCCACCCCACACGAGGTCGCCAATTTCACACTAGACCAGGTAGCCAAGACAGAACCATACCAAGTCGGCAATGTAACACCAGACCAAGTCGTTAAGATCACACCAATCTAGTTGCTAGGATCATAACAAACTGGGTTGTCAATATCGCACCAGACCTGGTCGTCAAGGCCACATTGAAAGGGCTAGCAATATAACTAATAAATATACCAACTAATCTACAACCCCATTAAAGTAATCCGTGAACGTGTGGACAGGCTATGTTTTACGAATTGATTTCTGAGTGAGTATATTCCAATAGATGCACTTCTCTTTGTATAGGAGTATACACTGAGTTTACGTTATTTTTAACTAATTTAAAGAATGCATTGAAGCACATTTACTCTTTTATTTTCCTTAGCAGAACTCTAAAATTTGTCTGACGACTGTGCGGCAAGTATGGTGCCTACACCTTGAATGCCGGGTGGGAATGTTGAGTCTAGGGGATCATTAGACCGTTAAGTCCGTGGCCCTGTGAAAACACAGCAGTAGTCTACGAGTGATGGTTCATGTATTTTCTTTGAGTCGCCACTATTAACATGGTGTCTCTTCACCCTTAACACAGGGAGATGGGAGACAGCGCGGCGTCAACGATGGTGACGGGAGAGGTGGTGAGGCAGGAGGGCTCCACCACCCAGACAGTCACCAAGGTACGTACATTAACCCAGAGCTCATGCAACCCCTCCAAGCTTTCACCACTCAACAGTTCTTACTTTAAGTCATAACTGATGTCCAATTCTATTTTGATGATTGCATCTTAAAGACGTGAAATACAGCTAATGCTATGCCATTTTTAGTTTACTAAAATTGAATATTACAAACTGTATTCGGTATATTGTCATAAACTGTCACGTACTTTAGTGGTGCAAGAATTTGTGGTGCTTATTATTTAGCTTATTCTTGATTAGTTGGTGTGAAATAGCCTAAGGATTTACCCTCCTTAGTGGCCATATATCTGCTTTTAGAAATCCTTTAAATGATCACCAGTACTTTATTAGCAAGTTTAATCAAGGTTTAGCAAATCTTTGGTTTCTTAAGTACAAAAATGAATGTAGAAATATTTTCAACTTGGGTAAAATACCGTGACAAATGTAATTTAAAATTATGCCTGAAACAATAGATTTCACTTAGGTCTATTGTGATTATTATTATATTCACATGGGAGAAGCGCTAAACCCGTTGGGATCATACAGCGCCTAGAAAAGTGGGAGGTAACCTGGTTCGGCCCAAGGAAATGGTGGTTAAGTCCAATTCCTTGGATCGAGCGCCCCTCGCCCACATCAAGGCATCTTGCTTGGTTGGGTACGAATTGAATCTGTCTAGCATGAGCCATTGAGCCTACAGCAGTGCTCCATTTTTTTATATTATTCAATCTTCACATAATTCTTATATTCATAATTTTTTCGTATATACTGCCTGGCGTAGAATCCTCGGCTTCAGTTCACTGGTGTTGTTACCCCAAGACTTGATCTAGAGAGTTAGAAGTTGGCAACATCTCCTGTGACGTTGTACGATGTACGATGTACACCCAGCAGCCTCTCACTGTTTGTATTTCCTCGTCCTTACACACTTGTTCATCTTGTACTTACTCGTGTGTACACACTGATGCTTACACTTTTGTAGATCCTTGTAGTTACACACCTGTTCATCCTTGTACTAACACGCTCGTAGATCCTCTTACATGTTTGCATGCATGACCACAGTAATATATTCCACGCATTTATTTATATACAACTTTTTCTTTAAAATTCATTGATAATGTATATCTTATTAATTTTACAACACCGTAAATGTATATGATAGAAAACCACTATTGACAAAGATTTGAACCCATTATATTTTCATCATAACATGTCGCCTCTTCGGCTGGATAGTCGGGTGATACTACAGTATTACACTGGATTACATAAGATGCTTCAGCTAATAGTGGTTTTCCGTGATATTTTATATCTTTGCCTTCCACGCTAAGGTTTTCTTTACCTTATCCATACCGACAAGACGCAAACGAGTAACCCACTTAACGGAATGTCTAATGTCTGTTCCCAACCTCCTATAATCCCTTTCTCAATATCGCTTTCCAGACTGTGCATGAAACAGACGGATTTGGTATTGTTGGTGCTCGTGTCTTGTCTGAAAGTGGTAAGATTGAGTCCTCTGTGGAATTCCCTATGATCTCACCTCCGAATTCGGAATCACTAGCTACTTCTACCTACTCCTGCACCCAAAGCATGGCTCATTCTGTTACTCCTGAGACACAAGAGGTGAGTAAATATATATACCTAAGTTATACCTTTAAAAGTCTAGTTTTCTGTTACGTAGAAAGTTTTCTTTAATAATCAATGACTTGAGGGCTGACTTATTTAAATAATGAAAAAGTCTAAGAAGTTCAGCATCATACTCAGTTAATAAAGTGTATATACAACTTACAAGTAATATATACTTTTATTTGTACCATAATTCAAGTTACATATATTAAATACAGATATATAAAATAACATTATGGTGACTTAACTAGCGGTTGCTTAGTGTCAGCAGATATTTTACCTGGCGCAAAAAATCACTGTACAATAATTGTGGTATACACTTTGGTACAGTAAGTCATCGCAGTTACATATACGTATTTGAATCATTAAAGGTTCTTAAGAGGGGTAACACAGACACCATTTCCACGAGCCCTCCCAGGGCGGGGAAAGTGCCAGAGCCAGAGCTTGCTACCACCTCAGTTTACAAGACTGCCATTACTCACGAAATCGTAATGACACGATTGCAAACAAACCATACCACGGGCGGGGATAGAACCCGCAATCAGTCATAAAACTCCAGACCGACATGCTAGCCACTGGGCCATCTGGCTAGCGCAGCTTGCATTTGTGGTCACAGTGGTGCCTATGCTAACCTTCCTACCTGGAGGTTACCTGGAGGTTATTCCGGGGATCAACGCCCCCGCGGCCCGGTCCACGACCAGGCCTCCCGATGGATCAGGGTCTGATCAACTAGGCTGTTACTGCTGGCCGCACGCAATCCAACGTACGAGCCACAGCCCGGCTGATCCGGCACTGACTTTAGGTATCTGTCCAGCTCTCTCTTGAAGGCAGCCAGGGGTTTATTGGCAATTCCCCTAATGCTTGATGGGAGGCTGTTGAACAGTCTTGGGCCCAGGACACTTATGGTGTTTTCCCTTAGTGTACCAATGGCGCCCCTACTTTTTATTGGGGGCATTTTGCATCGCCTGCCCAGTCTTTTACTTTCGTAGGGAGTGATTTCTGTGTGCAGATTCGAGACCATTCCTTCCAAGATTTTCCAAGTGTAGATTATGATATATCTCTCCCTCCTGCATTCTAACGAGTACAAGTCAAGTGCTTCCAAGCGTTCCCAGTAGTTAAGGTGCTTGACAGAACTTATACGTGCAGTAAAGGATCTCTGTACACTCTCTAGATCTGCGAGTTCACCTGCTTTGAATGGAGATGTTAATATACAGCAGTATTCCAGCCTAGAGAGAACAAGTGATTTGAAAAGGATCATTGGCTTGGCATCTCTCGTTTTGAACATTCTCATTATCCATCCTATCATTTTCTTTGCACGTGCGATCGTGGCACTGTTTTGATCCTTGAAAGTGAGATCCTCAGACATTACTACTCCCAGGTCCCTTACATTATTTTTCCGCTCTACTGTATGGCCAGAGTCTGTAGTACACTCTGTTCTAGTTATTATCTCCTCCAGTTTTCCATAACGGAGTAGTTGGAATTTGTCCTCATTGAACATCATATTGTTTACCGTTGCCCACTGGAAAACTTTGTTTATATCTTCTTGGAGGTTAACCGCGTCCTCAGCAGATGACAGTCTCATGCAGATCCTAGTATCATCCGCAAAGGATGATACGGTGCTGTGATGTATATCTCTGTCTATGTCTGATATGAGGATAAGGAATAAGATGGGGGCGAGTATTGTGCCTTGTGGAACAGAGCTCTTCACTATGGCAGCCTCCGATTTAACTCTGTTGACCACTACTCTTTGTGTTCGATTTGTTAGGAAGTTGAAGATCCATCTCCCCACTTTCCCAGTTATTCCTTTTGCTCGTATTTTATGGGCTACTACGCCATGATCGCATTTGTCAAATGCTTTTGCAAAGTCTGTGTATATTACATCTGCATTCTGATTTTCTTCCAGTGCATCCAAGGCCATATCATAGTGATCCAGTAGTTGTGAGAGGCAGGAGCGACCTGCCCTGAACCCATGTTGCCCTGGATTGTGCAGATTTTGGGAATCCAGGTGATTTGCAATCCTGCTTCTTAGCACTCTTTCATAGATTTTTATGACGTGGAACGTCAGAGCTATTGGTCTATAGTTCTTAGCTAATGCTTTGCTGCCACCTTTATGGAGTGGGGCTATATCCGTTGTTTTAAGTGACTGTGGAATTTCACCCATGTCCAAGCTCCTCCTCCATGGTGTATAAATATTCCTAGTTGGACGAATCTTGTTGTAGCCAGCTGGCCCAGCGGCTAGCGCATCTGTCTGGAGTTTTACTACTCTCTGATCGCGGGTTCTATCCCCGCCCGTGGTATGGTTTGTGAGACTGCCATTCCCACGAGCCCTCTGGGGCGGGGAAGATGGCTGACCAGAAGTCTAGCTTCTCCCTACGAGCCCCGTGAGGGCGGGGAAATGGGGCTAAGCCTGGGTACTGTTGGTCCCAGAAGATGAGGAGGTGCTTGTACTTCCTCTCATGGCAGACAAAGGTCTCAGACACTCCCAAGACAGGGAGCCAAGGCCGGGTCACCATCTGGAAAAGACCCGGGCCAGAAGAGTACCGGCGAATCAAGAAGAAGGTGGTTCTCAATATTTAAATTGTTTTAAAATACTCCAAGAATTGCGCCTCAACCTACTAATCATCCTAAGTTAATAACACGAGTACAGTCGTCGTCTTCAACCTTATTTGAATAATTAAAGTCCAAAGATAAAAATATTCCGTGTAGATGAATAAAGTGCGGTTTTCCAACATATAATTAAAAGTGTCATAGTATTCTCACACCTTGATTGACTTTTGTGATATACTGAATTTCTTCGTTCATTGATTCTAAATCCTCTTTTACCTATCATCAACTTCTTAGCGCTAATCATTCTTGAAATCATTTAAACTGGAATTCCACATTATTATTATTATAATCAAAAAGAAGCGCTAAGCCACAAGGACTATACAGCCTGGAATTCCACAGCAACCCAAAACTTATTGCATGATCACTCTTCGAGGTGAAGGGCTCTGGAGCGAAGGAATTAGAGGTGAACCTTCCTCTTTCATGAATGAAACCTGATTGCCTCTCTTCAGGTGGTGTATATCACCCCTACTAGTTTAACGTTTCTTAATGAGTATAATAACAATAATCATGCATGATCCACTTTTTCCATCCTGTCCAACTTGTGGCATTTGTTTTCGAGTGTAAGAACTAAGTCCCTCACTATAACTTTCCCACTTAGCCCCATAAATTCTCAATATATATGTATATATACTCCATATATTGACTTCAATCTCGTGAAAATAATTTATCAAATTATGTAATCTAATCTAGCAAATATCATATATAATACTAAATAAAGTTGTGCTAATATTAGCTAGGTTATGTAATTTTTACTAAAGGATAAGTCGTTCTTATTTTTTTTAATTTACAATAAAAATATAATATTCACGTTGATATATTTTATTAATCCAAGTTATAAACTTCGGATATATGGCCACTCATATTTTGATTGCATGTGGTACTTTAACTTATTGTTTTTTTGCTGTTTTTTGTATGTAATAATGTTTTTATTATTAATATCTGGAATTGCACGCTGGGAGAGACGCCATCCAGAACCTACGGAAGAGGAATCTAGAGGATGACACTTTCAATCTAAATTAAACTAAACTTAAAGTATTTTATAATGGGTAACCTTTGTTAATTTTACTAAGAAGTTCCTCTTCCTAGTAGATGTATTAACATTTTGTTTCAGAAAAGACCAATTTTAGGTACGTAGCTTTTTTCAGAGTAGACTCTCCATAGATATTTATATACAGAAAGAACCGTAGCATAATGGACCATTTTTTTTTATTTTAGTATTTTCAGGTGTGACGGAATACCCACAGTTAACACCCTAGTCCTGCCAAAGATAACCCATTCATTTGCCGTTTTGATATTGACAAACGCTCTAACCAATCCGCTCCTTGCATGTGACGACCAGTCTCTCGTTGCTACATGCCAGGGAGGATGGTTACCAAATGACTGAGTTTGGCAACAGCACTAACTTCTCCCTTCATTGTTGTTATCCCTATAGTTAGCGCTAACCAGGTTGTGAACAGAAAGTAACGACTCTATCTCCTGGTTGATAGCACACGGTAAGGAGCTTCGAGACGACGTCTCACCTGGAGGCTTCACACCAGTCTGCTGTACGCGTGGAGTCAGCCATCCTGGGAAGCAAGACTGAGGGCGTCAGCCAATCGCAGGCCATCCAGAACATCAGCCAATCGCAAGCAACCCAGGCCTTCAGTCATTTACAAACCAACCAGGCCCTCAGCCAATCACAGAGTGTCAGCCAGTCACAGTCCATCAGTAGTGTCAATCAGTCACAGTCCATCCAGAGCGTTAGTCAATCACAGTCCATACAGAGCATCAGCCAATCACAGTCCTTACAGAGCGTCAGCCAGTCATCGATCATCGAGGGCTTCCAATCTCAATCACTCGAAGGTATCAGTCAATTGCAGTCCATCGCGGGCGCCAACCTATCACAACAGTCCGTAACGGAAATGCCAGCTGACGTTCCGGCAGTGACCCAGCCAGAACCTCAGTCAGTGGACGAGAACGCTAACTCGATCCAAGAACAGGAAGCCAGAGCACAGCGTCAAACAGAAGCGGTAATAGAGCCTGTTAGAGAAGCATTGCCTGTTGTCGAACTAGAACCTGTGAAGGAACAGGAACACGTTGCAGAACCAGAATCCGTCACAGACCCTGTTAAGGAGCCAGAACCTATTATAGAACCAGAACCCATTGCAGAACCAGAACCTATTCAGGAACCAAAACTTGATAAAGAGCAAGAAGATGTTGCGAAATTAGAACCCGTCAAAGCCGAACCTGTTGTTGAAACCTTACCCGAACCCGCCAATGAACCTGAACCTGTCGCTGAAACCTTACCCGAACCTGCCAGAGAACCTGAGCCTGTTGCTGAAGCCATACCCGAACCCGCCAAAGAACCTGAAGCTGTTGTTGAAGCCATACCCGAACCCGCCAAAGAACCTGAAGCTGTTGCTGAAGCCATACGCGAACCCGCCAGAGAACCTGAACCTGTTGCCGAAGCCATACCCGAACCCGCCAGAGAACCTGAACCTGTTGCCGAAGCCATACCTGAACCCGCCAGAGAACCTGAACCTGTTGCTGAAGCCATACCCGAACCCGCCAGAGAACTTGAACCTGTTACCGAAGCCATACCCGAACCCGCCAGAGAGCCTGAACCTATTGCTGAAGCTATACCCGAACCCGCCAGAGAATTTGAACCTGTCCCTGAACCCTTACCAGAAGCAGAGCCAGAACCCGTCGGGGAAACTCTTGCCGAGCCGACCCTAGCCCCCAGCGTCAAGCTCCAAGCACCAGCAGTGGAAGAAATCAGTCAAGAAAACATCAGGAATCAGTTGCAGGAGATCATCACCGAAATAGAACAAGTGGTACTCCCCGAGCAGCAGGAGGATGAGGTACTGGCCTTGGTGGTGCAAGTGGAGGAGGAGAAGGGTAAAGGTGAAGTAGATGTGATGGATGTCAGAGCTGAGGAGCCGGAGGAGGCACCTGTGTTGACTGGCAAGGGAGACCAACCATTCGAGACAGAGGAGGGGGAGGAGGAGGAGGAGGGGGAGGAGATCGAGTATTACGATGAGGTATTTGAAGCTGTTATGATCCACCACCACACCCTTGCCTGCCCCATGTTTGAGGTCAGAGTGATCAGTGACTGTTGTTCCATCCCTCCCTCACCCTCCAAATACTTATAAGGCTATACTCAAGTCAGCATCCTTCAAGTCTTGCAAGGCGTAGTTTTATTTTTCGCGTGTTGTTATATCCCTTTATATATTCTTCTGTCATCAGGATTCCTGATTATTATAGGGTAATTTATCTCAACATTTCTTCTAACAGATCTCTTTCTCTCTATATATGCCTATTTATTGATACTTTACTACAACAATATACGAATAATTTATGTAATATTGCCCAAATTTCTTTCCTGTGCATCATATATATTCCAACACTTCATAATGTTGCTGTTTTTGAAACATCTACGATATTATATAAATTCCCTCCTTCCTCTGCGGCCCTCCTCCTCCACCATACCTACCTATGGTAGCGCGAAGTAAGACACTCTGCCTCCACCGACTCTCCTCGAAATAAACAAACATCAACTAGAAACTTTAATCAAGAAAGTTAACTAATTCTTATAAATACCTATACTAGTGGTGGTAATGTCTTAAATGCCATATATAAACATGCTCTTCTTACAGTACAAAAACATTAAACAGGAATGAGATAAACGATATATATTATATATATATCATGTACCATATTAATCCCTAGCAGCAAGACACTTGCTGGCTTTCCCATACTGTCAGAAAGGAATGTGCTTTGCTGTATTATTGTTGTCACAGTTTTACCACCCTAAGTCATTACTAAGATATCATCAAAGCCTCTTCCTTGACAGTCCATGTCATTACGTCTATAGCATGAGCTCTCGACTGTTTATTATGCATTCTGATGTATATTATATATATATATATATATATATATATATATATATATTATATATATATATATATATTATATATATATTTTGATTATTGTAACACTGTGAATCTGAATGAAATAGTTTGATTACTGTGCACTAATCACAGTATGGTCTAAGTTTTTTTTCGGAAATAACCTGTCACTGAGGTTATGATCATGACGTGTGTGCACACTCAAGTTGTCGTTACGTCCCTCATTCAGGTTTACAAAGTTTATTGAATCTACTTAGTTTATTCATCATTCTGACATTTGTGATGTTAGAGAATAAGTGTATCAGCTGTCGTTCGACCACAGTTCAAAATAAGTGTTGTAAAGTATATATTGGAACGTTCCTTTGTTTGTCTCACTATTGTCTGAGTAATATGTTCATTCCACTCATCCATGTACATGATTTGTTTCACTGTGGCGCTCGACACTCTGGATTCTGTAGTAAAATTTAATATTACTAAGTTTTCACTGATCTAGTTGGAGCGCGAAGCCTCGGAAGCTTCACCTGAAAGTTCGTCCTTCATCCTCCACCCCAAACTAAACTCTTAAATAAAGTTATACGAATTCATAGATAGTTCTGATAAATTAAGCTAATTTGCACAATACTTTAGCAAGGCTTGGTTAGGTTGCTAGGTTAGTTTTAGTGTACTATTGCGATTAAAACAAAAATGAGGTCGAATCTTCAGGTGATCCGACTTCGAGAATAACGAAACAGTGTCGAACAGCAGTGAAGCGTTTCGTTTGTCTGTAACTGTTGCCAACTTCTCACTCTTACCTTGCTGCCTGTAACTCTGTGGATAATCCTCTCAAAGTTCCTTAAATCATCCTAGTTAAGCCACTGGAAGGGCAAACTCAAGTTCTGAAATACTTTTAAATTTATTGTATATAAATGGATAATGTCAGACGTGGGCCCAAGTTGTTGTTGGGTAAGTTGATACAGTCCAGTTATCCACAGAAAGAAAACAGTTGTGTGGAATCCCCTTCCATTGCTTTACTCCTTTTATTTACTGCATCACCGAGAAGTGTATTTTTCTCGGTGTATATACACTGAAAGTTTACGTTACTCCCCACTGTAGGGATTAACTTATTCTTAAACAGGGGTGCACAGCCGTATGCAACCTATTGTAAGGCCTTAAAACAGTCGCTTGAACTCTAATACGCCAACCAAATAACAAGTTACAGAACACTCCTCATGTCATTCCAGTTTCGTGACCTTAAAAAAAATGCACCATTTGTCATGCTAATAACTGTGCAAAATTAACGTAAAACATGTATACGTAGTTGTAAATATATTTAGTCATAAATAATTTATTGAATTATAGGTAATGATAAATATGATTAATAAAGTAACTAGTGCATTAATATATAATAGTAGGTCTAACATTTTTAGTTAGCTAGTAAAATTATATGTACATACTTTATATTTGATATGTATTGGTTATAACACACACACATTATATTTATTACATAATTTTTCCAGGATATATACCCTGAGAGGTGTATGTCTTGGTGTGTATGTATACACTGAGCTTACTTTAATCCCTATTTTGAGAATAAAAGTATTCTTGTTTTAGTTGTGAACACATCACTTGTATTTTTAATGACCCTCATGTAGTTGATAGGCTTTGAGCACCATACACCAACCATTATAACTAGTAGACACACACACACACACACACACACACACACACACACACACACACACACACACACACACACACACACACAAAACAACCACTGTGAAAGAATAGTGAAATTCTAAGCGCTTTCGTGACTACTCACATTATCAAGGAACAATCATTGTTCCTTGATAATGTGAGTAGTCACGAAAGCTCTTGGAATTTCACTGTTCTTTCACAGTGGTTGTTTATATATACATATTACAAGAAAATACATAGAGACAATGTAAATGCAGTGTGTTGTAAACCAAAATGTCTAACTGACACCTTCCAAAGCAGTTTGTGTTGAAGGTGTTCCCTATATGACCTTTTTTGTTTCGTTTTCACAGAATGACTTTCCAAAAGGACTTGACTTATCTAACACTTTTCACCCCCCCCCTCCCCTGGATGTGACAAACAACGGTCGGCTATCACACAGGTCCCTATTTTTTTTACTGATAGGCTAGGACAACTGCGGTGTACGGAAACTAGCTACAGTTGGCTAATCCTCTCAATGAGGGGGCTGTTTATCTGATTGGACTTTTACTTTCCTTCCTTGGACCGAACCTTTTGAAAGGCTTCCAGCTGTATAGCCCTTGTGATTTAGCGCTTCTTTTTTATTTTAATAATGAAAGGCTTCCATTCCCACATGCGTTGTATGACACCTTACGTAAGGATTTAGCACACAACAATGAATGCAAAAATATTCTAGCTGGATCAGTCATTCTCCAAGAAGTTAGGCAAGTGGGTCAAGTCCCATTGTTGATATTTTGTGTAGGAGTTACATGGACTCGAAAGCAGTTGGTTTTTTCTTGGGTTATTACCTTGACGATGTCGGATCCTATATCACTACCTACCTACCTACCTACCTACCTACCGACTGCAGTGTTCCTTGTGCCTTCGTTCCTTAAGTTTTCAAGAATGGGCACAGAAAGTAAAGTTTCCAGTTCTCATAATGGAGTGTAACAAGTAAATAAAAAAAATTATATACGTGGTGCCGAATAAGTAAAACTTGTGATTTTGGTTTATATAGCAACGCTCTTCTTGCCGAATAAGGCAAGCTAAACATTGTGTATGCAATAATTTCGCAAAAATCATCTGAACCTAACGAAAAAAATATATCTTATTGTTTGTTTATAATTAAATTATTGTAAATTATCTAAAATATATTTAGTAGGATTAGCCTAATTAAATTGAGCGTGTTATACGGTTAGGTAAGTTTTCTAAGGTTCTTTTGGTACAAAATAATTTATTTTTACATTAGCATAAATTAAAGAAATATCTTTAAACGTATAAAAGAAAATTTTTAGAGGACCTATTTTAAATGAGTTCTTGCTAATTGACCAATTTTACCTATTCGGCACGACATACATTTCCTTTCGGACTTCGTAATTTCCGCAGTCTAAAGTGATGGTCGTAGAAGTGCTCTGTTGCTATATTTAACGTTCCTGCTCAGAATGTTATGTATACTAGTTGAAGGATGTGATTGTCTTAGTGTAAGACAGGTAGTGGACATTATGAGGGTACTGCTGATATTATGTCTTAAGTAATACAAAGTTTGAAACCTCTTTACTAGAATGAGCTTAGGAAGGCTTCATTTTCAGTTAATTCCATGATACTCTTCCAGATGAGTGTACCTTGATGCTGCTGAAGGGCTCTTAATCCAAGGAATTTGAACTTCCCTTCTTGGCTTGTTTCTGATTTCCTCTCATTCCTCAGACGCTCTATCTCTGAGTTTAGTTCTTTCTCATAAAATAATCTAGCACGGAATATGACCTGTGTATTGGCCAACTGTTGGTGACATCCTGGGGCAGGACCCTAATGGGAATGGAGTCTACTGGCTTCTTGGATAACACTAGGCTACTAATTCTTTACCCGGAGAAGTGTGTTTATCAGTTTTTTTATTCTAGAGATACGATATATTAAGAATTGCAATATAATTTAAGATTATAAATGAAAGTAAATTTCGGCCTTTCTCATTTACAGTCTTAATTGAATTCAAATTTATCACGCGTTTCTTTGGAATATTTTTCATATTAAATCTTGCATGAAATAAATACCTTAAAATACACATGTGCGTATATAAACACAAAATTCCATATTTACAAAATTCTTTGCTTAAACACCCACACACACAATATAAAAATAAACTTCATCTGATAATAAATTTTCACCCTATGATTTTTAAGGTGAACTAATGTAAGTTTTACTACGCTCAGGACGGCGTTCTTCATCACACTTGGAGACCTAAGGGCTCTTACAAGATCCAGAAAACTTCCATCACGGTAAGGAAACAGTTTTTCTGTAATTCACTGTTATGAAAGGTTATGTAATATTTATCTATATTAAGTATTACATAACTTCAACCGTGAATTTATACGTAGTATTTACAATCTTTCACAGGATACGTATGCTAGGAAATGTTTCTCAGTGTATATACATTGCTAGTTTATTTAAACACTCTTAGCTATTGCATTATATTGAGTTAGTGTACACATAAATTACAATCTTAATGACCCACGAGCAATCTATTGGCTTATTTAAACCTTACACAAGTATTAATAAAAAGGCTGTCTCAAGGGGTCCAGTGAGGCTCGGGCCATTTTGATTCTTGAGAGCTTCTCTTAACTGTGTAAAAAATGAAAGCAAAATAAGGTAATAAATATAAATTTAGATACCTGAATACTTTTTTATTTTATTACGTCTTTCCTTGCCTTCTCTAAGGAAGCACACTACACGATGTTAATCTTGGCGAGATTTCCCATAGTAGACTTGTGATAATTCTTTACCAGCTTCAACGTAATTAAGGTGCGTTCACCTGAAGTCACATATGCAGTTACGGGTACACTGACAAAAATACTCAATATAATTGTGATATTAGGTGAAAACGTTCATTATTATAATATCGCTTGAGGAAGGTGACCTCTTCACTGAGACCTTGAGATTTCATTGCTTTATTGTCTCTGAAAATGTTATGCAGCTGTAAATAAATCTTCTTACTGCTAGCTTCCAGAGAAACTTGAAAAGGGTACAAATTAGTTGGTGACTCAAATCTGCGTTTAAGGCCTGAAATAATACTAATTACAATTAAGACACTGGTTCTATGATGCTGCTCATCAGATTTGGTAGGTAAATTGCGATTTGTTGAAAAGTCGGAAAAACTCCCATCTTGAGTACAGGAAAGCAAACCAATCCTTAGCTGTTACTTGATACCATGTTGGTATCAAGAAAATGAGGTTGCAGATGAAGTTGGCAAATTAGCCACTAAGGACGAGTATGTACTTGTCATTCCAGTCGACATATGGTCTAAACAAATGGCCCAAAACACTGTAGGGACAAACACAAGAGACCTTCAACCACGTATCATGATCAGACCTTTAGTATGAAACTGCTTCACAGCGACAACCCTCCCCATCCCCCCACTAGTTGCCAACAAAGACCTTAACAGTTATCAGCGCATAGCTAATCAGCTGCTGCTCCTTGCCAACCCTAAGAAAAGTAAAATGAGAATGCGGCAAGAGAGTGCCAACATTGCTGCTACCGCTACACAGCCATGCATGACAAATCGTAAGAAAGGGTTTTTCTGCTACCAGTGTTTTTATTTCCTCCTTTCACCTTGTCATGTTATGGTAAAGAGTAAAGAGACACTTTTATTATTACGACATTTCACCTACTTGATAAGTTCCTTTTGCTGCAAGTGGTTTTTTAAACCCCTATTACGTCACTGTTCACTTGCACTGCCAATAAGACAGCTGGATGATACGGCTTCTACGGAGTTGCCTGCTACTCAGTCACTGCACCAGGAGCTTGCCACAACTTCTACCTCTGTTTTCCTTGGATCAGATAAGGACATTGATACCCATCCTAACGGCATAAACACCCCCACACAATTTTTTAATAACAAGAATGAATTTACTCCAAAAAATGGGGTTGTTGTATACTTGAGAAGATATTTATCTTAGCTGCTGTACACCAATGGTGAAGAGCCAAGTGCTCATATTTTTTTTTTTTTATATTTTATTTAAAACAACACAATACATTAAATAGATAAAAGAACACAGTATCAGTTCTTACACAAAATTATAAATCTCATTGTCTAAATGCACACAGACGATTAACGTTGTGTTGTCACAACTGTCCCTCATCCCCTATACATTATATCCCATGTAACTATGTTAAGTAAGATTACACGAGATAACATAACAATATTCATCATTATTATTATTATAACCAAAGAAGACCCAAACCTACAATCTGCATTATTTTTTCTACTTTGTTATTTATGTATTATTAATCCTTCATACAGAATCCTTACAAATGCCATAACTGATTCTGTAACACGCTGTTAATTTTATATTTCCATACACTTGTCACGATTACCGTTAATTTTGATAGATCTGATCCTGGCAGAAATTTTTTTACTAATCTTACCCCTTCACCCCGAAGCAAAAAAACTAATATCACTAACAGATTGGGATATATACAAACTTTTACTAGATTTCATCAAATGTTACATTACTATTTTGACAATGGAGTGTATCACCACCCCAAAAAGAATGTACATTATTATATTTTCCTAAAAAAAAAACAAAAAAATTTACTATACATGAGAGCTGTTTAATAACCACTAACTTGTTTATCTGATATATTATGAACTCAGCCATAAAGATAAATTAACCCTAGTCACCAGTTTACTGTACATTGTATCATGTTTTCCTCATAACTCCAAACACAGGGAACCTTCTTATCGTTGAGAAAATTGCATTCATACACCACACACTACATTTACACACATGCACCTCCATACCCAGAGCCATTCACACTTGAACACCCAGGTGTTCTTGTGCCATCCCTGCAGCAATTAAACGTTGAACCATTACACAAAAGTTAAAAAACAAGCTAAGAGAATACATATTTAAATATTATCTATAAAACTGTGTACACAGAAACAACACAACACTTGTTATTCGTAATTGTTTGTGGCACATATACAAACTTTTACCATCATCCATCAGATGATACATTACTAATTTGACACAGGAGTGTCTCACCACTCCAAAAGTAGTTACATTATTATTTTTCCCTAAAAAAAAAAAAAATAAATTACTGTACATGAAAGTTTAAGAACCACGAAATCGTTCATCTGATATATTATGATCTAAGCCAGAAAGTTAAATTAACCCTAAACACCATTTTACCTGACATATCTTGATTTCCACATAACGCCACACACCTGGAGCTTTCCTATCACATAGAACATTACTTTTAACACACACACTACATTCACCTCCATACCCAAAGCAATTCACACGTGCACACAGTTTTACTTTGTTCCATTCCTACAACAGCAACCGGAATCAGACTAGTTATCACCCAACCATAATCAGTTACACTACATACCATCCACCCTTGTCATTCTTCGCTAAAACCATTCCCATACACGCCACCACCACTGAAAACCCGACTACCAAAGAAAACCAGTCCCCTACATGGTTATCACTGTACCAATTGCAGGAGACGACTGACTGTAATCTCTCTGTAGTTCTCTGGAAAACAAGCTCCCCACTGACTCCCATAAATAAGTTTGTTCCTACCAGCAGTCCTGTATATACGCGCTGCAATTGCCTTGATTCGAATCCTACCCCCAGCATCTCTCATTCCCCAGGAAATATACAGAAAATCCACTACCACATACATAATCGCCCTTTTTACCTCCCGTGATACCCCTTTTACCTCTGTTAAAGCTCGCAGGGTCTCTACATTACCCCCACCCAACAGACTAAAAACCCTCGCCAACCATATCCGTACCTCCCTCAATTCTTCACAAAAATAAACCGCATGAAATGCCGTTTCCAGCTCACCACACTGACTGCAGGACGGTTCCCTCACCAAACCCATTAAACTCAAAACTGCTTTTGAAGCTAGGATCCCCATCATGAATCTGTATACCAACTCACGTACCCTAGGCATTAACCTGAGCCTCCTGAAGTCTTCCCATATCGTTCCCCAATCATACAATGGATAGACCAATACGCCCTGCAGGATTTCCTTCTTCCCACTCAATGATACCAAACGCCCCACTTTAAGTCGCTCAACATCTTTAACCAATAACAAAACCCTCAGCATATCCTCACATTCAATTAACTCTTTACCTCCCCACCATCTCCGCACATCCCCCAATCACCTTCCCACTCTTACCCCTCTTTCCCCTCCAGCCCTAACGAATGACTGTTTTACATATATTGCTTTCACCCTCGGCCCCAGTGCTAAAAGACCCACTCCCCCTCTGCACATTCGACATCACCACTTCCTTGCTCAGCCATGCCCTCCCAAAACCCCAAACATAACGTATAGCTCGTCTCTGTATTTCTTGTACGTCCTGTGTTCTCAAAGGATACACTTCCGCTATACCCCAAACCTTACTGTAAACCAGCGAATTAACTATTACCGCCTTCTGCTGTAATGTGACATCTCCCGCCCGTAAACCCCTTAATCTACTCACTACTTTCTCCACTACCCTCTCTGAATTTACCTGCCTAACCTCCTGCGCATTCGCCATGTATAAAACTCCACAAAGCTTCAAATTATCCACCACTGCCCACCCAAACTCCAACCCCAAGCCCCCCCCCCACCCAAGCACCCACCTCCAGTAAACTCGATTTCGCCCTATTTACTCTCATGCCCGACACCTCACCAAAAATCCCCAACACCCTCCCCACAGCATGCAATCCCTCCACCCCTTCTATCAGGATAGTGGTATCATCCACATACCCCGCAATGCCTGAGCGCCCTTCCCTCTCCCCATTTAATGCTCCCACCCCCTCAACGAGCCCATAGAACGGATGTTGCATGCACGCAAACAGAATTTGTGAAAGAGGGCACCCCTGCCGTAATCCCCTCTCCATTTTAACCAGCCTTCCCAATTTGCCATTAACTTGGACCCGTACCATAGCCGCTGAATATAGCGTATCAACCCACCTCGCCACTCCCAATCCAAACCCCAGACGCAACAAACAAGCCCTCAAAAATTTTCTATTCACACAGTCATATGCATTCTCCCAATCAATACCCAAAAGTCCTCTCCCCTCTCAACCCTCCAAAAAGTCCCTTATGCGCCCATGCCCAACTCTCATACTTCGTCCCGGTATACCCATCTGACCCCTATGTACAACTCCACCAATTACCTTCTTCATCCTATTACCTAATATCTTTGCAAAAATCTTGTAGTCAGAACACATTAGTGAGATAGCTCTATACGCACTTAAAACACTCCCCACTTGCTTTTTCCGAACCAACACCACCACTCCAATACTTTGTGTCTGACTTAGCTTGCCCTCCCGCAGCATACAATTCATGACCTCCACCAGACAAGCCTTAATATGCTCCCAATGAACTCTGTAAAAATCATTTGAAATCCCATCGATGCCTGGTGCTTTTCCAGTACTCATGCTAAACACTGCCTCCTCAACTTCCCCCACACTAATCGCTCCTCCCATCTCCATCCCCTCCACTTCTTTCTGCCCTAACCCACACCCCCCCTCCAACACTTCCTCAAAAGCATCGCCCTCCCCCCCCCCCTTTCTCCATTTCTCTCGAAACCAGTATAATTACTCATGCCTTATGTAGTAGTAAGCACCTGTCCCTTATGATATCCACCCATATCCTCGCTCACCTCTAATTGCAAAATAGTTGACTCCTTCTGCCTTACCCTAAAACGTCTTAAAACACTTCCCGAAGGTTTATCCCCCCACAATACAGCCTCCAATACTGCCCTCACATGCACGGCATCAAATTTGTCATTGTGTATCTCCGCCAGTCTACCTCTAAGTTGCTCCGCAGTCCCATACTGCTTCCCCACTTCCTCCTCATAACACTCGTTCAGCTGACATTCCAAATAATTCTGTAACCCATACCTCCACCTGGCCTCTTCCCGTCCCCTATTTTTAAAGAATCCAGCAATACCTGGCTTAGCTCGCTTCTCCCACCATTCCAAGACACACAACCCCACATCCCTTGATCCCCAAAAAGAGTGCCACCAATCCCCAAAAGCCTCACTCACCCCCTCCCCCTTCACAAGTCTCGCATTTAATTTCCAATAACCAGTGTGTATCCTAACCATACCCTCCCAATCAAGATCCGCAATAACCGCCCTGTGGTCCGAAAACCCCACATCCAGGGTCCTAACTCCCAGAACTCGTATTGCCTCTGTAGCATAGAGCCTATCCAGTCGTACAGCATAACCCCTTCGTACAAATGTATACTCAATCCTCCAACCACCCCTCCCCACTACATCTAAAACTCCCACATCCCCCAACACATTGCGTAAAAACCCCAACACACACCCCGCCTCCCTCAGTTCCACATCACCCTGTCGTATGACACAATTCCAATCTTCTCCTATCACAGTAACTAAAGGCAATCCTCTCAAATAAAAAAGCAAAACATCCCTCACGAAAGTTACCTTAACTGCTGCATTTCCATCCGCCGGCATGTATACTCCCATAAAACAAACCCTTGTCTCACCCCACTCTCCCTCTACCCGCACCACCCTTCCACCCCCACCCTCCTCCCACCCCAACACACGCAAGGGACTGGTTTCCTTCACAGCCACAGCAACCCCCCCCCCCCTTTTAACCTCACCGATCCACTCACATATAACTTATATCCCTTCAAGCACAACTCGCATCCAAACTTGTAATTATGCTCCTGTATATCCACATCAAATCTCCTTAAAAACCATTCCATCCACACTCTCTTAATCTCAGCTCTAAGGCCGTTAACATTAATGGTGACCACCTTGAATTATTACAATAAAGGCGGCTTTCCCCGCTGCTTTTGAAGGTTGCTCGAAAGACGTGGTTGTTGACTATAGCCACGTTTGTCACTTGGTCTATCCAGACCTCCGATCCTCCCCTTTTCCTTGGACCCTTGCAGCACCACAGAACCTGTGCCACCATTCCCCTGTAGCTCTAGCCCGGTCTTCCAAGGTTTCTTTCCAGATCTCTGCCCTGGCGTTAAGACATCTTCCATATCAGACGTCCCAGCTGCTCGCTTACGTGTGCCACCTCCACACGTTGCCTCGGCATCCATGTCCTCCTGGTGCACCTCAACCACCACCGTGTGCTGCTTACTCTCGTTGCACAAGGTGTTCTCACACTCCTGTGCAGCTGCTACCCCCTCCAATACCCTCCCGTCCTTCTCCCCTTCCTGACTGTCTTCCACCTTCCCCAAGAAGTCTTTCAAGACCTCGTCCAACAGACCCTCCTGTTGTAAGTCACTTCTGTCAACAGTCGCATCCGTAGATGGTCGCTCAGATACAGTTCCCACAGGTAACGTGGCGCACGCTCCCAACTCCGACTCTGCTCTGTCTACTTCTTCACTCCAACTTCCAGACGCCTGTCTTGCAGCTTCACCTGTCCCAGGTGCCAAGGAGAGCAGCTGTCGTTCCACAGTTGTTGGCACCTGTTCCCTCCGTCCCTGCCTTTTGATGACATTGGGCCGCCATATGGTCATAAGACCCGCACAGCCTACATGTCCGACGCTGTCCTGCATAATATACATAAACCTGTGTTCTGAACTCTTCCATCAGAACATACGATGGTATAGGTTGTCTCAATGTCATCTTCAATGTGAAAGACCCCTCTGGCAGCCCCATATAAGGCCCATCCTTCCACACTCCCAACTCTGCCGAATGGATCTTGCCATACCTACGGAATACCTCCACAACATCATATTCCAAGGCCTCAAAGGGGACATTTCTCACCTTTACCCACGTTACATAGCTTGATACGTCATGTAGGCAGACCTCCACTGCAGAATTAACGGTCATCCTCTTTTCTTGAAACACGTCGACTATGCTGGCGTAAAACCCAGCACTCTTGAACTTGATGAATATCCTGGACACTCCATTCACTGCTACACCATACAACTCGTCGTTTGGTATGCCGTACACATCGCGGATGATACTTGGCAGAAGTACCTGCATTGTAGAGCTACTCAGGGCACCACGTACCAGCTCCACACAGACAGTATTCACCCTGCGTCCATGTCTGTCCGCCATTTTGATTGCTCAAAACAGGCAAACTGCGTAGAAAATCAACTGAATCGGGAGCGCCTGCGCAGCACGTCCACTCGGCCCGGAAGCGAAGAGGACAATGTGCTCATACTGTGTCCTTGAGTCGAGGAAACTTGTTCTTAATGAGCCACTGAGCCAATCATCTTATGACTGACTCTCGTCAGGTGATTTTCGCAGGTACACAAATTAACAACTCAGGACTACTACTTACTAACACGCACTCAGTACTGACACTACAGAAAATGACAAATTACTTTATACTTAATTATCTAAAATCCTGAATATATGTACTTTATGCATCAAGTAGGTGAGGTTTTCTACGAAATTACTCCATTCTGTAATATCCAGTGACTCTGATGGTTAATTGTAAGTCCTTGTACTACTGTGGTCACAACCAGCATTGGGGGAGCGCACTGACCCTGACAGTTAGGCGGCAATAATTAGCAACAAATATTTACTGGTGTACTGATAATATTCTTTTTCCATTCGTTAATGAACAGTACGAGGATGTGGTGCCAATCACAGTCCCGGATGTCAAGTTCACAGAGCAGGCACCAGTACAGCCACAGCAGCCTCAGCCGCAACCGCAACCGCAGCCACAACCGCAATTCCAACAGGTATGACAGGGGAATAGTAGAATTAGATATACTTGCATTATTTATGGGACTGGAATTGCGATTTTGCTAGTACTGCTCTACATAACATTTTCAGATTGATATGGTAGTAAGCATTCTTAAATAATGCCAGAATTTTTGTAAAAAGCGCTACATTTACTTGCAATTAAGATCTTTTCAGTTATATTAATTATCCTGGATTTAAAACCTCATTATCTTTTAGGTATGAGTTATGTACACTATCATGTACACCTCATACATATTATGACGTGATGTTATGCCCTTTGCATATCACTCAATGATTTATTCTAAAATACACTAATCTTAATCTATTTTCCGTAATATTGCATAGTTGAGTACATAGCAGCATATGTGTTGCTATGTGACGTGACAGTTCTAGTCAAGTGATTAGACTCGTCCAAATTGTGTAATTTTATATCTTGAGATTTAGTTTCTTCTTTTTCTCGAACGACTCGCCTTCCTTGTGACTTTTTTTTTCATTACCATAGTATAAGATTTGTCCTTGTGGTAACGCACAATCTCTTGACCCTGGCATGACCTGAGCTGCGTGCCGGCAGGTGGCGCTGCAGGAGGGTCATCTGGGTATGACTAATGGTAGCCTGTCACCGCTCATGTTGCCCATCGAGATCCCCGAGGGCATCCCGCTTCTGGCCAGGATCTTGCCCAAGGTAAGAACACATTCGTGCCTTCGCTGCATTCACTGACATCATTCACGTCTAAGTACACATTGTCATCGGTATATGGAATTAGTGATTCACACTGATTCAGTACCAATCTTGCCGCCTTTCCTGGCACCTGTAGCATTTGTTTTAAATCTCCGTACACTGTGAGATTGGATATAAATTACCCCTTTCAGTGGTTCGAAGATCAAAAAATTGATGCTGCAGTCTAGTGACATCACAGGACAGTTTGCCAGACATGTATTGTATCCTTGAAGTTGTAAGTGAAAGCAACTGGATTTAAAGTATTGTGTACCCTGTTTTTTGTAAATAAAAGCTATGGAAGTATCCATACCAAACATATTCTAAGATATATATTATATACATATATATATATATATATATATATATATATATATATATATATATATATATATTATATACATATATATATATATATATATATATATATATATATATATATAATGTCGTGCCGAATAGGCAGAACTTGCCATCTTGGCTTAAATAGCAACGTTCATCTTGCCATACAGGACAAGTGAAAATTTGTGTATGCAATAATTTCGCCAAAATCATTCTGAACGTAACGAAAAAAATATATTTCACTGTGTTTGTTCAGTATTAAATTACTGTAAACAAATCTAAAATATATTTAGTTGGGTTAGGCTAAAATAAATTGATTTTGTTATAATAAGGTTAGGTAAGTTTTCTAAGTTCCTTTTGGTGCAAAATTATAAATTTTTACATCAACAATAATGAGAAAAATATATCTTTAAACGTATAAGAGAAAATTTCAGAAAGGACTTAATTTTAAATGAGTTCTTGCTAATTGACCAGTTTTACATATTCGGCACGACATATATATATTATATATTGTGTATATACTTTAATATATTTTACCAAGAGGTGTGTGTGTTGGAATACATACACTAATTGTTAACTTTAATCACTATATTATGCAATAAAGTATTCTTGCACTGGTGAACAAATCTTGTACAGCATTAATGACCCTCATGTAGTAGATAGGGTTTAAACCCTCATTAGTCAGTTCGGGTAGGCTAGGTGTGAGAGAGGACTGTGGCGAGGTGTGAGAGAGAGGGGTGTGTGGCGAGGTGTGAGAGAGAGGGGTGTGTGGCGAGGGGTGTGAGAGAGAGGGGTGTGTGGCGAGGGGTGTGTGAGGGGAGAGAGAGAGAGAGAGAGAGAGAGAGAGAGGAATGTGGCTAGGTGAGAGGAGTGGCGAGGTGTGTGAGAGAGAGAGAGAGAGAGAGAGAGAGACAGTGGCGATGTGTGAGAGAGGTGTGTGGTGAGGTGTGTGGTGAGGTGTGTGGTGAGGTGTGTGGTGAGGTGTGTGGTGAGGTGTGTGGTGAGGTGTGTGGTGAGGTGTGTGGTGAGGTGTGAGGTGAGGTGTGAGGGTGTGGCGAGGTGTGTGGCGAGGAGTGTGGCGAGGTGTGTGGCGAGGTGTGTGGCGAGGTGTGAGGCGAGGTGTGAGGCGAGGTGTGAGGCGAGGTGTGAGGCGAGGTGTGAGGGTGGGGGGGGGGCGATGTGAGGAGAGTGCCAACGATATGTCTTGTCAGTGACTTGATGCAGAGGAAAAATAAACAGAGGATGAGACAGCCAGGATCTGTTGCTAGCACTGATGTGGTGACAGTGGTGCATTGATACAATAGTGCATTGCAACACTGCTACATTGCTACACTTTTTCAGTGGTATACTTCTGCACTTTACAGTGGTGCATTGCTTCAGTGATATATATTACAACACTGAAATTGTAACCTACAGAATCGCAACTAGGAAAGTGTCATCTCAACACTGACTGGAGAAATAACATGACGGGTACCTGCTCACTAACATCTAGTAGAATTTTACTAAAAAACAAAATTATTGACAAAATTAAATCAGAGTAAACAGATACATTGGAAGAGGTATATCTTTAATATATCCGTGATGTATATACAACGCAGGCGCTATATAATAATAGAACCGAAGTATATACACAGGTGTATTTTTTTCTCTCTCTCTCTCTCTCTCTCTCTCTCACACACGCACACACACGTGTGTGTGTGTGTGTGTGTGTGTGTGTGTGTGTGTGTGTGTGTGTGTTTACATAAGTGTACTTGTACAAGTTTACTTAATCCCTCTTTCTTTTTAGGTATATAGGTATACATGCTAGTTAGAAATTGGGTGGATTTTGGGTTTAATAATCTCAATGACAGTCGTTAATGTTAGATTTAATCTGCCATTATAACCTTGTGATCACATGCACGAATGAGTAAAATCACGCGAGGTGGCGTTCACGGTACGTAGGTGGCGTTCACGGTGCGTAGGTGGCGTTCACGGTGCGTAGGTGGCATTCAGGGTGAGTAGGTGGCGTTCACGGTGCGTAGGTGACGTTCACGGTGCGTAGGTGGCGTTCACGTTGTGTAGGTGGCGTTCACAGGATGACTCGAGACGAAGAGCTATATTATGGCTACAAGTTACTGAGGGTGTTAAGACCTTACGCTCTCCACCCACAGCAGTCTGTTGTGGCTCCTTTTCTTATTGCATCCGTCATATACTATAAACTCTTTTTGTGCTCGCCTTTCCTACAGGAAAGGGATAAAAATAGAAAGAAATGTGAAAAGTAAACTGTGTGTGTGTGTGTGTGTGTGTGTGTGTGTGTGTGTGTGTGTGTGTGTGTGTGTGTGTGTGTGTGTGTGTGTGTGTGTGTGTGTGCGTGTGTGTGTGTGTGTGTGTGTGTGTGTGTGTGCGTGCGCGCGCGCGTGTAAGCAACGAATATCGCCAGTAGTTATTGTACTCTTCATACAGTATAGTCCATGTATGAGGGTCTAAAGCAATTACGGTTCCTAAGGTCATGCATAGCATTGGACATAAGAAAACATCTCCATTAATTTCATGTTTTTAGCCTGGTACGTATTTTAGTTTCATTGCATCTGACATTAATTTTTACATATTTTACATAATTCAGGTAAGACCTGAATTAGTTATTAGCATATATTTACCACCTTCGATCAGACCTGATTACCTCAGATTCTCCAAGAGCTGAATGACACTTGCGAGTTTAGTGATTCCCGGTCACAATAATAAAATTAGAAAATAATATAATTGAAAGTCATTCCCTGCTCTATCATGAACTCTAGAGCCTAGTGTTTACGGAAGTGTTTTAGCTACAGGCTCTGTATAGTCCTTGTGGCTTAGCGCTTCTTTTTGATTATAATAATAATAATTAGCTACAGGTTATTTCCAGCTCTTCCATTGGCTTGAAACTTAATTTACCCACTTCTGAGTGGCATAAGTGAACGTTATATTTCACGAAGTTTTGTTAATCTCTGTAGCGACCTTGAGAGAAAACAAGATGGTGGTGAGCATCTCAGCCTCACAGTGACGGAGATGAAGGGTGGATTTAGTATGTCAAGTCAGTGTTGCGTCACTCTGCCAACATATTCCGCCAAGCCTATTAATACAACAGTATAAACGAACAGCTACCAACTGTTCTGACACCACACTCGCTAAATATATACATATTTATCGAAACATCTGGTGTTCTTATGGTGTGGCCTTTACAGAGGTTGTTTATAATATTTCAAAATAGAAAAAAAAACATTCTTTCAACATTAGTGCTATTATTTTTAGCAAAACTTTTAATCGTCATAACTGTACAACTGAGAATGAGGAGAAAGTAAAGTCAAGAAAGAGGGAGTTCCAAGAATGGAGAAGACAGGTCACTAGTACTGACATTAGCGGTAGTAAAAGTAATAAGTAACCCTACTATTTTCATTGCTAATTCAACTAATATTACCACTGATACTAACCTGTCTTTGGTTTTCTCCCCATTTTCACGTAGTGGCCCAGGACTGTGCGAAACCTCTTTCGAAAAGTTCTGAGAGTTATTTGTGAAGACTCTTAAGGTTGCATGTCACCTGTACATCACCACTCAAGAACACTAATTCCTGAGATGGGAATTACAGTACACTTAAAGGATATCCAGTATTTAGAAACCTTTTTATCTACTGCAAAATAATTATTTAAAACTTTGATCTTAATTCAGAGGATGCCTAACACGGGTCAGCATTTGACGAAGACCCGTGTCAGAAGACACCTCTCCTGTTTCCTGAGGAATAAACCACAGCATTTATGCAATACTGTATATAGAGCAAGGTACACATTTTAAGCTGTAAATGCCCATACAATTATTCTCTGCAGCCTAATTTCAACTGAAGACCGTGGTCAGCATGGTAAACTTTCAGTATAGCATTCATATTTTTAAGTTATTGCATGTGTCTCTTGAGAGACAGGTGTGTGTACAGTATGCTATTTAGAAAGAATAAAATGGCACAATACCGTGACTGGAACAATACACAAATAATCCTGACATAGAATGAAACTTATGACAATTTCGGTCCTACTAGGACTCTTAACTAAGTACTAGTTAATGGTTCAAGTCGGACCGAAACGTCATAAGTTTAATTTTCATGTGTGCGAGTTATTTGTGTATCCTATTTAACTCTCTTTTTCTTTCTGGGATTGATGTATTTCCTCAGCTGTCAAACTTTTCGCTGTTTGTGCAGTGTCCTTGCTCAAGAATGTACGAAAAAAAAAATAGTTGATAGTGCTGCAGATATAATCGTGTCATGTTTATATTAAGAAGTATGTTAATGGTTTCGCTGTCTTCGAGTAAGTCTGTAGATTGACAAATTTGGTTTAGTTTGCATTTAGAGCATTTCCTTTCACTCACGCATGTGTGTGACACACACCCACACCCACACCCACACCCACACCCACACCCACACCCACACCCACACCAGAGAGGTGACTCTTCCTGCAAGAAGATAAGTCTTATCCCCAGTGTTTATCAAAAAAAAGGAGGTAAGACTTTTGTCTGAGATGTAACACAGACGTGGTCGCTAAAATTACATTGGCGGGCCAGGTACACTATAGGCTTAATACAGACGTTGTCGCCAATACCGTAGTGGAGAGCCAGGTATAGGCTTAACGAAGGTATGCCTACGCGTCTAAATATAAGCTTAGGACAACTAGTTGTGCGCCTGCGTACTCGCCTGTTTGTGGTTGTTGAGATCGTCTCGGCTATTGACCGTGTCTGGGTTCACACTTGGCTTCGCGAGCCCTAATATTCTTATAGATCTTGTCTTTACCATTTCATTATTCAAGTCATTATACTTCCTGACCACTCTGAAATATTTCCTGACATCCCTAGCCCCTTTGTAAAAGTTAAAATAAGTATGAGGAGTCGAACGGTACTGGATTAATGGGATAAAGCCTATCTGTACACGTGGGTCATCCAGTCTACATGTAAATTGTTTACCACCAGTCAATACTTTTTTCATGTAAAATTATATTTGTGCAAGTAATGTGAAGTTTACTGTGGTAATGTTTCGCTCTCCAAGAGCTTTGCCCGTCAAGGGAAGTTTTTTGACGCTGGTGAGGGGCTCTTGATCTAGGGAATTGGATCTGTGCTCCGGTTCCCTGAAGTGAGCCTGAATACTTTCCATCCCCTCCCATGCGCTGTATAATCCTACGGGTTTAGCGCTCCCCCATGATTATAATAATCCAAGAGCTTTGTCAAGCCTGATGTTCATGATAACACAACTTCCAGTGTTGAATATGCACTCAAATATAATAGGTACCACTTGTGAACGTGAGTATGAATCGAAGAGGAGTTATGAAAAGGGATGTGGCGTGTCAACCTCCCAGGATGAAGGAGGACGAAGAAACAAATTAGCTGGTTAATGGAACGAGAAATGACTGTTTCATTAGATAACGAAACAGACTAACTCTCGGGTAATGAGAAATCGAGGAAGTGGGGACAGGCAAAGAATAGCACCAGAGAGGAGTGTCTTCGGTGTTAGAAACAGCCAGGGCTTAACTCGCCACAGGAGTGAAGCAACTTGGAAGAGCGACAAACATGAAAGGGAAGCATGGAGCACAGCTAGTGGGGAGAAGCGTGAGTCAAGAAATGTGTGAAGGTCAGGTTTCTCTCGCTGCAGATTACCTGCATTAAATATTATGGTTAACACGAGCGAGGTATATGATAAATTGTGGTTTGGCTAGCCGATTCCTCGAGTAGGTGGTGTAGCTGAGGGATATGGGGGGGGGGTTGTGGCAACGGATCGGTGGCCGGTGTAGTTATCTTATCAGGCAAGGAGCTTACAGTAATAGACCAACATGTTCGAATATACGCAGAGTTTGTTTCCTTAGTAGCTTGCTGCTAAAACACTGAATATCCACCGTAGGTGTAATTCTAATTAAGGTTAAACTTCTTTCCGTAGTGGTGAGCTGCTAGAATCCCTAAGTGATTAATCTGTGTATCAATATTGCTACAACTACTACTGTATCTACTAATAATTAAACATCTATTAGTTCCATGCTTAAGTATTACTAGATTATTACTACTGTTACTTTCCCCTCCCTCTTCTTGCCATGTCTTCTGATCTTCGTCTTCTGTGGCGTCTGTTCTAGCTCATTGCTTGATAACGTTTCCCTCTGTACTGGACCTTTATCTAAATTTGTGAAATAAATCTATAATTTGGGTGTCTGAAACTCCAGAGTAAATGAATGAGTTAAGCTTCCTTCGTGTAATACATATTTCGAAAGTTTTCCCTTTCCGGCTCTAAACGAGGTAGGGCGACTCAAAAAGAGGAAACACGTTCACTATCATTCATTCAATCGTTGTATTGCCAGAAGTGCTGACATCAGCGCAGGCACCGTACTTGACACCTCCAAAACTCTAGTCCGGCTAACCGATTTCCCTGAATCCCTTTTAAATTTTTCCTCGCTCACACTCCAGCAGCACGTCAAATCATATCTGTCACTATTCACTCGAGTCACTATTTACACAAGTCTGTTTTAAAGCCAACAGACGTTTACCCAGTCTTTCCAACTCTTCCTCTTTCCTTCCACTCCAGATTTGTATTTTCTTTTAGTTGTGCCATTCTTTTACATCCTCTTTTAATGCCAAAATCGCCTCAACAACCGCTCCCTCAGCCTTCTAAATTATACTTTTGGTAACAAGACATCAGCATCTATTATCTACTCTATTAATTCTCTGTGTACTATTCTCAGCACACATTGCCCTCAAACACATCTCTGCCTCCAGTTTCCTTGCTGCAGCGTTTTAAACCCATGGCTCACACCCATACAAGTGTGTTGATACAACTGTACTTGCCCCATGGTTGGGCGTCTGGTTTAATATACAGAGTTATATGTCTGTGTACTTGATTTAGATCTCAGTTTTTGGAATTGATATTTGTTAGTATGCAGGTAAAATGTAGCCTAAGGTCGATATTTTTCAAACGTAACCCTTTGGGTGGTATGGCTGGGCGGCAGCAGGTGGGCGGCAGTGGGTGTGCACCAGCCCCCCTACCTGTTGGCATCGAAGATGAGCGCCCGAGAATAGCCCCTCGACTCAGTCGCTACAGACCCATATGAAGATTCCCACGCCTGCCAAACCCCTGGCTTACTCGGCTTTTCTCGCCCCTCTACTCGTTAGTAGACCTCGCAACGGAGACCTCGTGCTCTTCAGGAGAAGTGGGCAGTATTGGGTGTGGTTTTGTGGCCTTCAGGGGAAGTTTGCGGCGCTCTGGAGAAGTGGGTGCTTCCTTGTAAACCCTGGAAGCTTTAGGAGTAGTGGATGATACCCCGGAGACCCTGTGTCCCTCAGGAGAAGTGGAAGGTGCTAGATAGTGGCCCCCAGACCCCGTATCCTTCAGGAGTTGTGGGCGGTGCTGGGTGGCGGCGTCTGAGAGGGTGGCTGCTGTTTGGCCGCGTTAGTGACGATGACGCAGTGTATGGTCGGTCCCTGTACCAGGCGTAGACCCTCCCAGACCTCCATGTGCTGCGTGTGGTGTGGGCGGGCCGCAGGCGTGGGCTTGCCCGCTGGCCCCATCATCTGAGCAGCCCTTCTGGTGTGCCCTGCTAGTGTTTTGGTCACAGTGAACAGTATCGCATAAAGAACGGCATCGGATATTTATCACTGGAACGTGTCTTGTGTTAATAACATGTTTTCACCCGAGCGCTTTGGCCCGCGACGGGCATCGTTTGGCACCTCGGAGGGTGGCAGGGGACGTAACTTCATCGGATTAAAAACGGCTTTCAGGAATAGAGAGACTCGGACGCCGCTACAGAAAGCTGCTCACTTCAGATTTTCCGAACCTGCGACTCCCTCTGTGTTGAAGGATCGAGGACTGCGACCCTCAGACCTCTCAGACCCTCACAAGAAGCAGTTTCTGACAGAGCTAACGGGAAGGATCTTCCACCTCGCAGTGTCAGGGGTACGTAATACTCAGTGCTAACAGTGACCTGATATCTAAGTGTTCTCACTGTAAAGCTTTATAAATCAACGAAGTGATACAAATTTCAAGGTGAAAAATAACCTTTTTTTTTTTCGTAATATTCTCTTTAAAAAGCACTGTATATATTTGTATATTTTCAAGAAAAGCTGATATGGTTTTAAATCAACTGAGGTAAGATATGCGACCTGGTGTCTACCCTCCAGGTAGACACCAGGTAGACACCAGATAGAATATCTTGCCTCCATGTTGGTTTCAAACCATATCAGCTTTTCTTGTAAAAATACAAATGTATACAGTGCTTTTTAAAGAGAATATTACGAAAAAACGTCATTTTTCACCTTGAAATTTGTATAACTTCCGGTTAATTTAGCTTGATAGTGAGAGCATTGTTAGGTGTCAGGCCATTGTTAGTGCCAGGAAGACCCGGATGTATACACAGCGATATATATTGCTGTGTGTATGCACCAGGAGATATGTATAGCTTTGTATGCGCCCTGAGAGGTGTTCACGTGTGAGGGGCTCTTGATCCAACTAATTGGACATATTTCCCCCCTTCCCACATTTCCTTCCATTTCTCCAGGCTGTGACCCTTTAGGAATTAAGCTTCCTCATTGAAACTTGTGTGTGTGTGTGTGTGTGTGTGTGTGTATATATATATATATATATATATATATATATATATATATATATATATATATATATATATATATATATATATATATATATATATATATATATATATATATATATTCGCATTATAATCGGTGACAAACACGTAACAATATGTACTAGACGTATCTCACACCTCATGTACTGTATGTGCCATCTTTGTTTCAGCAATGTTTCTTTTAAATCTTTTGTACCATATTATGTAATAAAATATACCTATTGGTAAAAACGAATGAAAAGATGGTGTGGTAAGGGAAGTGGAATATTCAAACGGCTTCAGGAAGAAATCAAAATATTCTTCCTTGAAGCCTTTTTATCCACTAAGATATATATATATATATATATATATATATATATATATATATATATATATATATATATATTGTGTGTGTGATCACGCACACACAAAACACTGAAAGAATAGCGAAATTTCAAGGAACTATAAAAAACAAAACATGAAAGGAAGACATATAAAGAGACAAGACTACACTTCACCATCACGTCACCACCTGTTCACTGTGAGCTTATTGCATAATATATATATATATATATATATATATATATATATATATATATATATATATATATATATATATATATATATATATATATATATATATATATATATATCTCCTGTCTGAAGGATTAAGTCGTACGTTTGGTAGACTGAATTAAAGTAATAATGGCAATAGCCTAATATTGTTCAGTGGCCGTAGAGGCGTCACAATGGCCTTCACCACGTAGATCATGAAGCCAGTTCCATACTCCTGGCTACATATACGAGTTCTTATTTAAAACACTAAACATAGTGTAGTTATTGTCAAAACCGAAGTATATACAGCATACTATATACAACACACGTTATGCAACAATATATACAGCATGTTATATACAACATGGTATATACAGCATTATATACACAATTCGGTATATACAGAGAACTATACACGTCAGACAAACACACTTCTGTAAACAATGCTGTATAATCCTTTCGGGCTTAGCACTTACTCGTGAATATGCAATAGTAATAATGATAGTCAATAATAATACTGAAAAATGATGAAGATGCTTAATAATGTGATGTTTGTTTTACTAAGTGTACGACGCGCACCTGCGCGCACGCGTGTGTATATGTGTGTGTGTGTGTGTGTGTGTGTGTGTGTGTGTGTGTGTGTGTGTGTGTGTGTGTGTGTGTGTGTGTGTGTGTTGCATGGCTGAATGCTTTTGTAGTTGGCTTTGTTTAGTGTTGTCAAACTTTTTTGTGGGGGTGAGGGGGGGTGATGTTTATGTTGGATTGGTACTGGGGAGGGGGTGAGAGTTATGGAAGGGGGGATCATAAAACTTAAGTAGGAAGTAGAGGGAAGGGGAGAGTTAGGGAGAATATTAATATTATAACTATAATCGTTATCGAACAAAAAACAGATACACCCGCATTATGCTGCTACACTTCTAAATGATAGTGAAATAGCTAGCTTTTGTTTACACTGATAACTGTCATCCCATCACACAAGGTGTCACGTACATGCATGTTGAACTCGGTCAACCTCAGCTGAAAGATTTCAGTGGGGGCAATAAGGATATTAAATATTCCAGTGCAGGTTAATCGGTTATTACACCTTCCAAGATTTCCTGCAAGCAGAGCTGGAATTATTATCACTTTGGATAGCCTACCTCACACTTGGTAAAGTGGACTTTTTATGAAGCTATCTCAATCCCAAATAGATGGCAAGAACAGTTATACATAAACAGGAAAGAGGAGGGAAGAGGAATATGAATGTCATTAAATAAAAAGAAATACACAACAATCGGAAACGAGCGTCAACAGATGCAAAGCAACCACAGGGGGGAGTTGAATGACAGCTCTAGGCCTTTCGTCTTGCGGCCAGCACTTTTTCAATAGCTTGAAATAGCCTAGAGCTGTCATTCAACTTCCCCCTCTGGTTGCATTGTATGTGTGTTAGTGTTCATATTTATTTGTATAAACTTACATGTGAAATACTCGTGTACAGATATAAGTCATAGATTAGCAGCCTACTGCTTACGTGATGCATCCTTTTTTTTATATTAAAATCTCGCTGGACACTCGACTATTTAATGATATGTCGCTGTCTTGCATATTCTAGAGCTTACATGTAGAATAAGCAGGGATGGGAGACTCACGTGCGGGAGGAGGATGAGTAGGGGGATGTGGGGTTTATAGGGGAGGAAAAAGAGGATGAGAGGTGAGAGTGCTGGAGGTGTGCCAGGAACAGCAAGCTAGGAGGGAGGTAGAAGCAAGGAGGAAAAGAATGGAGGGAGAGGGGTGAGGAATTGCAGGAGAACAATGTGAGAGAAAGGAGGGGGAGCAAGAGGGAGAAAGGAAAGGGGGAAGAAAAAGGGGGGAGGGACGGACGGACGGGTAGATTGATGGGGTCCTAAGAAAGAGGAAATGAATAGGTAAGAGATAAATGAGGCGATGAAGAAGCTACAATAAGAAGCACTAGATATGTGAGGGAAGACGATGCATGAGATGGTGAGACGAGCCAGGGTTAGAAGAGGGAAGCTGCGCATTGTGGACACCTTCGTCTTCACTGCCGCTGCCGCCGCTTCCATAATCAACCCACAAAACACAGAAGCACAAGTATAGTTATGTTCCCCATCTCTCTCCGTCGTCGTCCTTGCCGAGTGAGATAACCCAGCCTAACTTCCCCACCACCTTTGGCAATGGAAATTCAGCATTATTCAAAATGTTCGCCACATCCTGACCTGGACACACTACATCCCTAGATGATTTCGCGTCTTCTCTGCACGTACTAGCCAACAATGCCACGATCACAAGTGCAAAGAAAATGAAAGGATGGATAATGAGAACGTTCAAAACGAGAGATGCCAAGCCAGTGATGATCCTTTTCAAATCATTTGTTCTCTCTAGGGTGGAATACTGCTGTACATTAACATCTCTATT